>NC_133449.1:195742418-196049718 GCF_048565385.1 Saimiri boliviensis | reverse complement strand
AAAGAACACTGGACTGCTAAGCACCCTCTCACAATAAATGTTCTTTGAGCATATACAGAACTTCATTTTGTTCATTTTCTTCTTCCCTGACAGTGTCTCTAGACAAAATAGACACCCAGTGCTTTTTTGTTGATGAATAAACTGTGCCTTGGACAAAATCTTTTCCTTCTGAGTTTCAGTCTCCTCATTTGTGAAAGGAAGGATAGAAAATGGTTTATCACTGAGGAAATGCCATTATTCTGGTCATTGCACACGTGTATTTTCTTTGGCCATGCATGGTTGGCTAACTTTTAATACCCATATCTAGTATGTTACATGATCTTTGCAGAAAGACCTTTAAATTTTCAGTAGATGCACGTTGATTTTATTTTCAGCATCTTAAGCATTTTTGTTTGTCTAGTTCCCTTTTAAATCATTATAGACTTTTTCTTGTCCATGAAAGAAAGCCAATCGAGACCATTTCTAATGTATTGCATCTATCTCAGAATTATCTTCAGGCACATTAAGTTTATTTACATGCACCTTTTGAGGGCAGTTTTAGGAAAGAAAACATTAGACTCTTTCTTAAATGATATTCATCTCTCCAGTAATACCCAATACACCAAAGTTACCCAGCCCTTTACATGCTGAGAGGCATGTTGGCACAGAGTAGGCATGTCTTATCACAGAGAATTAAAGTGATAGCAAATTCAGTCAATGAACTAAAAGTCCCATCTCCATCACAAGTGACTTAAATATGTGTAAAGTTCAGAAGAGGCTGTTGTGGCAGTACACTTCAGAACTAAATACCACAGTGGGAAAACAGTAGATTTGTGACTGGCACTGGGGTTCCAGGCATTTTTATGCTAGGTATTAAGTCTCTGCATATTAGTATTACCATGAGCTCAGGAATTAAAACACAAATAAGAATGAATCCACAATTATGTTGATAAGACAAAACATACACATTTCTCTCATACATGACAGAAAGTCAAGCATATATACAAATCAGTTCCTCTAAAAATTCAAGATTTCTAACTTCAACAGGATCCTCAAATTGAACTGAGTGTAATTGTGGCAATTTTATCTCCCACTCTTTGCGGTAATCAGTCCAGACTCTCATCCCTTTCCTGTTTCCCTCCGTTGCTCACTGTCAGCAGATGATTTTATTTTTAACTTCACAGAGGGAATAGAGGCCACTACATGGGGTGATTCTGTTAAATTCTAACTTTCCTTCCACTCCATGCCAATGCTGATATCTTTCATTCTTGTTTAAAGGGATGAGGGTGGTGCCCAATTCCAGGTTGGTTACGTGGCTCTGTAGTATATTCATAAAACCATCCGTCTTTAGAACCATGGATCTCAACTCAGGCTGCACATTAGAATGACCTGGGATGCTTTTACATGAAGCTGACACTGATGGCCCACCTTTGGCTAATAGAATCTCTGAGGTGAAGCTCAGGTATATGGTTTTATGAGAAAGCAGGGTTTACAAACCAGTCCTTGGCCTAAAAAATCCACAGGGGTAAGCATCTTGTTTGTGTGTTCAAAACTGTTCCACTTAATATACTGCGGGGCACCTGAGTCAGAGTCAATGTTTGATGTGTATTTTTATCTAGCTCTATCGCCATCTTCTCCTCATCCACTGGCTCCTTATCCTCAGGGGACTTGCATTACTTCTCAACAACAGCTTCTCTCAACTACTGTCTTCTCTCTCTTTGCTTCACAGTCTCTCCCAGTCATTATTTCAGTTTTGAAAACTGGCTTCTACTCTCACTGCTCCACTAATACTGCTCTCATCTGAGTTCTCCATGATCACTTTCACTTCTTATCTTTCTTAGCCTTTTGCTGCTCTTGACACACCATTGCATTGATGACTTCTTCTGCCTTTTTTTTTTTTTTTTTTTTTTTCTTGGAGACAAGGTCTTGCTCTGTTGCCCAGGCTGGAGTGCAGTCGCACAATCATGGCTAACTGCAGCCTCACATTCCTGGGCTCAAGGGGATCCCCCCACCCCAGCCTCCTGAGCAGCTAATTTTTAATTTTTGCCTTTTAAGACTCTCCTGCTTCCTTGTCTTCAGTGTCATCACTAGATTGCTTCCTCCTCCCGTCTCCTTTACTGTTCTCCCTCCTTTGCTCTTTAAATGTCACTATTCCCTTGGATTTCATTTTCTTTTCTTCTTACTCTTTATCTCCTCTTTAAAGCATTTTCATTGTTTTTTTAAGCTTCTTTGAAAATATTGTGAAATCCATGGACCCTTTCTCCAGGCATATAAAATTTGGATGTAAATTCAAAAGTTGGCACCTGATTTCAGTAGGTTTGTGGACTGCTGTTGTCTTCCATGTTTATCAACAGGACAAATGTTATTAAACCTAAGAAAACTGGAAAAAAATATAGGATGATGGCAATAGTCCCTGAGGAGCGGGGATGTGGGTTTATAAAAAGTCTTGACATTATAATTGAATGAAGATATTATACTTATCAAGTCAAATATAGAAACTTTATATCCAGGATTCCAAAAAAGCTAACTGCTAAAATCTCTGTTCAGCTTTCTTTCTTCTAAAATTACAAGATTTCCCTATCAACCCAGATGTGTATTGCTGAAATATGAAATGTCACATCTAGTTTCTGATCTTGTGTGAACTTGTTCTCTAACTTAAATACATTCAATTCTCATTATTCACAGATTACTTATTTGTGAATTTGCCTAGTCACTAAAATTTTTATGAGCCTAAAATCATTTTTTCAGCGCTTTCCTCATTGTTTATAGACAGGTGGAGAGGAGCAAAAAATTTGAGTTGCTTCATGTGCATATTCCTAACTGAGATCAAACAAGGTTATATTTTGCTTTTTTTTTCCCAGCTTTTATACTGTAAACAAGTGGTCTTTTCACAGGACAGCTAGTAGCGTAGTTTGTGCATTTTCGTGTTTTTTTCTTGGCAATTTTGTGTCTAAACTGGCTCCCAATCCTAGTGTTCCTCAGGGCTAGAAGGCTATGATATGCCTTATGGAAAAAATACTTGTGTTGGATAAGCTTTATTCAGGCATGAGTTATAATGTTATTTTGCTGAGTTTAATATTAATGAATCAGCAATATGTATTAAATAAGGAGTCTTTAAGCAGAAACACACATAATACAAGGTGAGTATTTATCTGTCAAGGAAAGTGTTGTTACTGGAGGCTGGTAGGAACCTAATCCTATATTTAGCCTAGAAGCAGTGCTTCACTGTTCATGAATTCAGCATTAATGGAGACTTTCTAAAATGTAGCTACTGCAAATAATGAGAATCCACTGGATATACAAGCTTGTAAAAGTAAGTCTTTATGGCAAGCTAACCTTGACATAAGTAATAATCACAGAAAAATGTTTCTTTATATATGTATATATATACACTATTATGATACTGGAGTGAATTTTACTATATATAAAACAAAAATGTAAAAATTAATCTATAACTGCTATAGTAATTTTTAAATTCAAGAAGCATCTGAATACTCATCAAGCCAAACTATAATTGTAAATAATGAGAAGCACAAAGAGGTGAATAGTTTATGCCTCAATTATTAGAATTGAAGTATTTACTATTTCATTAGTATATACTTAACCTCAAGGGTTTTAACTATTTCTTACCTAGAAACCTAGGAGCGCATTGCTTTGCTTACTGAATGTGAGGGCCCTTTGCTCTCACAAAACTGGAATGTTTAAGATGTTACAGAACAGACACTTTTCAAAAGACGTATGTGTGGCCAACAGCATATATAAAAAAGTTTAGTATCATTGATCATTAGAGAAATGCAAATCAAAACAACAATGAGATACAATTTTACACGAGTCAGAATGGCATTATTAATACGTTTAACAAAAACAGATGGTAGCAAGGTTGTGGTGATTAACAGAACACTTATTCATTGTTGGTGGGAGTGTAGATTAGTTCAACCATTGTGGAAAGTAGTGTAGCAATTTCTCATAGAGCTAAAAACAGAAATAGCATTTGATCCAGCAATCCCATTACTGAGGATATACCCAAGAATAGAAATTGTTCTGTCATAAAGACACATGCACAAGTATGTTCACTGCAGCATATTCACAATGACAAAGACATGGAACCAACATAAATGCCCATTAATGGTGGATGGGATAAAGAAAATATGGTACATATACACCATGAAATGCTATGCAGCCATAAAAAAGAATGAGATCATAAAGAACATGGATGGAGCTGGATGCCATTATTCTCAGCAAACTAACACAGGAACAGAAAACCAAATCCCACATATTCTCACTTGATAGTGGGAGCTAAATGATGAGAATTCATGGACATAAAGAAGGGAACAACAGACCCTGGGACCTACCTGAGAGTGGAGGGTCAGAGGAGGAAGAAGATCAAAAAGATAACTGTTGGGTACTAGGCTTAGAACCTGGGTGATTAGATAATCTGTATACCAAAACCCATGACACAAGTTTACCTATATAACAAACCTGTGCATGTGCCCCAAACCTAAAAGTTAAAAAGATGTGACAACAATTGACACATTTAAAGATAATTTTAATGAGTGTTATTTTCTATATAGACAGAACAATATTGCATATACCTTATTTCTTTCCTTAGTACTTGTAGAAATGTTCACACTTTTATCAAGGCTCACTACTACTCCACATTAGTAACTACATTTGTGGTTGGTTTCATGAATTACCCTATATTTTAATTTAATTCAATTAATATACTTATTAAATATATTAAATACATGTTACATATGTATCTTGTACGTAATTTGATAACCATATCAGTTATAATGCCAATGAAGAAGAAACATTTGGTGAAACCATTTAAAAAATTGTTTGGAAACTCTTATTTTCATTCAAATATTAATCTTGTTTACTTTATTCTAAATATGTAGTGAAGTATTATTTGGTCATAAAGGAAATCACTTACTAATTGATACATGCAGTAGTACTGATAAACCTTGAAAACACTGTGTTAAGTGAAAGCAGCTAGTCCAAAGGATTGCATGGTGCATAATTCCATTGTGTGACATGCCAATGATAAGGAAATCTATGGAGATAAAGTAAATTAGTGGTTGCCTAGGGATTGGATGGAAGTGTGTAGTGATGCTAACAGGGGTAGAGTTCCTTTCAGTGGTAATAAAAATGTTCTAAAATTGTGACGATGGTTAAACAATCTTGTGAATGTACTAAAAACTAATTATGTACTTTAAATGAGTGAATAAGTTATATATCAATAAAGCTGTTATAAAAAAGATTTAATGAAAATATAAATCACGTTTTTCTACAATTTACCTGAACTTCGAGTATAAAGTAAAAAAAAAAAAAAAAAAAAATGCTTATTTGAGCTCTTCCAGCAAAATCTACTAGACCCCTGCCTCTAGAAAGAGACAAGATGACAATAATGGATGGTTTTTCTTATAATTAAATGAACTTCACCTATAGCCTACACATTACTTGGAAAATAGTTCTGTAAATAATTTTTGAAGCTCCTTTTGCACCTTTATGTTAGAAAGTAGATACAAATTTTCTGTCTGGATGAAAATTTGTCTATAGTTTTTAATGCCTAGAATAAGACTAAGAGATAAATATATCCTAGGGCTCTACCACATCAAATTAAAAGCATTTTTATGAACTAGCCAGTTACCCAAACTATCCTTAGGGACAAATGAATATTTGATTTCTTAAAAAATTATGATATACAACTCATGTATTTTATCTAAAAGAATGTTAGCTTTCATCTGGTAAATTTACTTCAACTGGAATTCTCTTTTCTATGGTTTCCAAAGGTTTTTAATTTAACAACTCACATTTTTTTTTCAATCAGTGATTTTCTGTTTCTCTCATCAGCCCAAAATTGCTACACCAAGAAATGCAAAACAGTTTGGAATTTGAGTAACACGAGAAACAGTGAAAAACAAAGTAAATTATTTTCTCATTTTTTTTGTCTGAGAAACATATGTATGATATTTATATTGGACTAACAGAAGATAACTGACATTAACATATGGCTCTGCAATGGAAAGCTATGGATGCTCAATTGATTGGAATCAGTTATTAACACTTTGGGAAAATGTAGGTTGATTGGTCTCAAATGCATAATCCCTGAAACCAATATGTATATCCATGAGCATTGTGAAGCATCTCACAATGTTGTCATTGGACCATGTGAATCTGAGGTTCTTATGTAAAAGGTAAATTTGTGAGCTTCACTCAAGATTTTTAAAGTAAAATCATTAGAATGATATCAATAGATACAGAAAAAGCACTTGATAAAATCTAATACCTATTTATTATAAGATGAGACTACAGCTAGACTTTGGAGAGAAGCAGCTTGACTTCAGAGGGACATCTTGACAGTTTAACTTTGGAGAAGAATCTGGCCTGAAGTCCAGAAGAGACAGCTGGACATCAGGGGAGGATTACCTACTGCCTCATCCCCTTTTCAGCTGGACTTCAGGGGAAGATTACCTACCTGCCCCGTCCCCTTTTCAGCTCCCCTTCCTACTGAGAGCCACCTTCATTGGCAATAAATTCCCGGCATCTACCATCCTTCACTTTGTTTGAGTGACCTCATTTTTCATGGATACTGGACAAGAGCTTAAGAGTCATGAGTGTGGATACAAAAGGCTGTCACACTGTCCCTTTGCCCTCACTGGCAGAGGGCAGCCATTTCATGCAAAAAGGCAAAGGGCCCACTAAGCTGTTAACACTTAAGCCATCCATAGATGGCAGAGCTAAAATAGCGCAGTGACACATGCCCTCTGGGGCTTCGAGTCACAAGGATCCCTGCCTAGATGCTGCCACAGGGCCTGCACAGAGTTCACTCCTGCTGGTGCCCAAAAGCAACCAGCTGGATCCCATACTCACTTACCTATTTGCTCGCTCCCACTGAGGTTGAGCGCGGTGAGCTGAGTAAATGGAATTTTTTTCTGCCAGTTCTCAAAAGTACTTGCTCCGGTTCCTGTACTTGTTTGCTCACATGCTCCTTCCCACAAGGAGTTGAGAGTGGTAGGCTGAGTGAACAAGGCACCCCTGTCACAAGTCTCATGAAGGTGTCAGGGAAATACCCTGCTTCAAAGATACTGAGACTTCTAATGAACTCCTAGCCCCACACATGCATAGCCTCACCCATTTTAACATCTCACAAAAGAGTGGTATATTAGTTACAATTGATGAGCCCACACTGACACATCATTATCTCCCAAAGTCCATAGTTTACATTAGTATTTACTCTTGGTATGTACATTCTATGGGTTTGAACAAATGTGTAATGACAGATACCCACCATTCAATAGAGTAATTTCACTGCCTTAAAAATCCCCTGTGCTGTAACTATTCATCTGTCCCTCCTGCCAACCCTGAAAATCCCTGACCTTTTTGCTGTCTGTATAGTTTTGCCTTTTCCATGTCATGTGATATGTAGCCTTTGAAGATTGGATTCTTTCATTTAGTAATATGCATTTTAAATTTTCTCCACTTCCTTTCATGGCTTGATAGCTCATTTCTTTGTAGTACTGAATAATATACAGTTGTCTCAATATGCTATAGTTTATTTACCCATTCACTTGCTGAAGGATATCTTTGTTGCTTCCAAGTTGTGACAATTTTGAATAAACATCCATGTGCAGTTTTTTGTGTGGACAGAAGTTTTTGATTCCTTTGATTAAATATCAAGAAGCACAACTGCTATGTAATATAGGAAGACTATGTTTAGTTTTGTAAAAAGCCACTAAATTGTCTTCCGAAGCAGCTGTACCATTTTGTATTCCCACTAGCAAGGAATATGAGTTCCTGTTATTCCATTTCTTTGTCAGCATTTGGTATTGTCAGTATTCTGGATTTTAACCACTTCAGTACTCGTGTAGTGGTATGTCACTGTTGTTTTAATTTGCATTTCCCTGGTGATACATGATATGAAGAATCTTTGTAAATGCTTATTTGCCATTTGTATCTTCACTGGTGAAGTGTCTGTTCAGATCTTTTGCCCATTTTTTAATTTGGTCATTTTTCTTACTGTTGAGTTTTAAGTTCTTTGTATATTTTGCATAACAGGCCTTTATCAGATGAGTCTTTTGCAAATGTTTTTTCCAGTCTGTGGTTTCTCTTTTTCTTCTTTTGACAGTGTCATTTTCAGAGCAGAAATTTTTAGTCTTAATGAAATCTAGCTTATCGATTATTTCTTTCCTGGATCATGGCTTTGGAGTTGTACCTAAAAAGCAATCATCATACCCAACGTGATGAAAGATTTCTCCTATGTCATCTCCTACAAGTTTTATACTTTTGTGTTAACATTTACATAGGTGATTCATTTTAAGTTAATTTAAGTAAGGCATATAAAGTCTATGTCTAGATTCCTTTTATTCTTGTGAATATCCAGTTGTTACAGCACCACTTGTTGAAAGTCTATCTCGACTCCATTTTATTGCCTTTGCTCCTTTACTGTATTTGCTTAGCTGAATATATCTATGTGGGTTTTTTTTTTCCTGGGCTTTCTAGCATGTTCCATTGATATATTTGTCTATTTTTTGCAAATACTTGGTTATCTTGATTACTGTAGATTTAAAGTCTTGAAATTAGGTGGTGTCAGTGTTCCAACTTTGTTTTGGCTGTTGTGACTTTGTTTTGGCTTTGTTTGGTATTGTGTAGGCTGTTGTGGGTCTTTTGACTCTCCATATAAACTTTAGAATTAGTTTGCTGATATCCACAAAATAATTCAGTAGGATTTTAATTGGACCAAAGTTAATCTTTAAAAATCTATAAAAAATAATCAGAAGATAAAAATAATTGGGGTGGTATCTGTAGATAAACTATATGTCAAGCATCAGCAAACTTTTTCTGTGAGGGCCAAACAGTAAAACTTTTAGGCTTCATGGGTCACAAATTGTCTTTGTTGCATATTATTCTATATTTCTTAAGCAATCACTTAAAAATATAAAAATTTTTAGTTCAAAGACCATTAAAAAAAAGCAGCAGGTTGGATTAGATCTACAAGTCATAGTTTGCTACTCTTTGGACTGTGTAATTAGAAAAACTGGCCTTGTAAAACAAAATTCTAAATGCTAATGTTGCAAGCCAAATCTATAAAATATCTTAGGACTGCTTCTTGGTTTAACAAATAACACATTGAAAATGTGAATTTGAAACTACTAATTAAAATGGTATTGTCAATTGGTATGTTAATAACCACCTCTCTCAACCCCCTCAAGATAGCAATGCTGGAAAAAATATTTTAAAGTACATATTTAAAGTATCTAAATGCTACTTTACCGTGGTAATGGGCTGGAGAGAGGAAAAACACTAACCCAGGAAGGTGAAAGTCAAATTTTATGAAATAGAGCCAGTAAACTCAATAAACAAGTGATTTATCTGAAGAAATACAAATATTAAAGCAATATTTCAAAAAAAATTTGTAAAATAGGTATTTAAAAAATCCTAAAAGGGATATGGAAATAAGTTTTAAAAAAGAACAAGGAATTATGAAATGCAAAGAGATAAATGAGACTCAATAACAGGATTAGCAGAAAAAGAGCCAATTAGAAATCCTAGCATTGAAAATTATGGTCATTTTAAAGTTAACAAGTGAACATAGCTAAAGAGATAATGAATAGCAAGACCTAGAACAAAACATTGAGAGCTTAAAAAAAGCAAGAGTTAAGTTAAAGACCTGGATCAGAAGAGAGGTTGAGAATTTCCAGCCTATTTCTGATGTATGTTCAAATAAGAAAAGTAACAATGGAAAAAGAGATAGGATTTGAAGAATTAATGAGAATTTCTTCTGAGCTGAAGTAAGACAAATTCTCATACAGTGATCCAAGTAATAAAAATGCTAGTAAAAATAAATTCAACTCTCTATGCATTATAATATCATCACTACTCTATATGACACCTTTATGTGAAGTAGAAAACAGTGCCCTCTGGCAGATGCTGTTCTTTAATTTTATGATTTGAGTGAGTGGCCCATGGCCTGGTTTTCCTCACTTGCTTCCTTAGCTGTATTCATTTGTAAAGGGCAAGAATTACACAAGTGCACATGGTTGACCCTAGGTGCAATATGATAGAATCTAACTATGTATGAATTGCTTTAAAGATTTCCTACAAAGTAGCAATAATTAAGCTGACTGTAGATGTTTTCATTACTGACAATATATGCTAGGAGGTAACAGAATAAAATTTTTAAATGCTGAGGAAAAAACTCCACCTGAGATTATACAAAAGAAAGTTATTATTCAAAAGAGAAAATGAAACTAAGTTTTGGACAAAGACTGATAGAATCTACCTCTTACAGATTCTTGTGGGAGAACTACAAAAGGATGGACTCCAGCAAGAGGAAAAGTGAATCTAAGGAATGGAGTGGGATATAAGCAATAGTGGTGAGTAAAAATAGTAGTAAAATTAGAACATTTAGTTCTAATATAAATCAGTGATTTTATTGAAAAAAAAAGTTAGGTCAGCTGAATTTATTTCAGCTAAACTCTCTGCCTGTGGTTTCAACTATTTACAGTTTAGTGATTCATTCTTATTTAAGTATTACGTGTCTGTTTCTCTCACTAGCCCACCATTACTATGTTAAGAAAACGTAATAGGTACTCAAAAAATATTTCTCCAGTGAATAAATGTATTTTCATTTGAATTTTAAGAACAGTTTTTGATGAGAGATAGCATTTTATTGAGCTTAAGTATCTGAAAATATGCTGTAGTTTTAGCTCTACTTTAATCAGTCTTTGTTCTGGAA
The DNA here is from genome assembly GCF_048565385.1 of Saimiri boliviensis. Lineage (NCBI taxonomy): Eukaryota > Metazoa > Chordata > Mammalia > Primates > Cebidae > Saimiri > Saimiri boliviensis. Next base: position 196,039,001 of record NC_133449.1, on the reverse strand, counting down.
CAAAATACTACAGCTTCTTTAGACTCTGCTTTCTCACTGAAATTGAGGATGATGATATATTCCTTATTAATTCCCCAAGAAGTTGAGGTTAAAAAAAGGTAAAGTGCATGACTGGATAATATGCTTGAGATTTATTTTTTCATCTATTTATATCCCTCATTGTCTAGTGGCCAGATAAACATTTAATGCCTCATTGAAAGTATATCCAAAGCAGAATGCAAAAGTCTCCTGTATTTCCTTTCAGAAAATTAAGCAAGGATTGAAAAGAAGAGTAAATGAGGGAGACCAGAGAAATTCTAAGAACCTAGGCAAGGGTCCTCTCAGCAGGAAGCTCTAAGACCATGGTAAACAATATTTGCATGGTATCCTTAGGCACACTGTACCAAAGGCAGTCTCAAAAATATTTTTTATATGATTGTTGCCTAGAACTACCATACCAGAATGGGCTACATGGAAGGGGAATGGATATCAAAAAATGGAACCAAGTATTTGAGGGCCTTCCCCCAAACACTTTAGGGCTACAGTTGATTCTGAGACCATGAATGGAGGCTTTAGGGGATTGAGATGTGAATGACAATGCTCAAGAATGGAAAACTGGATTTTTCATCTATCTCAGTGTGCAAATAAGTTGATTTGAAAATCTGTGAACTGCTCTGTATTATCAGATGGGAATGTCAATTCTTCCTGAATTAAGATGTGAGTCTAGCACAATTCCAGTCTAGAGAATCGTATCTTTTTTTTTGTTTTTACCATAAGACAGTTATAAAAAAGAAGCTGAATGATACATTAATGTTAAAAGTCAGACTTTTGGTGAAAAGTGGTCTTGGTCTCAAAATAGGCATTCACTTGGTACTTTCTAATAAGTCAGCTGTTGAAAAGTCCAGGTTCCATTTATGTTCTGTTATCTTTTCATGTGTAGTTTTTGATTATTGAAACTGGTGGTGTAGCTACTTGCTGATAGTGAGCTGCCACAAAATGTATGCGTTTGGATTTAAATGTTTAATCTTAGGGCAGCCAGCTCTTGTAATCTCTACTGAGGTCTCTTCTGCTTTCATGCTATCCATCGTTCTGACTACTAACAGTCATCCATTCATTGATTTTCTACAAGACAAAATGTAAACTTAATAAAATATTTTTTGCTTTCTTGCACTACATGTTTAAAAGAAGTTATATAATTTAGGTCGAGAGTTAAAGAAATATCAATACCTGGGCATAAATATACATCAATTGATAGCATCCATGTTTGACACTAACAGATTTGAAGGTCTGTATAGAGAAGTAACCCATAATTAATTAGTCTACTGGAATGAAAAAATTTCCAAAGACATGCAGTGAGGATTCTGGTTCTTTGCAATTTCAGAAAAACTTGTTTGGAGAAAAATCTTTTGGAAATGCTTATTTTCCTTTTCAAAGTCATCTTGAACTGCTTTGAAATTATGAACAAGAAGAAGACTCATATCTGTTTTTCTTTAGCCATATTTTAAAACATTTTAGTAAAATATATAAATAATAGATGATGATCGTTTTCACAACTAGTAAAATTAATGGTTTTGACATTAAGACAGGAGTCTTGCTGGGCATACAAAGCAGCCAATATAGATAGGGAAGTATATTTTTCAGAGTCCAGTTAGATGATAGAAACCCCAGCAATTGTTTTAACAAGAGAATTTAATACAAATAAGTGTCAGCCAGGAATTGAAAACCTGAAAAAAGAGAACACTACATTTTTCACAGAGTATCTCTAATGCTGGGGAATAAAAGGAAGAGGCTAGGGTTATTAAAGTTTAGAAGCTTTGATGAAGGACTCAATGAGCTAAGACAAAATTCTGAGGAAAGTGTGTTGCTGAGTTGTGATACTGCCTAAAAAATGCCACGAAGTACTGTGAGTGCTAGGACCCATACCTTTGAGTAGGGGACATCAGTTGGCATTACCTGGCATCTGTGAGGGGGCAGAACAATGTTGGTTCTATGGTTGTTGAAAAAAAATGCAAACTAGACTCAGTTGTACTATTGGAACAACTAGCTACCATCAGGGTGAAGCACTGTTCAGTTATGCTGAGAATAGGAAAAAAGTCAGGAACAGGAAACTGCCTAGAAGGAAAGTATCCTTTCCTCATCTTCTAGCCTTCCAATATCTCTCTTTGCTGTCCCCTTTTGGTAGCCTAACAATAATTTAGCTGACAACAGAACAGTGATTTCCCGAGTCTCAGCCCTATAGGTGAAATAAGGAAGAATGGTTTGAATCTAAGAGACAAGAGCTTAACAATGAGTATGGGGAAAAACAAAATAAAACTTACTTATTTTTCTTGCCTTCTCTATGATTATTTCATCAGGGACATGTTCAATACTTTCAGCTTTCCATATTTTAGATAAAAATAACCATTTTTTAGAAAATACTTTTTTCTTACTGAATTAATGGAGTGTGAAAAGAAAGTAGTTGAGTAAAGGTTGATAGCTAAACATATGCATGTATTTTCTACAAGTCTTTTAAGATAGCCTAAAATATATTTTTAATATTCTAAATCTTACTTATGTAATAAAAAATAATTCATGACAGGAATAATTAAGGAATATAGCATGGATTTGCTTCATGCAGAAGAACACTGTAGAAAAGGCACAGCACAAAAGAAAGCAGAATCCCATCAGAGATGTGGGTGTGATCTCCAGGGAGCTCCAAGCTCGAAGTAAATGAATTTAAGGCAGGCATAGTTTCTGGAACATTGGGTTCAGTAGTAGTGTCATTGTTTTCTGAGCCTGAGAACCAGTCAGCCTCCCTTTTCTTCTCCAATTGTGCTGAGCCATGGAATGTTACAATTTGCTGTCATGACAAAGTAATGAGTGTAGGCTTTGAGGCCTGATGAGTTCGTTCCTTAGAAAGCTGTGACATCCAGGTGTCTCTTCATGACTTTTGCTCATTTTTAGTGGGATAGTTGTTTTTTGCTTGTTCAATTGTTTGAGTTCCTTTTAGATTCTAGATAGTAAAACTTTCTAGATTTTAGACAGTAAAACAGTGATGCGGGAGAACAAAGATGACCAGACAAGCAAGAATTGACTGAGAAAATCTATCCCTCTAAGGAAGAGTCACCAAATTCAACAAATAAACTTTCTACCTGAAAATGTCATTTGACTAAATACAAAGTATTTTAAAAGCTTTAATTGATATTGAAGAAAGGATATACTACCTATAAAAAGTAAGATATTATGTGAAGAAGATAGGTAACTTTGTAATTTAGATAAATACAGTGGTAGAAATTTAAAGATCTCATGAATTAGCTTAATGGCAAAATAGACACAACTGATGAGTAGCAAGTCAAATCTTTCTCCAGTACTTAGAAAAAAAGTTATTTAAAATGATAGAAAGTTTATATTATATAGAAGAAGCATCAAGAATGTACAGTGTATCTATTTTCTAAGCATTCTAATCACATAGAACAGAAAAGGTGGAAGAAAAGAAATAATCACAGCAGTTATTATAAAATATTTTCAGAGTGAAATATAACACCAATTACAAGTAACCAGTGGATTAAGTAACAAAAGATACATATGTTTGTTGATTGTGTTCAATGACATATCTCTAGCACACAGAACACTGCTTGATACATAGTAGGTGCTCAATAAATATTTATCAAAGTAATGAATTAGTCTAAACATAAAAAGGCAAATTTTGAGAACACTAATGATAAACAAAAAAATCTAAGTTAATCTACAAAGAAAAAAAAAGAAATGGAAATAAAAATTTTACAAGACTTACCAAAAAGAGATTCTAAGTGGGACAAAATTTCAGATTCTGAAGTAATTGATTTTGAACCTAAATTCTTATAGCCTATTAGCTATAAGAACATTAACATGTTATATATAACATTAGCATTTAAGTATGAATGTAGAATAAGACTTTACAAACATGCTAAAACTCAGAAAGATAATCATTCACATATTCTGTAAAATGAATATTTAAGCTTGTCCTTCAGCGAAACAAAATGAATTGAAGAGGGACATAGATTGGTGAGCAAATAAATCAATGACACATGTAGTGAAGTTCATACAATTGTGGTTTATTGAAAACAAAGAGCTATTTGGGACTAAAATCCCCAAAGATCTCACCAGAAGAAATAGTGAGTCAGGGGATAGAGGAAGAGCAGAATGGGGAATAGCAGGTTGAAGGAAGAGAAAGCATTCCTGTTTTCTTCAATAGGTTAGTATACAAATATATTTAATTAAAAAAAAATGTGTTTTAACCTAAAGGAAATCTTAGATTAAATGTTCTTAAAATGCAGAGTACATTTTAAGGAATGAGTGAATGCCTTTAGAGTGTTTTATTTTTTTAAATATTGATACACATGATATGAGCATTTTTAGCATTGATAGATACTGGCAAATTCTCTGCAGTGAAGTATATCAATTTATGTTCTAAAACAGTTTTTTAAGGTATGCATTCCCTATACCTTCACAACACTTGATATAATTAAGTTGTTTTCCCTCAGCTATCGTATTATGCATATGATTTTGCAACTTGCTATTTATTTTGACAGTGTGTCGTAGCCATTACTTGAGGTGAGTAAAAAGAAAGATCAACTCATTTTTTAAATAGGTGCATAAGTTTTATAGTAGCTGTATTTATTCTGATTATGCCAATTTTATTGTTGTCACTATTGTTTATAATAAGTTATTAAATATTATATAAAGAAATATTGGTGGGTCAAATAACAAATGAATATCTAATTTGTGCATACTGCTCTTTGATTTCTTTCATACAGTGAATTAAATAACAAAAGACACATGCTTCTGTGTCTTTTGATTAAGCTGTTTATTTTTTGACCACTCAGTCAAAAACACTGCTTTAATTCATTCATAATTCTTATTACTGTCTGAAAAGTTTTATTCATTTACTTTTTTCTAGTATCTCACTTTGTTCACTTTTAGAATGTATACTCTTTTAGGCAGGGAACTTGACCAACTTTCTTTATGCCTTTCTTTATTCTCACTTAAGTATTTAATAAGCGAATAAAAGAATGAAGGAATGAGTGAATGCCAGTGTCTTCCTACCTACTTACTTTTGTTTTTGCTGTTTCCCTCTACCAAAAATATAACCTGTCAAGTTGTATTTATTCTTCAACACCTAGTTCCAATTTCTTTTTATTAATAAACTATCCCTAGATCCCCTTACCCAAATAAGTGGCTTTCTCCTTTACTCATGCCTTACAAGTACCCTATACTGTTGTACTCTTACTCTTACCCCATTTTGACTTCCACCTTAAAAACATCAGTAGTTGTCCAAACAACTTGTTTTCTCAGAGATTATAGATTCCTTGAAGACAGAGCCTATGTCTGTTCATTTTTCTATCCTCCAGAGCACCATCATTGTGCCTTATACTTGACAGAATGTTGTTTAACTGAATTAAGTAATTACTGTAAATACCTTAATACTTTTTGTGGCAGGCTTAGTGGAAAAGTAATAAAATTTGAAATCAGAAAAAAATATGAAACCTAGTTCTTTCCATCTTAGCTGTGTGATATTATTTTTCAATTAAGCCCATGTACCCTTTCCTCACCTGTAAAGAAGGATTATAATTCCTAAATAGCAAGGTTGAACTGAAGAGTAAACATGAAACATACATGTGAAGTAAACATGAAGAGTATATATAATGCATAGTTGTTGGAACACAGTAGGTAAATATGTGTTGATTTCCTTCTTCGTTCAGTAAACATTTGAGGGCCTACTGTGCGCCAGACAATGATTGATGGTGTTAATGATGATAATAATGAAGAAGAAAGAGATGATGATGAAGTCACAAGCTTTAACTGAATTCCCATTAATGAATGCTTGTAATTTTGGGGAATGGTGAAAAACAATGACATAGATTCTCACTTAAGTAATTTGGTGTTCAGGTATGTAATATTAAGGAACAATAAAATTTCAGTCTTGACATGTCATTTTAATGTATTAGATCAAATTCTCTCTCAAATGAAAAATTAGTAAATATAGAATCCCTTTTTAATTGTAAATCTCAAAATAAGAACATCTCATTTACTTTTGAGGTTCTGTTATATGAAGTAAACAATAGATTTATGTAACATTAGCATGTAGAGTAGAAAAAAAGTCTTGAATATTAAATTTATGAAAATAATAAAAGAAAACTAAGATTAGCAACTGTATTTCAAATTTAAAAATGTTCTCAACCAAACAGATTTTAAAAGCAGACATCTCAAATGTATAACCTTTAACCATCTATCTAGTTTTTTGAAATAAAATACAGTTTTATTATGATGTATTCTGCTTCTGGGCAAAATACAGTAATATCAGTAATTGGGAAAAGTTGGAAAATTTGTATTAATCAAAACACAGACTAAAATTGTGCCCAAAATTGCATTTGCAGTAATTTTCTTTATGCCTCTCCATTTCTAGCATATAAGATGAGCTTTCTCACTCAGCCTCTTTCTTGGAAAGTATATATTAATGATTTTCAGGTTATGACTTATTCATTATTTTATTAGAAGTTGAGAAAGTTCAGAATGTTGTCAATCACATACATGATTTTTTAATAGTGACTTTTGGATTCTTATGATTTCAGGTTTGTATCATGTTTTTATTTTATTACACATAAAATCTGTCATTTATATTTTCTCTTTACAAGTGTTTTGCTTTCAAAAATAAAAGAATAATAGCAATAAATTATTACTTTATGGCATATCATCTAATGCTCCTACTATTTAAAAACCATTAGATTATTTCTGAATATAGTATTAAAATAGTTCAAAGAGAAATTAACTTAATTTGCTTATTTAAATAATTGCATTGATTAATTAATTAGGTTAAATGATGAAAACAATAAAGTTGTAAAATATATGATTGTACTAAAAATTAAAATAAATTTGATTCTTTTTCAAAACTTTAGGCAAATATATTTTTCCTTATATTACACAGTGCTTAATTTCATAGAGAGTCATATGATAATGATTTTTAATTTTAATTTCTGGAAAATGTGTCTATCTCCTGAATTACTAGCTTGTTCTCTTTTATTATCTAGTAAGATTTCTGCTATCTTTTTTTTTTTTTTTAAGATTTTCTTTTTTGCTCTTATCATCTAGAAGCTCTCAGTTCCTAACACAGTGTTCAGATACAACAATTATATCTCTCCTGGCCTGGTGGTTTTCTCCTTCCTAGAAGACTCTTACTTATATCTTTGTATTAACTATAATGTATGTTCTTGTTTTTCATATGTAAGTTCCCTGAATTATTTTAAATGTTTGAAAATTTTAAAAATTTTTTCTTTTTTTCTTTTTTTTTTATTGCATTTTAGGTTTTGGGGTACATGTGATGAACATGCAAGATTGTTGCATAGGTACACACATGGCAGTGTGCTTTGCTGCCTTCCGTCCCCTCACCTGTATCTGTCATTTCTCCCCATGCTATCTCTTCCCACCTCCCCACCCCCCCGCCCCTCCCCCATTTCCCCCCAACAGACCCCAGTGTGTAGTGCTCCCCTCCCTGTGTCCATGTGTTCTCATTGTTCAACACCCGCCTATGAGCGAGAATATACGGTGTTTGATTTTCTGCTCTTGTGTCAGTTTGCTGAGAATGATGGTTTCCAGGTTCATCCATGTCCCTATAAAGGACGTGAACTCATCGTTTTTGATGGCTGCATAATATTCCATGGTGTATATGTACCACATTTTCCCTATCCAGTCTATCATCGTTGGGCATTTGGGTCGGTTCCAGGTCTTTGCTATTGTAAACAGTGCTGCAATGAACATTCGTGTGCACGTGTCCTTGTAGTAGAATGATTTATAATCCTTTGGATATATACCCAGTAATGGGATTGCTGGGTCAAATGGGATTTCTATTTTTAGGTCCTTGAGGAATCGCCACACTGTCTTCCACAATGGTTGAATTAATTTACATTCCCACCAACAGTGTAAAAGTGTTCCTATTTCTCCACATCCTCTCCAGCATCTGTTGTTTCCCGATTTTTTAATGATCGCCATTCTAACTGGTGTGAGATGGTATCTCAATGTGGTTTTGATTTGCATTTCTCTGATGACCAGTGATGATGAGCATTTTTTCATATGTTTGTTGGCCTCCTGTATGTCTTCTTTTGTAAAGTATCTGTTCATATCCTTTGCCCATTTTTGAATGGGCTTGTTTGTTTTTTTCTTGTAGATCTGCTTTAGTTCTTTGTAAATTCTGGATATCAGCCCCTTGTCAGATGGGTAGACTGCAAAAATTTTTTCCCATTCTGTTGGTTGCCGATTCACTCTACTGACTGTTTCTTTTGCCGTGCAGAAGCTGTGGAGTTTGATTAGGTCCCATTTGTCTATTTTGGCTTTTGTTGCCATTGCTTTTGGCGTTTTGGTCATGAAGTCCTTGCCTACACCTATGTCCTGAATGGTTTTGCCTAGATTTTCTTCTAAGGTTTTTATGGTATTAGGTCTGATGTTTAAGTCTTTAATCCATCTGGAGTTAATTTTAGTGTAAGGTGTCAGGAAGGGGTCCTGTTTCTGCTTTCTGCACATGGCTAGCCAGTTTTCCCAACACCATTTATTAAACAGGGAGTCCTTTCCCCATTGCTTGTTTTTGTCAGGTTTGTCGAAGATCAGATGGTTGTGGGTATGTTGTATTTCCTGTGAGGCCTCTGTTCTGTTCCATTGGTCTATATCTCTGTTTTGGTACCAGTACCATGCTGTTTTGATTACTGTAGCCTTGTAGTATAGTTTGAAGTCCGGTAGTGTGATGCCTCCCGCTTTGTTCTTTTTGCTTAGAATTGACTTGGCTATGCGGGCTCTCTTTTGGTTCCATAATTTGGTGTGTTTTTGGAGTGGCTGGTACTGGTTGTTCCTTTATATGTGTAGAGCCTCTTTCAGGAGTTCTTGTAGAGCAGGTTTGGTGGTGATGAAATCTCTGAGTGCTTGCTTGTTCACAAAGGATTTTATTTTTCCTTCACTTATGAAGCTGAGTTTGGCTGGATAGGAGATTCTGGGTTGAAAGTTCTTTTCTTTAAGGATGTTGAATATTGGCCCCCAATCTCTTCTGGCTTGTAGGGTTTCTGCTGAGAGATCTGCTGTGAGTCTAATGGGCTTCCCTTTGTAGGTAACCTGACCTTTCTCTCTGGCTGCCCTTAGCATTTTCTCTTTCATTTCAACCCTGGTGAATCTGACGATTATGTGCCTTGGGGTTGCTCTTCTTGAGGAATATCTCTTTGGTGTTCTCTGTATTTCCTGGATTTGAATATTGGTCTGCCTTGCTAGGTTAGGGAAGTTTTCCTGGATAATATCCTGAAGAGTATTTTCCAGCTTGGATTCATTCTCTTCATCACATTCAGGTACACCTATCAGACATAGATTAGGTCTTTTCACATAGTCCCACATTTCTTGAAGATTTTGTTCATTCCTTTTTGCGCTTTTTTCTCTGTTCTTGCCTTCTCTTTTTATTTCATTGAGTTGGTCTTCGACCTCTGATATCCTTTCTTCTGCTTGGTCAATTCGGCTGTTGAAGCTTGTGCATGCTTCACGAAGTTCTCGTGTTGCGTTTTTCAGCTCCATCAATTCACTTATTCTCCTCTCTATGCTGTCCATTCTCGTCAGCAGTTCGTCCAATCTTTTTTCAAGGTTCCTATTTTCTTTGCGATGGGTTAGAACATGTTCTTTTAGCTCATTGTAGTTTCTTACCACCCATCTTCTGAAGTCTGATTCTGTCATTTCATCACCCTCCTTCTCCATCCGGTCTGGTTCCCTTGCTGGTGAGGAGTTGTGATCACTTTTAGGAGGAGAGGTGTTCTGGTTTCGGGAGTTTTCATCCTTTTTACGCTGGTTTCTACCCATTTTTGTGGGTTTATCCACCTGTTGTCTGTCTCTGTCCCAGGGAGTTGGAGCTTTATGAGTTTCCGTTGCACTACTGCCTTTTTTGATTTTTTTTTTTTCAGGTCGGACCCGCCCAGCTAGCAGCACGCCTAGCCTCTGCCTGCCCGCAGGGGCTTTGCTGAGCTGCTGTGGGCTCCGCCCAGCTGCCCTGAGCTCTTCCCTGTAGTCCTTTTTATATGGGCGTAGTTAGAACTGTCTCGGCAATGGTGGCCCCGCCTCTGTTATGGCGGACTCTCTCTGTTGTGGCAGGTTGCCTCGGCAACGGCGGGTTGCCTCGGCAACGGCAGCCTGCCTCCGTAGCGGTGGAGAGTCTCAGTAATGGCGGAAGCCCCTCCCCCACGGAGCCGGACCGTCCAGGTTCAGCTGTGCTTGGTTTGAAGGGCTCAACCCAGAGGGTTTCCAATTACTGTTTTTGTTTTCGTTGTTGTTGGGGGTGGAGGGGTGGGACCAACCGAGCCTGATCACCTGGCTCCCTGACTCAGAGTCTTTTCTTTTAAGTTGAACGACCCCGCGTTCCGGTCGCTTGTTGAAAAGGCGCCGGGATCTCCCGTGCTGCGACTCACGGAGTCGGCTCGAACCGCGGCGCCGGCTCCTGGCGGATTTTTTGCCTAGGAATCTCCTGGCCTGGCTCGCTATTTCAGATGAATGGGCTATTCTGCCGTCTCAAGGCTCTGCTCGCCAGCTAAGAGGGCTCCCAGACCAGTGGCTTTTGTATGGAGAACCGCAGCAACAGGGAGTGGTCACAGCAGCCGCCCGGGCGGAATCAGCCCCGCGGGGGCCAAAACAGCCGCACCGGCTGGGACTGCGACGCTGGCGACCCCTCTGCCTGGGTATCTCCTGGTCTGTGGGCAATAAGAGTTCGTCTGGAAATGCGGCGTCCACTCACCCTCTGCACTTTCACTGGGAGCTGAAGTCCTGAGCTGTTCTTAGGCGGCCATCTTGAAAGTCGGATCCCTTAAAAATTTTTTCTTAAAAATTCTATTTGTGATTTAAGTTATTTGATTTATTTTCTGTTTGATTTAAGAGATATCAGAGTATCAGGTTCATATATGTGTATATGTATTTGCTTTGTTTAAAATTAGATATAAATATTAACATGTATTTAAAATATATGTGTATTACAGATGTATAATATATTTCAAATACATATTAAAATTTACATATAATTTTTAAAAGAAAACCAAAGTAACCTTATTTTGTTCAGGTTTAATTATTGGGAAAAGTCTAATTACTGTTATGTTACTGATAAGAAAAACAAGCAATTGAACCTTTGAAAACATGGCAATCTGGTGAAAATGGGATAAAGAGAAATAAGACTCCATTTTAGAGCCAAAAACGAGGGTATGGAAGGAGAGGCTGAAAGAAACAAACCCTGGAACCGGACTTGAGCCTGTGCTAGATGCATTGTCCCAGCTGGAACGCACCTAACAGAAGGCTTTCTTTTTTGGCTTGGGTTGAATGCCAGGTCTATGAGATAAATACTATAAACTGTTATAACAAATAGACCTAAAGGTGAAAAATGGCTCAAACACACAATAGAAGTTAAGGAGCTTGACCCACAACTAAGATATTATTTCTTTCAACATACGTTAGTAATTAATTTTGTCCTTTAAGTGTCTTTATTTATAATACAAGATTATAAAGGATAATTTTAGAGCTAAAGCAGTATTCTTCATTTCTGAGATATTGACAATGATAGACCAAAAGTGTAGTGATATTCTTATTTTAAAGTTGCCTGGGAAAATACGTTTGTTCTTTGATTTTAAGTGTGTTTAAATGATGGTAGATGATATTGTGATCATTTATGCTGATAGTGGTCACCATGGCTACATTTATTCATCTTTTACTTCTGAGATTTTTCTAACCCAAGTGTAAATTAAGTTTGCCAGTTACAGTTTAAAAACTGTGACAGCCAATTAAGGGAAAATTTAGGCTGTGCTGGGTGGCTGAATTTTATGTAATTAGGTAAGGTAAATTCTCCAGAACCATGTCCATCACTAGATGACTTAATCACTTTTATCCTTTTCTTCAATTTCTATCTTCCCATAAAATGCTTTGTTTTTTTCTGTTAAAACCTTCCACTTGGCATTAGGCTGTTAAAGGTAGGCAGATCTGTGAGATAATTGGATTGGAGGCTATTAACATCTGACTTGGCAAATATCGGTTTAAATGAATTGAATTTAAAGTATAGAATTCATTTTAAAAATATACTTTTAATCTACTCATTTATTTATTTTTACTTTTGAGAATGGTATTGATGTTCTCAAGATAACTAATAATGCAAAAATTATGGGAATCCAGTGTCTCTGTCCCACTGTTTGGGCCTGAGAATCTGTGACTTGGCTTCACTTTTTTTGTTTCAAGTTAAAATAGAATGTGGCACATAGGAGTAAATTATTCAGGCAAGAGGCTTCATTGAATCGAGGACTAATGGTCTCGTCTGAATTAGAAATAGGAACAGAACAGGTCATGAGTCCTATTGACTCCACAATTTATTACATTAAATTTAATTCTAAATTAGTGTTATAAAATGTATAAAATTTAATGGTCTATCTTAAATCCTACAGTACTTTCTTCTCTCCCTTTTTAAATTATAAAAATAACATTAAAAAGTAAAAACTAAATAGTCATTGGTAACCATCAGTAATATTTTCAGATTTACATATTGCCTTCCAGTCTGTCCACATGTGCTTCAGCCTCATAACTTCCTCTTTACAAGCAGATCTTTTTATGTATTTATGAGAGCATATACCTGGATTCACAATAATGAATACTTCACAATATATCAGGCTTAACCAAAAGTTTTTACAGATCTTTCCTATTATCATCTTTTGATGATCTCATTTGTTAAACTTTTTTTTTTTTTTTTTTTTTTGAGATGAAGTCTCACTCTGTTGCCAGGCTGCAATGCAGTGGCCCTGATCTCAGCTTACTGCAACCTCCACTTCCTGGATTCAAACGATTCTCCTGCCTCAGCTTCCTGAGTAGCAGCAACTACAGGTGCCCACCACCACGCCCAGCTAATATTTTTTGTATTTTTAGTAGATAGAGGGTTTTACCATGTTGGCTAGGATGGTCTCAATCTCTTGACCCTGTGATCCACCAGCCTCAGCATCCCAAAGTGCTGGGATTCCAGGCATGAGCAGCTGCACCCGGCCTATCAGTCTTTTAAAGAAAAAATACCCATTGAATTGCCTTCTCTAGCTTAAAAAGTCTTGTTCTTTAACTTTGCGGTGTCAAAAAGTTTTATCTCAAAGTCCAATTCCAACTCATTGATAATGATGGCATGGAACACTATACTCAGAATAATTCTGGGTTTTCCTAAGAGCTCAGCAGTAAAGAGGTCCATGATTGATTGGTAGTGCCAATCATAGAAGCAGGAGGGTGGTTTTGAAAGAAAAAAAAAAAAAGCTTATTAGTAATTTTCAGAGGTAAATTTTTTATATTGTTCCATTTTTTTTAACAGATACAAAAATAATTTAGTCTCTTGGCTTTTAAAACTTGTTTTACTGCTTACAACATTCCCCTTTTAATTCTTTTTATTATTATTATACTTTAAGTTCTGGGGTACATGTGTAGAATGTACAGGTTTGTTACATAGATACATACGTGCCATAGTGGTTTGCTGCATCCATCACCCTGTGATCTATATTAGGTATTTCTCCTAATGCTATCCTACTTATCCCCTGCCCCCTGAAATCCCTCCCCTATCCCCTACCCCTCCCAACAGGCCCCAGTGTATGATGTTCCCCTCCCTATGTCCATGTGTCTTATGGCATGTTCTCAACACTCACTTATGAGTGAGAACATGCAATGTTTGGTTTTCTGTTCTTGTGTTAGTTTGCTGAGAATGATGGTTTTCCAGCTTTACCCATGTCCCTGCAAAGGACATGAACTCATTCTTTTTATGGCTGCATAGTATTCCATGGTGCATGTGCCACATTTTCTTTGTCTAATCTATCATTGTCCTTTTTTTAAAGCCATAGGCAACTTTGCATCTTTGATTATATTTTATATATCTTGGTCAATTGGATACTTCATGTATATTAGCATACAAATAACATATATTCTGATCACTCATATATATCTAAGGATGTACTTTGCCTTGATTCACAAAAATGGCTTTCATGTTTTTTGTTTTTTTAATAGAACCATAACACCCTCTCCTGATCATTTACATATTTCTCCCTTGACTCTGTTTTATGATATGATGAAAAAAATCTGAAGCCAGCTTAGTTTTGGTCTTTTGTGGGAAACCACCTTCTTTTTCCTGAAGAGATATATACAAAATTGTTTTGCACTTTTACTCTTATAGTGCAAAAAATATCAGAATTTTCTCCATTGTTATGGTTCAGGAATTTACCAATGGGAGTATTTTAATCAATTAAGATTAACCACAGTGAGACACAATGAGACTTTACAATTTGCTCCAAAAACATTGAGTGTGCTTTATCTTTGATTGTTTTTGCTCTAATTTGTCTCATCATTAAGAAAACTTCTTGTTTCCATTTTTCTTCTCTGTTCCCCATCCTCTACATCACTCATCTCTTGCATTGTTTTAGTTTTGTCTCATTCTTTTGAGTCCTGAGATGACATTTGAGCTTTTTTTTTATGTGAGCTTCACTCATTTACTGTTCCTTAGAATCAACACTTCTTGCTGTAGCCTACCACATGAATTTTAACTTGGCTCTAGCTTTTTTTTTTTTAAGCAATTTATCATTTTATCATTCATTTGATTTTTTCCCTCATTTAGTTATTTATAACAGTCTCATTTTATTTCATAGCAACCATGTTGTTTGAACTTTATTGAGGATATCAAACTTCTGTTCCTGGAAGTTTTCTTCTGAATCCTACTCTAGATTATTTTATTTATCTTCTGAATCTTAACCTTATTTGACAGTACTTTTCATAAGTCACATGTATTTTTTTCTCTCTCTCATCCTCAAACAATTTAAGATCAGCTTTTCCAATAAACAGAGAAGACTGACCTTGGTCTTGCTCTTTGTCTACATGTGCAATGGTAAATTTTTCTTCTCAGATACAGATTGGACTGAGGCAGACATGTAGTTTCCTCTTAAGATTCTGTTAGGATTTCATGTAGTATATTCTTTTTTGCTCATGTGCCATTTTTCTTTGTTCTCAAGGGCCTTGTTAGCCCTGTTACATGGAAGGAATGCCGTATATCAAACAAAACATATTCCAAATAAATTGGGGGCATTCATTTATTCATAGATCCTTCACCCAATAAGACATTGTTTGCAAGAACATTGTTCTAAAAATTCACTGTGCTACTTCCTTCACGGTTGTTGAGGATCTGCATTTTCAGGTTATGTGTGTAAACGGGAGGTAGGGAATGTAGGAGAGGGGAGTGAGGCAGCGTGGCTGGAGACAGCATTCTGCTTACTCTTGGGGAAACATTTAGGGAGCAGAGCAGGACGGCTGCCAACCTAGTGACTGGTGGGCCTCCCTGGAACTGACTTAGGGAGCAAAAGCTGATCAAAGGGAATGGCTTCTTTCACTCCTTTTGAAGATACCCTTCATTTGGTCAAGCAAGTTCAGTATGTTTTATGAGTTAGAGCTCAGAGAGGATTTTCTGTATCTATCTCCTGTAGCACTCAGTAAATTAAACATATTTATGTATCATTTTGGGGGCTATGGGAAAACTGCTTTTACAGTTTCACGGTTATCTTCTCTGAGAACATGAATATTCTTTTGAGAGCTTTGTTTTCTCATCTGCTCCCACATGAGAGCAAAGGAAGACACCTAGGACGTCATTTCAAAGTCACCTCTCTGAGCCCTCTGTGGCCTGAGGAAATTGTGCTTTCTCTTTCATAAACACATGATTAACCTTACTCCCATCTGAAGCAAAGAAGCACAGTCACTCTCCTGATCGTGTTTATAAAATATGCAAATCCAACGTGTCCTTTGTCTCATTATTGCATTATTTACTTTCATTGTAAAACATTTGAGGGTGAGAAAGGACAATTGATGCAATTAAGTTTCCATGGTTTAAAATTCCCTAATTTTAGTAAATGTTTTAATGGAACTTCAGCATTAAAAATGATGAAATTCATCACCTTGATTATAACAGTGTCAAATAAAACAAAATAATTATTCTGAAAACTCCGATATTCTATAAATGAACATTGATTCATAAATAGAAAGCCTGTTGTATAGTTTATATATTGGAAACCTACTTGTATAGTTTAGAACTATACATTGGTCTTACTTTATAAACTATACATGTAGATTACCAGTGTGTATGTTTGCTTTTGCTTTGTTTCTGGATGAACAGGTTTGGGAAAAGGGATAGGAGTAAGGCTAAACTACTCATTTTTAAATGGATGTACCACAATGTAGATTGTTTAGAACATCACTAAAGATACATCACAGAAATCTTTTCCTTACTATCTACTTCGAGATTAAAATTTATTCAACATTTTCAAAAAACAATTAAGTCTCAGACTCTGTACTAATACTTTGATTTGTTTCCTAATGCTTACAACTGATGAGGAAACTGAGTATGAAAACTGACTGGATGATTTGCTGAAGATTATGCAGCTGGTTGAGGAGAGAACTAGTCAGTGAAAGTGTGCTATGCTAGTATTAAGGATATGCAGTGATCAGTGAGAAGCATTTGAAGGCTGCCTACTTTAAACCATTCTGGTTCCATTTTATCCTCCTCCTTGGGTGAGGAGTAAGTGAGCATGTATATTGTACATGCATATTGTAACAGCCCTAACTGAGTGTGTCATATATACTTTTCTCCTCTTTGAGTTGTGGTAGTCCACTGTTATTCTTAAATTGGGCATCATTTACCCTTTGCAGTCTCAGTTCTCCTAGAATAGTTATTTATCTTTCCAAAGGCTACCAATGGTATCAGATATTCGCTCGATTTCTCTTCAGTATCCAAACCAAACATAGCCAAGTGTATAGTTGATGTACTTATAGAAGGGAAAGAAAAGAAATTTTCTCTTCATTTATTTGTTCTAAAATTGGTTTGGGTTTTTAAATACTGTTTTTTTCTTTAGACCTCAGGCTTAGAAGTCAACTACAATGAGAATTCAGTTACAATTCTAGGTTCAGATCACATGTTCACTGGTGGTCCACATATATCTACTAAAACTAATGAGTTCTCGTGAATCCAGAATCTAAAGTAGAAGCTGAGATCCTGGAAATAATGACTGACATTAGGCCATATGTATGCCCTTCATCTTATTTTGCTGCCTCCCTTCATCCAGGCTAGTATCATCCCAGTTTGTCTGTTTATAATTAACATGTTTTTCTTTCTATTGTGAAATATATACTCATTGCCAGTATATTTTTAAAATGTGAAATATTTTTAATTGCTTATATAAGTTTTATGTATATTACCTGTGTACATGTACACACACATACATACACATACTTGCTTTATTTGGTTTTTATGGGAAAGGATATTATGCCATATGTAATCTTTTGGGATTTAATTGTTCATAGTGCTTTGCTAAGATTAATCATATTTTGCATATCACTAGTTTATTCAATTTAACTTTCTATAAAATGTACCAGATGATAGTCATCAAGTCTCCCAAGGAAAAGTACTGTTCACAATAGGTTCTTTTTGTGGTGAACAATGCTTCTGAAAATAGTCTTGAACATGAGTCTTGCTATACATGTGCAAGGGATTCTCTTGAGGATGTATTTCTAAGAATGGAATTTCTAAATCATAGGAACTATGTGATTGTGCAGCTCTTGACAATAATGCCAAACTGATTTTCAGTATGACAAGCCATTGTTGCAACACTTTCTCTCAAAAAATTCACCATCTGGTAGATTCAAAGTTCTGTCTCCTGATGTGGGTTGTCAAACTTCACATACATGCACACATACACTCTCTCTCTCTCTCTCTCTCTCTCTCTCTCTCTCTCTCTCTGTCTCTGTCTCTCTCTCTCTCCTTCCCCCGCTCCACTACGAAAAAAAATTACCCTGGTTTTGCTTTCTATGTGTGATAAAGAACCTAGGCAAGACATGTTAGCCTCTAGAACTTCCCCAAACTTAGGGAGTTGACCTAGGTTAGTATCTTTCAAGCCATGTCCTACAAGTAGCTTTGCTCTGTTTATGCAGTTGTGGATATTGGAGATTATTTGGCACCTGAAGGTAGAGATAAGGTAGGAGAGAGATAAGGCTGGGGCTCTAAGAGATCCTCCACAATGACTAAGAAAGCAGCTTGACTTTTATCTCTAAATATATTTTTTATTTCACCTGATGAAAATCTTCCTTTGAAAAAAAGCAATCTAAAGTTTGAAACACACAGGAACAGGTGATCTCTCAGGTTTCTTACTGCCCTAATGTTTTATGATTATGCATTGTATTATTTAGGGTAATTAAGGCTAGCTGCAACTGATTAAAGCCCCAAATCTCAGTAACTTAGTCAATAGAAATTTGTTTCTAACTCATGTATAGCCTGCTGTAGGCTGGCAGAGGCTTTCCTCCATGAAGTGACTCAGGGAACTGAATCTTGTGATGCTGAGCTCTTGCCCCATGGCCAATTTACGTTGCAATAGCATAGGAAGAGATGGCTGGAGGAAGCATGCCAGCTTCTAATTCACTTAGCTTAGCAGTGATGCTTGGACTTGCAGTCCCTTCATCAAACCAAGTCGTGTGGCCTTAATTTCACTGCAAAGGAAGCTTAGTCATGTGGGGGAACACACTGAATATCTGGACTCAGTAAGTCTCTCTACCACATGTACCAAGTGCAAGAAACATAATTCAAATGTAGAAGGACAGAGTGATTAAAGTAAAGGTGATATATAGTTAAATAGCAGAGATGTCATGAGAAATACTTTGCTATCCTCTTGTAAATTATTCTTTTCAAGATTTCTATTCTGGTCATTTTGCTTGTTTTTTGGAAAATGTACACTGTTTTCATGAAGACTTCTAATTCTCTTTCTTTTAGACTTAAAGGAAAAATTATAAAAATTGGATTTTTGCTGGATGCAGTGGCTCACACCTGTAATTCTAGCACTTTGGGAGGCTGAGGTGGGCACATTGTCTGAGCTCAGCAGTTTGAGACTAGCCTGGGCAACATGCTGAAACACCATGTCTACTAAAATACAAAAAGTTAGCTGGGCATGGTGGAGTATTCCTGTAATCCCAGCTATTCAGGAGACTGAGGCAGGATAATTATTTGAACCCAGAAGGTGAAGGCTGCAGTGAGCTGAGATCGTGCCACTGCACTCCAGCCTGTATCAGAGCGAGACTCTGTCTCAAGAAAAAAAAAAAAAAAAGGATTATTGTTTTCTACTGTCTTGAAATTTAATTTTCTAAGAAACAACTTCTTAAATTCTACCATAGAGAGTCAGCATGGCGATTTATGTTAATTTAGAATGTAATTCCACTAATCTATGTCCTATCAGCCTGAGTAGTCTATCTCTTTTAACGCAGATCAAAATGCAAAGGCCCTTTTCTCATGAAACATGGACCTTTTTTTATGGTGTGCTGAGATGAAGAAGAACAGAGTACAGTGTCCCTGATAGTCTTTGATGTGATTTTATTGTATTTTTGAGCTGCATGATAATGTCTTTATCATCTAGTTACTGTTCTGCATCTCATCTCCTGGTGGTTCAGCATGCTCAATGTGGTTTACTTTATGAAACAACAACAGATTTAGTTTTTATGTTGATGAGGGTAGGAAGAGGCCCAAAGATTGCATCAGAAGCAATTAAATCATTTTGGGAAGAGTTAGTGTGCTCTTTGGAGGGTAATTCTGGTGACTCAAAGTAACTGTAAGTGCATAATGGAAAGAAGCCCATGCCTGCTGTGGGTGTGTAGCTTAATGGAGAATTGGGAAAATAGTCAGCTAGAGAAGCAAAGATAAAATTATAAATCCAGTGATGTAGGAACTAACTGACATCAGGGGATACATTTCAGCTGCCTGATAGAAAAGCCACCAATGACTATGAGAAGGAAAAAAGGAAAAGTTAACCGGTATGAGGAATAGAGAGGCCAAAGAGGAGATGCTTATTGAAAAATTTAAAGAAATATATTTAGGAGCTAAATACTGGCATGAGATGCTTAAAAAAATATTACTTCTGAAAAGGAAAGCTATTTTATTTCCTAACCTTGTTTTAAAATGAAGCCTAACTGGGGAAAGCAGATTTAGGAGCAATGAAAATGGGATAGGATGATTTTGATTTTTTCTGTCTTTCTCAGTTGGAGGAACACTTGGGAAGAGAGCAAATAAAAGTCCTTTTGAGTCCTTTTGTGTTCAACAATTTGGATTCTTTAGTTTTACATATATATGTGTATATATATATATATATATATATATATATATATATATATAAAACTATATATTAAGTATATATATGTAATGTTCCACAATTTGGATTATGTATGTTAAACAATTTGGATTCTTTAGTTATGTATATAACACACACACACACACACACACACACACACACACACATATATATGTGTGTGTTATATATGTTATATATATATGTGTTATATATATGTTATATATGTTATATATATAACTAAAGAATCCAAATTGTTGAACATATATAATTCAAATTGTTGAACATTACATATGTATATGTAATATATAGATGTATCACATATATATTACATATATATTATATACATATATACACATAAATAACATATACAATATATACATAACATATATATATGTTATATACATATATTTTATTGCACTTTAGGGTCTAGGGTACCTGTGCAGAATATGCAGGACTGTTTCATAGGTACATGCATGGCAATGTGGTTTGCTGCCTCCATCTCCCCAACACCTATATCTGGCATTTCTCCCCATGTTATCCCTCCTCAACTTCCTACCCCCCACTGTCCCTCCCCTAATCCCCCCCAATAGACCTCAGTGTGTGATGCTCCCCTCCCTGTGTCCATGTGTTCTCATTGATCAGCATCCACCTGTGAGTGAGAACATGTGGTGTTTGATTTTCTGTTCTTGTGTCAGTTTGCTGAGAATGATGGTTTCCAGATTCATCCATGTCCCTACAAAGGACACGAACTCATCATCTTTTATGGCTGCATAGTATTCCACGGTGTATATGTGCCATGTTTTCCCCATCCAGTCTATCATCAGTGGGCATTTGGGTTGGTTCAAGGCCTTTGCTATTGTAAACAGTGCCACAGTGAACATATATGTGCATGTGTCTTTATAATAGATCATTTTATAATCCTTTGGATATATACCCAATAATGGGATTGCTGAATTAAATGGAATTTCTATTTCTAGATCCTTGAGGAATCGCCACACTGTCTTCCACAGTGGTTGAGCTAATTTACACTCCCACCAACAGTGTAAAAGTGTTCCCATTTCTCCACATGCTCTCTAGCATCTGTTGTCTCCAGATTTTTTTAATGATTACCATTCTAACTGGCATGAGATGGTATCTCAATGTGGTTTTGATTTGCATTTCTCTAATGACCAGTGATGATGAACATTTTTTCATATGTTTGTTGGCCTCATATATGTCTTCTTTTGAAAAGTGTCTGTTCATATCCTTCCCACACTTTTGAATGGATTTTTTTTTTTTTTTTTTTTTGTAAATCTGTTTTAGTTCTTTGTAGATTCTGGATATTAGCCCTTTTTCAGATGGGTAGATTGCAAACATTTTTTCCCCATTCTGTTGGTTGCCAGTTCACTCTAATGATTGTTTATTTTGCTGTGTAGAGGCTCTGGAGTTTAATTAGATCCCATTTGTCTATTTTGGCTTTTGTTGCCAATGCTTTTGGTGTTTTAGTCATGAAGTCCTTGCCTATGCCTATGTCCTGAATGGTTTTGCCTAGGTTTTCTTCTAAGGCTTTTATGTTGTTAGGGCTTACGTTTAAGTCTATCTGGAGTTAATTTTAGTTTAAGGTGTCAGTAAGGGGTCCCGTTTCTGCTTTCTGCACATGGCTAGACAGTTTTCCCAACACCATTTATTAAACAGGGAATCCTTTCCTCATTGCTTTTGTCAGGTTTGTCAAAGATCAAATGGTTATAGATGTGTGATATTGCCTCTGAAGCCTCTGTTCTGTTCCATTGGCCTATATCTCTGTTTTGGTACCAGTACCATGCTGTTTTGATTACCATAGCCTTGTAGTATAGTTTGAAGTCAGGTAGCGTGATACCTCCAGCTTTGTTCTTTTTGCTTAGGATTGTCTTGTCTATGTGGCCTCTCTTTTGGTTCCATATGAAGTTTAAGGTGTATTTTTCCAGTTCTGTGAAGAAGATCATAGGTAGCTTGATGGGGATAGTGTTGAATCTGTAAATTACTTTGGGCAGTATGGCCATTTTCATGATATTGATTCTTCCTAACCATGAGCATGTATTCTTTAGTTTTTTTTTTGTCCTGTTTCTTCCACTGGTTACTCACATCCATGTTTGAAAGGTGGTTCTTTGCAGTGTGAGTTAATGAAGTAACTTTCTCGTGGTGGTTTCCCTGTTACACTTAGCACTTCCTTCTTTTACTTTACCATTTTTCTTGAGGAAGCTTTCTGAGATCTTCACTTAATGTCATAGGTGTTAAAGCCTTTAAACTATCAGCCCTAAACACCAAATGCCAAATAAGCAAAAGATATGTTATAAAGGCAATTAGAATCTAAAAGTGTTGAAATATTAAATGAGATTATTTTATAGCTCCATTCTAAGCATTAAAAATGGTAATTCGTATATTATTGAAATCATCCACAGAATAGAAAAAATTGAAACCTTCCCAGTTCATTTTAAGAAACCAGCATAAGTTTAATACCACAACTGTCTACAGTACCCTCAAGAAAACTAGGGATCATTTTTACTTATGAATGTAGATATGAAAATTAAATAAAATGTTGGTTAATAAATGTTTTAAAATGATAATAACTTGTGATTAGGGGAACCTTATTCAGCCATGGTTTAACACTAGTAAATCACATGTATTACACCAAAACATTTTAAATTATCATTATTTAATTATACTGTGAGTTGTCAAATACGCATTGATAAAATGCATCATTCATTCCTCATGAAAGCTTATAAAATAAGAATATATGGAAATTACTTACACATGATAGAAATACTTATATAAAAATCTACTGTTAATATTATATTTAAAAAAGAAAACTCAAATTTTTCTATTTTATTTTTTCTTGAGACAGAGTCTCACTCTGTCACCTAGGCTGGAGTGCAGTGGCATTATCTTGGCTAACTTCAACCTCCACTTCCCAGGTGCAAACAATTCTTGTGCTTTAGCCTCCTGAGTAGCTGGGATTACAGGTGCATGCCACCACACCCATATAATTTTTGCATTTTTGGTAGAGACAGGGTTTCACCATGTTGCTTGATCTAGTCTTGAACTCCTTACTTCAAGCAATCTACTGCCTCATCCTCCCAAAGTGCTGGGATTATAGGTCTGAGTCACCGTGCTCAGCCTCAAATTATTTTCAATAATATAATAAGTAGTACAGAGATAGCTACTTATCACCACTATTACTCAGTAGTGTTTTGAAGATTTTAATTAACATAATTAGGTAAAAATATTTTTATAGATCTTTGGAAAATCATTATCAATATGTGGATAGAATTTAAAAAAATAACAGAAAAAATGGAATTATACAAGAGGATTTTTTTAAGAACTCTCAGGCAGATTAAGGGAATTGGTAAGATTACTGAATTAAAAATATATAAAAATTAATAGCTTTTGTGCTAACTAGCAATATGTAGTTAGTAAAGATTATTTTGAGTAAAAGTATTTGTATATGTGTCTATATGTATCCTGAGCCAAAGAAAAATAAATTAAAAACCACCTAGATATAAGTACTTGTTTATAAAAAGAAATTATGAAATTTAACAAACATACTTAAATAAGACCCAAACATTAAATATTTAGATAAAAAACTCTAACGTCACAAAAATATCATTAAGTCTGAGAACATTATGTAATTTAATGCAATTCTGCTCAGGATTTCAATAGGTTTCAATGGATTTGGAATAGGTAAAATTTATTTTAAATAATGTATATAGTAGGATAAATTTTGGAGAATAACTGAAACATTTTGAATAAAATAGTGAGATAGTTATGCCTTAGCAAAAATTAAAATGTATACTAAGTTGCTATAATCAAAGCATCATTCTGTTTTCAGGAAAACCTAAATAAATGGACTGGTAAAATATAACAAAATAGAGTAAAATATCAACACATATGATAAATTAGTACATGACAGGGATAAACTTTTAATTCAATTGGTAGAGGGCAATTTATTTAATGAAGATTGCTATCATGTGGAAGGTAAAAATCTAAGAACCTTGTCTTTCCCAATAAGCAAAAATCTAATCTATGTTGAATATTTAAGTGTAAAATATAAAAATGTCAGAATAAAATTTACCAGAATATATGTGTGTGTATGTGTGTGTGTGTGTGTGTGTGTGTGTGTGTGTGTGTGTGTATGGAGTGTGAAGGACTACCAAAAAGAGACAGATCCCTGGAAGACTTAAAGATATACACATTGGATTATTAATCTTATAAAGCATGCACAGCTATCTAGAACCATGAAGTGTGGAGATTTTATTCATCTTTCAGGCTAAAAGGCCTCCCTCAATTTCATGGATCAGTATGTTTTTGTGCCTATTTCTTGAGCCCCACTTCCCATATGGTGTTTCTTGAGCCCCACTCCCCATATGGTGAAATGGAGAGTATCGGACAATACCTGCAAACACAGTGAGTTACACAAGAGATGTCCTGAGCTTAGGAACTCTGAAATTTTTATGATGGATAATAAGCATGCCTGCTTATTATCATTATTTAGAGGGAGGTATGATCTCTACTTTCCATGGTTGTTCTCTATACAAACATCCTTGTAAAGATAGTGCAGAGCAAAGGGAGTCAGTGCCTCCACTCAGTAGACATATAAAAGCCAAGACCCATGGAGAATGATCTTCAACAATAGCATAAACAAAATAAAAGGTAAAATAATAAACCTCATAAAAATACTTGCAGCTCATATAATAGACAATTAGTTTGCATAGTTTTGACCCAGAAATCCTGGGTTAATAATATATCTATCAGGCATAAATCAGTTCTCTATAAATATTTATTTACAAGGATATTAATATAAGCATTGTTTGTAGTGACATCAGTTGATACACAACCTGAATGTCTACCAAAAGAATGGTTAGGAAATATAGAGAACAGCACAAAGATATTCCTCAAGAAGACCAACCCCAAGGCACATAATCGTCAGATTCACCAGGGTTAAAATGAAGGAAAAAATGCTAAGGGCAGGCAGAGAGAGGTTGGGTTACCCACAAAGGGAAGCCCGTCAGACTCACAGCGGATCTCCCTGCAGAAACCCTACAAGTCAGAAGAGAGTGGAGGCCAATATTCAACATCCTTAAAGAAAAGAACTTTCAACCTAGAATTTCATATCCACCCAAACTAAGTTTCATAACCAAAGGAGAAATAAAATCCTTTATGAACAAGCAATTGCTCAGATATTTCATCAACACCAGGCCTGCTTTACAAGAGCCCCTGAAAGAAGCACTAAACATGGAAAGCAACAACCAGTACCAGCCACTCCAAAAATGTACCAAATGGTAAAAAGCATTGACACAATGAAGAAACTTTGTCAACTAATGGGCAAAACAACCAGCTAGCATCAAAATGGCAGGATCAAATTCATACCTGACAATGTTTACCTTAAATGTAAACAGGCTAAATGCCCCAATCAAAAGACACAGACTGGCAAATTGGATAAAAAATGAAGAACCATTGGTGTGTTGTATCCAGGAAACCCATCTCACATGCAAGGACACACATAGGATCAAAATAAAGGGATGGAGGAAGATCTACCAGGCAAATGGAGAGAAAAAAAAAAAAAAAAAAAAAAAAAGCAGGAGTTGCAATCCTAGTCTCTGATAAAATAGACTTTAAACCAACAAAGATCAAAAGAGACAAAGAAGGGCATTACATAATGGTAAAAGGATCAATGCAACAACAAGAGCTAATGATCCTAAATATATATGCGCCCAACACAGGAGTACCCAGCTACATAAAGAAAGTTCTTAATGGCCTACAAAGAGACTTAGCCTCCCACACAATAATAGTGGGAGGCTCTAAAACTCCACTGTCACTATTAAATCAACAAGACAGAAAATTAACAGGGATATCCAGGACTTGAACTCAGACCTGGACCAAGCAAATCTAATAGACATTTACAGAACCTTCCACCCTAAATCCACAGAATATACATTCTTCTCAGTACCACATCATACCTTCTCTAAAATTGACTACATAATTGGAAGTAAATCACACCTCAGCAAATGCAAAAAAACAGAAATCATAACAAACAGTCTCTCAGACCACAGTGCAATCAACTTAGAACTCAGAATTCAGAAACTAACTCAGAAGCACACAACTTCATGGAACTGAACAACTGGCTCTTGAATGTTGACTGGATAAACAATGAAATGAAGGCAGAAGTAAAGATATTCTTTGAAACCAATGAGAATGAAGATACAACGTAACAGAATCTCTGGGACACATTTAAAGCAGTGTCCAGAGGAAAATTTATAGCAATAAATGCCCACATGAGAAGCAAGGAAAGATTTAAAATTGACACCCTATCATTAAAATTGAAAGAGCAGAAAGAGCAAGACCAAAACCTCAGAAGCTAGCAGAAGACAACAAATAACTAACATCATAGCAGAACTGAAGGAGATAGAGAGACACATAAAAAAGACCCTTCAAAAAATTAGTACATCTGGGAGCTGGTTTTTGAAAAGATCAACAAAATAGGCCACTAGCCAGATTAATAAAAAATAAAAGAGAGAAGAATCAAATAGATGCAAAAACAAAACAAAACAAAACAAAACAAAACAAAAATGATAAAGGGGGTATCACTACAGATTCTACAAAATACAAACCACCATCAGAGATTACTACTACAAACAACTCTATTGCACATAAACTAGTAAACCTGGAAGAAATGGATAATTCCTGGATACTTACACCCTCCCAAGCCTAAACCAGGAAGAAGTTGAAACCCTGAATAGACCAGTAATAAGGGCTGAAGTTAAGGCAGCAATTAATAGTTTACCAACCAAAAAAAGCCCAGGTCCAGATGGGTTCCCAGCCGAATTCTACAAGACATACAAAGAGGAGCTGGTACCATTCCTTCTGAAACTATTCCAAACAATCCAAAAAGAGGGAATCTTCCCCAAGTCATTTTATGAGACCAACATCATCCTGATACCAAAACCTGGCAGACACTCACAAGAAAAGAAAACTTCAGGCCAATATCCATGATGAACACAGATGAAAAAATCTTCAATAAAATACTGGCAAGCCAATTGCAACAGCACATCATAAAGCTTATCCATCACAATCAAGTAGGCTTCATCCCACGGATGCAAGGCTGGTTAAACATACACAGATCTATAAATGTAATTCACCGCATAAACAGAACCAAAGAAAAAAATCACATGATTATGTCAATAGATGCAGAGAAGGCCTTCAACAAAATTCAACAGCCCTTTATTCCAAAAACTCTGAATAAACTAGGTATCGATGGAATGTATCTCAAAATAATAAAATCTCTTTATGACAAACCCACAGACAATATCATACTGAAAGGGCAAAAACTGGAAGCATTCCCTTTGAAATCTGGCATGATACAAGGATGCCCTCTCTCACCACTCCTATTCAATATAGTATTGGACGTTCTAGCCAGAGCAATTGGGCAAGAAAAAGAAAGAAAGGATATTCAATTAGGAAGGAAGTCAAATTGTCTCTATTTGCAAATGATGTGATTGTATATTTAGAAGACCCTATCATCTCAGCACCAAATCTCCTCAAACTTATAAGCAACTTCAGCAAAGTCTCACGATAGAAAATCAATGTGCAAAAGTCACAGGCATTCCTATACACCAATAACAGACTTAAAGAGAGCCAAATCAAGAACAAATTGCCATTCACAATTGCTACAAAGAGAATAAAATACCTAGGAATACAACTAACAAAGGATGTAAAGGACCTCTTCAAAGAGAACTACAAAGCACTGCTCAACGAAATAAGAGAGGACACAAACAGATGTAGAAACATTCCATGTTCATGGTTAGGAAGAATCAATATTGTGAAAATGGCCATACTGCCCAAAGTAATTTACAGATTCAACGCTATTCCTATCCAGCTACCAATGACCTTCTTCACAGAACTGGACAAACTTTAAACTTCATATGGAACCAAAAGAGAGCCCAATAGCCAAGTCAATTCTAAGCAAAAAAGAACAAAGCTGGAGGCATAACACTACCTGACTTCAAACTATAATACAAGGCTACAGTAATCAAACAGCATGGTACCGGTACCAAAACAGAGATATAGACCAATGGAACAGAACAGAGGCCTTGGAGGCAACGCCACACATCTATAACCATCTGATCTTTGACAAACCTGACAAAGACAAGCAATGGGGAAAGGATTCCCTGTTTAATAAATGGTGTTGGGAAAACTGTCTAGCCATGTACAGAAAGCAGAAACTGGACCCCTTCCTAACACCTTAAACTAAAATTAACTCCAGATGGATTAAATACTTAAACATAAGACCTAACAACATAAACACATTAGAAGACACCTAGGCAAAACCATTCAGAACATAGGCATAGGCAAGGACTTCATGACTAAAACACCAAAAGCATTGGCAACAAAAGCCAAAATAGACAAATGGGATCTAATTAAACTCCAGAGCTTCTGCAAAGCAAAATAAACAATCATTAGAGTGAACTGGCAACCAACAGAATGGGAAAAAATGTTTGCAATCTACCCATCTGACAAAGGGCTAATATCCAGAATCTACAAAGAACTAATACAGATTTATAAGAAAAAAAACCAAAGGTCCCATTCAAAAGTGGGCGAAGGATATGAACAGACACTTTACAAAAGAAGACATATAGGAAGCCAGCAAGCATATGAAAAAATGCTCATCATCACTGGTCATTAGAGAAATGCAATTCAAAACCACATTGAGATACCATCTCATGCCAGTTAGAATGGCAATCGTTAAAAAAATCTGGAGACAACAGATGCTGGAGAGCATGTGGAGAAATGGGAACAGTTTTACACTGTTGGTAGGAGTGTAAATTAGTTCAACCATTATGGAAGACAACGTGGTGATTCCTCAAGGACCTAGAAATAGAAATTCCATTTGACCCAGCAATTCCATTACTGAGTATATATCCAGAGGTTTTAAAATGTTCTATTATAAGGACACATGCACATGTATATTCATTGCAGCACTGTTTACAATAGCAAAGACTTGGAACCAACCCAAATGCCCATCGATGATAGACTGGACAGGGAAAATGTAGCACATATACACCATGGAATACTATGTAGCCATAAAAAATGATGAGTTCCTGTCCTTTGCAGGGACATGGATGAATCTGGAAACCATCATTCTCAGCGAACTGACACAAGAACAGAAAATCAAACATGGCATGTTCTCACTCATAGGCGGGTGTTGAATAATGGGAACACATGGACACAGGGAGGGGAGCATCACACACTGAAGTCTGTTGTGGGGGACTAGGGGAGGGACAGTGGGGGGTAGGGAGTTGGGGAGGGATAACATGGGGAGAAATGTCAGATATAGGTGATGAGGATGGAGGCAACAAACCACATTGCCATGTATGTACCTATGCAACAATCTCACATTTTAGTTACATGTACCCCAGAACCTAAAATGCAATTTTTCATATATATATATATATAAAACACACACACACACACACACACACACACACACACACACATATATATATATATATATGTGTGTGTATATATATATACATTTTAAAAGAATGGTTATATTTATTCAGCTATTTCTCTACTTAGTCCTTAGGAAGACCAGTGTTCTACGTATTTATTTTGAAATGAAGGATAATTCATGTTGGAATAGGAAAAAAGGAACTTCAGAGTAGATGTTAGAAAGAGCAGGAAGAACAGAAGGAAGGAAAAAGGAAGGAAGGAAGAAAGGAAGGAAGGAAGGAAATCAATCTCTATGTATTGGTATCTATTTTTGTGAACATGGAGAAAGTAGTAGAAAAGTATATTACTATTGGATTCCTTAGGAAGAATGCAATATATGGAGGGTAGGTTATTAATTTTCTACAAATGTGGTTCATCTTTGTGTTGCTTCCCCTATTACAAATTATCTAATAAAACAGAAAATAAATTCGCCATTCCTTTAGCAGAAAATGAGGCTTAACATGCCTTGTTTAGGACTCATTCATTCATCTGTTTATTAAACAATTAGTACTATTTTCTTTGTGTCAAATACTGATTAGATGGGGAATATACCAGGGAGGAAAAGATATTCTCTACCATTGTGGAACTTATATTTCAGTAGGGATGTCAGAAAATACAAAAATAAACATAGTATGTATTCATACAAAATTATTGGTTCATAGTATATTTTATACTGCACAGAAAAAGCCCCCTAAATCTAAGCTATTTGGACTGTGACTTAGAAGAAAGCCATTAAGTTCTCAGAGTTAAGAAAGAAAAAGATGGATAAAAACCTACAGTGACATTTGATCTGAACTAAACTGTGTAATATAGCAACTCACATATATGTTTTGGCCATCTCCCCCTTTTCTCAGTTTTGCTTTCTGTAATTTCAGTTGCTGGTGGCCGACTGTGGTCTGAAAATATGAAATAAAAATTTCCAGAAGTAGACAATTCATAAGTTTTAAATTTCATGTAATCCTCAGTAGCGTGATGAAATCTTGCAGTGTATGGCCACATCCCACCAAGTACCTGAACCACCCCTTTGTCCAGTGCATCCACACTGTTCTATGCAACTGGCCCATTAGTCACTTAGTAGCTCTGTTATCAGATTAACTGTCATGGCTTGTGTTCAAGTCAACCTTATTTAACTTAATAATGGCCCCAAAGTACAAGAGTAGAGTTGCTGGCATATTATTATCCTTCTATTTCATTATTAGTGATTGTTGTTAATCCTTTACTGTGCCTATTTTATAAATGAAACTTCATCATAGGTATGTATAGGAAAAATGTGGTATGTACATGGTTTTGCATGTGGTTTTAGGCATCCACTAGGGATACTGGAATGTATTTCCCCCAGGATAAGGGGAGACTACTGTACTTAACATTACAGAATACCAAAGCAAGATTGACTTTGGGTGGGAATAAACAGGAGATGAGCAATTTTCCATACAGAGTCCTTTATTGGTATGAAAACAGTCTTAACCCTCTGTCTTAAACCACTGAGGATTACAAGTACTGGATCCCAAAAGGAAGGATTCACTGA
The DNA here is from genome assembly GCF_048565385.1 of Saimiri boliviensis. Taxonomy (NCBI): domain Eukaryota; kingdom Metazoa; phylum Chordata; class Mammalia; order Primates; family Cebidae; genus Saimiri; species Saimiri boliviensis. The sequence continues at coordinate 196,007,837 of NC_133449.1, read as the reverse complement.
AGGTAACTGTAAGACAACTACAGTAAATGTTAACCCTAAGAGAAACCTGGCAAACCTAATCTCAGCAATCCGTTAACTGATGTATGAATGCATGTGAGAATGCTTCCGAATGATGCGGTTCCTCACTTCCAGAACTAAAGGCAGCTGTTAAATGAGCTTCACTCATATCTAGTTAGGACAGTCTCTACAGTCTGAAACGTCCTAAAAATAAGAACGGGAAGTTAATGTAACTGCAGCTTTCCTGTTGGAACAGGTAGTAAACAGACTCCTGAAAGTAGCAAGAGTAGAATTTTTGGACCTAAGGGCAGGGCAGATTTTTTGCTTGTTTATTTTAAAAAAGAGGCTTGATGTGGTGGCTCATGCTTGTAATCCAGCACTTTGGAAAGACAAGGTGGGCGGATCACCTGAGGTCAGGAGTTCGAGACTAGCCTGGCCAACATAGTGAAACCCCGTCTCTACTAAAAATACAAAAAATTAGCCGTGTGTGGTGGCAGGCGCCCATAATCCCAACTACTTGGGAGGCTGAGGGAGGAGAATTGTTTGAACCTGGGAAGCAGAGGTTGCAGTGAGCTGAGGTTGCACCATTGCACTCCAGCCTGAGCAACAAGAACAAAACTTTGTCTCAGAAAAAAAAGAGAGAGAGAGAGAGAGAGAAAGAAAAAGATGTGTATACTTCTTTAGATCATAGTCCATCTATGTTACCATGCTGAAGTTTGTGAGACAGTAGCAGCTTCCCAGCTTGGTGTTTATGTCAGTTACCTGTGGTATCTGAAGCTTTGCTCATTGAAGCTAATATGCAGGTTATGGGGCTCTAAAGTCGCAAATACAAATTCATTTTCTTAGTGGGTTTGCTTATCATTTAATACAGTGCTTCTCTTTTGGAGCTTCTAGAACTGCTGGATTATTCTGTAAATTAATGACAGCAATACAGGTGAAACTCTTTCATAAGATAAAGCAAAAAATATTAATGGCTGTCAAATTACTCAGCATAAAAGCCAAGAAATAATAGGTATACAAGGCATTGGCTGTTTCAAAAGAATTGTCAATTAAAGTGCTTAGCCATTTGCAAACAAATTCATCAGACAAAAGCAGGTATTGGTAAAATATTTAAATCCTTAAAATAATAAAAGAAGATTAAGGTGTCAAAGTTGATGAAAGCAAATATCCCATACTAAAAGCAGTAATATTTGCTTTCTTAATCAAAAACTCTATTGCTGCTGTCACTGTAGTATTTTGTATGTGAGTGAGAGAGGTAGAGAGGTATTTGGGTGTCTGGTTAGACTTGAAATGGTCTGAATGTTAGCAGGATTATTGACCAATGTGATATCTTTTCATGTACATAACAAATCACCCTGAAATTGCATAGCATTTTGTACTTCACCAAATGCTTTTACGTATATTATTTCACTTAATCTTTTCAAGACTCTCGTTACTAACAAAGAAACTGAATTTCAAAGAGGGGAAAATGAATTGCCTGAATTCATATAGCAACTATATCAAGAGTAAGGTTTCTAATTTCTCACACAGCTCACTGCAGCCACACTGTAGCTGCCTTTAGGTTTAAAATATAGTGGATAAAATTCTTTCCTGTCTGTTCTAGAATAATTTATCTCACTCTAAAATAACAATATAAGCATTTTTGGGGGCAAATTCAAGTATTCTTTGTAAAAAAAGAAAAGAAAACCCAAAAAACAAAAAAGACATAGAGCTGTCTTAGATTCCCTAGTTCAAGCTCTTCCTTTCACAGTTGAAGAGAGGAAAGCTGAATAATTTACCCAAGGGCCTTTAGCAAGTTGGAGGACAGTGAGGAACAGGTCTTATGTGCTAAGCCAGTGAGGACTCTCTTCTGCTCTCCTATGCTGCCTCTACCTTATCACCTGGCTTTTTCTCAGCATCCCTTCTAAAACTCACAGTGAATTCATGCGGAAGGCCAGATATATTGATGTGGCCTCAAACCCTCAGGGATATTAGACATAGAAACAGATTTTCTAGGATAGAAGTTTTTGTTGGAGAATCAGGGTGGTCTTCAAGCATCAGTACAGTACCATGAGTTTGATCTCTGATTTCCGCTTATCTGTTAGGTGAATTGTCCTTGAATTTATTTCCTATCTTCATGAATATGAGTAATTTTCTCTATCAAATTGCCTTGGTAAACACTTAAGTACTTCTTGTAGATATAAATATCTATGATACTAAAAGGGCCAAGAAATACTGGTTACTGATTCATTTTGTTTATGTATACTCATAAAAATACTTAATAAATATACTGTGGGGTGATTATGTATCTTATTGGGTAAAATTATTTGTGCTTGCTCTAGGCAGCAAAAGCAATCTTCACTTTTAGGTAGAGAAACCACTGTGTTGTTGAAATTTTAGAAAATAAACATAATGCCAAGGTCATTTTTCATGACTCTGAATACTGATCTGCCTATTACAATGATGTATTTTGGTTTATGAACTGTATTGTTTGCAGAGTAGAATAACTAAATCACTAAAACCCATAAAGGCTATAAAATGATTAATAATTATACCAAGTTAAATGGATATTATCATTATATAAAAGTAAAAAATCTAACATTGGTATCATACTGTTAGAGTTACTGTACCTTTATTTAAGGCTAACTAAACAGATATTTGTGATAGATATAACTCGAGGATATTTCCAAAGTTGGTTGGTTTTTAACTTTCAAATGAATAACACAATGAATATTCAAATAATAAGACAATATTATTCTTATTCCATTATTAACTAATGTGGAATATTAGTTAATATATATTAATCTTCTTATTACATAAGTTAATAATGCCTTTATTAACATAATTTAATATTTCTAAAATCTAAATTAATGCTTATTGGCATGTTTTTAGTTGAGAAGGTGGAAGGAAACAGCACCGTTGTTGTAATATACTTTCTGATTTTTTACCTGGAAATGGTTAAATTATATCACTTGCTGATGAGTAGGATCAAAGAGTGACCTGGGGCTGGGCATGGTCACTCACACCTGTAATCCCAACACTTTGGAAGGCCAACGCGAGTAGATCACTTGAGGTCAGGAGTTCATCAGTGTGGCCAACATGGTGAAACTCTGTCTCTACTTACACACACACACACACACACACACACATACACACACACACACGCACACAAATTAGCCAGGCATGATGGTGTATGTCTGTAATCCCAAGCTCCTCAGGAGGATGAGGCAGGCAACTTGCTTGAAACCAGGAGGTAGAGGTTGCAGTGAGCCAAGATCACACCACTGCATTCCAGCCTGGAAGACAGAGTGAGACTCTGTCTCCAAAAAAAAAAAAAAGAGTGACCTGGGATAAATGAATAAGGGATGTCTGTGCTGACTCTTCTGTATTTTCTACACATGCTGGCTCTCTCTTATTTGCCACTTGAAGATGACTCTTGGTCATTGTCTGCCTATAAATGTTCCTGCAGTTTCATTTAGATGAAAACATATCAACAGGGCACTGTATCAACAAGGCACTATTACATTTTATTATTTAGATTTTGAACTCTTGTTTCATTATTGGCAAGTCCCCAAAGCTCAGCGAAGTGCTGAAAATGTGGCCCAGTGTGTCTTGTTGAATAATTTCTAAAAACTTTTTAAATGAAAGGATCAGGATTGAAAGTAAATTAAGTGTTTACTTTCAACTTACCTGCCAAATATTAGATCAGCTATGAAGAATGGTTAACTTGACTAATGTTTTTTAATAGCCTGGACTTGCTGAGAACATGCTCACACACACCCTTCCATGATGGAATTTGTCAGACTACCTTAAGTAGTAGCTTAGATTTAATAAAACAAGAGTAAATGATTTAATCCATGGAAATTGCTGGCAACTATGTCTGACAAATAGCAAGCACCCCAAAGGGTAGCCATTATTGACACAATCTCAGAGGAAAGATTGTGTTTCAGGTGGGTTTCTGGATGTGCTAATATTATTTATTTCAGGTTTAATTGGAAGCTCTCCTTGTACATCTCTGTAGAACTATTTTCAGAATTCAATCTTAATTGTTTTTGTGTTTTCCACCTGCGACTCTGGATTTCCCTTTTCTTTGCTTTCCATCCTGATTTAGAGCAAACTCTAGACTATTCTTACGGTTGGTTGACTGCTGCGAGCAAGAATGTTCAACGTGTTTCCTTCATTATTTAAATCAGGTCATGTTGTCCTACTTGAAGTCTCAGTTCAAGGCCTTCTTGTATAGTAACGTTCCTTGTTTCCCAGATTCTTATGTGGATAGGAAAGAGAAAAATTAATAATATGGGTTTAGGATGATTCAAATACACATGATTTCAGCTTGAAAGTTGGTATCATCCTCTTAATGATATTATGGAAATTCATCATGTTTGGAACACTAAATTGTACCTATAGTACCTCTTTTAATTTATCTCAATTAGAACTGACAAGGCTAATGAGAAGCTTAGTTATTTGGGGGAAGTTACACAATATAAAATTTATATTGACCAACTTCCAAAAGAACATGTAGATGGATGATCGTGACAGGTAGGGTACTTATGGATCAAAGAGCACAGAACGTATGTGAAAGAGGCAGAGAGAATAATAGGTGTTTCCAGCTACTAAACATTTCTTTCCTTCATAAGGTTACATTGCATTTGCAAGAAGTGACTTTATTTCCTGGCAGTGAAAGCAAAAAGTAAGTGTGTATGTTTTTGTAGTCTCGTTTACCAACTAGATAATTATTCCTAATTTATTTACAGAGAAAAAAACCCATAATCTTGGAAATTAAACTCAAATAACTATTTATCATATGGATTTCTTATCATGGAGAGACATAGTATATTATTTAAAGCAAGCATGTCCAAGTAATTTTTCTGACTTCTATCATACTGAGCATAATATCAACAAATTTAAGTTGCTCCCTTTAACCCGTAAGTTACAGAGAGCTGTGATGAAGAGGGTCTTAGCATATAGTACAGAAACCATTTAATGAATCATTCAAACTGGACCACTTGTGGGTGTGAAAGGGGAACTGTTGGCAATTATTCCATGACAGCAGGTGAAAACCAAGACTGTCCTGGTAAAAACTGCAATGAATGATCACCTAGTACAGGATGTTACCATATTATCCCTTTCAGATTTAAGTGTTAGGAAATTTTCAGGAATAAATTGCTACAAAGACAAAGTTTCTGCATAAAATAAAGCATGAGAAGAGGGTGGACGATCAAAATAGCAAGACATTCTCTAAGTTCTGCTGATGATTCAATGGACACTAAACATTTGTTTTTTTTAGACATGAACTTAAAGTTCTGGAGACCACATTTGTAAAGAACACATACATGGCATCACAAAAATTCTTAGTATTTTTCCCTTTTATTTATTTATTTGTTTGTTTGTTTGTTTGTTTGTTTGTTTGTTTGTGAGGGAATTTGGCTCTGTCACTTAGGCTGGCTGGAGTACAGTGGCATGATCTTGGTTCACTGCAACCTCTGCCTCTTGGGTTCAAGTGATTCTTCTGCCTCAGCCTCCCGAGTAGCTCGGATTACAGGTGCATGCCACTATACCCAGCTAATTTTTGTATTTTTAGTAAAGATGAGGTTTCACCATGTTGGCCAGGCTGGTCTCGAATTCCTGACCTCAAGAGATCTACCTGCCTCAGCCTCCCAAAGTGCTGGGATTACAGGCGTGAGTTACCATACCTGGCCTTCAGTTTATTTCTAAAAAGAAATTTTCTCTGACAATATTATGATAAATCAAAATATACAAAAGTAAATCCAGCTATTTAAATTAGGCATAAAATGGAATTAGTCAGAATGAATAAGAACTTCAAACAGGAATTTAAAAAATTCCTAGCTTCAAAAAAAATGAATGGGAAGCGTTTTATTTTGTTTTTCAACAAGAGGTATGCAAGGCTGATTTCTTGTAAAAAAAAAAATAATGGATCTGAATGTGAAGAAAATACTTGCAGGTAGGGATCAATATGCTGAAATTTAGTACCCCATCTTACATGTTATGAGAGTGGCTTAGTATCTTGGCAACATATGATACATAAAACATTTTCTTTATGAGGGCTTTTCAAATTACTCAGATAAGCTTGCCTAGATTATCTGGTTCCTTGTGGTTTCCATTGTGCAATATAAACAAAGTTAAGGATGTACATTCCTGGTAAGAGCTTGCCAAGAGCCTAGGAAAATTGGAAGAAATCATTTAATGATAGTGTGTATTTTCATTTTTCTGTAGTCTTACAAAGAACCAGGAAATACCATGTCTAGCATGAACAGTTTGGATAAGCCTTTAGAAAAAGGAATGTCATATTATAAACAAGCCACATTATTCCTTAACTGATGTTTATCCCCAAGGTCAGTGTAATTCTCTGTTATCTTAATAGGTTTGGGTCTAGAATTGGGGAACTTGACAGAGCTTCTTCATTATGTTGGGAATCTGAGTGAGTTTCTAAGCCCACTCAGATAGAGTCTCAGGAGAATTGGAAGTGTCTCTTTTATTGAGGAGCAGAGAGTGCTCACCTAGTGTTGAGCTCATTTTCAAAGGTTCTCTGAGACTAGAGGTTTAGAAATGAAAGCCTGCTGTATCTGCTTTGATGTGTTGGAACAACATTAGAGACATTTCCAGTACTTGGATGGAAATGTCAGCTGATAATATGAAAAGGTAGAGTGCACAGGGCACATCTCGGTAAGTTTGATAAAAATGGCATTCAGGAGATGGCTCGTAATTGGGTCCTATAAGTGATATAATGAAGTCTATGGACCCTGAAGGAATGCAGGCAAGAGACTGTGAAATGTACAAGCAGGATTCAAAGTGAGCCATCTATGGCCTATTTTGGGAGCCACATTGGTGTCACTGAGTTGTTTCTACTGCCTGATTCTGAGCCTCATACTAATTGAAAGGAATTTAATATTTCTCTCCAGCCATTCATAGACCATTCATTGCCCACCCATCGTGCTGAGTAGATTGTGCCTCCATAGCCAGCAGGCTGACTCTGGTGTTTTAATAACGTATCTAGGACACATGGTATTTAGGATGCTGATATGGTTTGATTGGCAAGCTATATTTATACCAATATATTAAAAACATAATATTTTCATAGAGATATGAATTTCTGATATCGCCAAATGGAAAACTCCTCTAATACCAGGTTCTGGTCATGCAATACATTGCATCCTGGTGACAGTCATCTGGAGCTGAGTATCATGCACCCTTTGTAAAGGTGTGCAAGTGTTTTCCAGTTGGCCACAGGCCTTTTGCCAGTGCCGAATTGTGTTGCCAATTGCAATTACAACCAGCTTGCTTATTCCATTGTTACTGCCTGCATAGCCTTTCTAACATTTTTTAATTCTGTAATCCTTATCTAGACTAATGGAAAGTCACTGGTTTAATCAAAGATGCAGAGGCTTTCAAAGTAGAGCTTTGTTTGAATCCTCCTATGCTGTCTATAAAATGTATGTTACTAAACTTCTCTGAGTTTCGGTTTACTTATTTGTGAAACAAGAATAGTAATATCTGCTTTGTGAAGTTGTTTTAAGGATTCAAGAAAATATATAGTACGGTCTCTGGCACAAAGCAGTACTAAATAAATGCTAGTTATTACTGTTCTTATTTGGTTCTTTCCAAATGCTGTTCAATAGAATAAATGACTTCATTAAGACTTTTCTTTGATTACATTTAATAAGTTCTTCACTTCAAAATAAAAGAACATGCACTAGATGTGGCCACATGTGCATACACCTGAACTGTTTTATTTTGCATCTTCTCACAATTACATTGTGCTTGGTTGGTTGCTTTGTTTTTAATTTCCTCAGAAAGTATAGACTCTTTAAATTCTTCTTGACCCTGAGAACATTTTTATATTTAACTGGTATTATAATATAGTTTGTAATTCATATAGTTTTTCTGTTTTTTTGTTTTGTTTTGTTTTGTTTTGTTTTTGTTTTTGTTTTGAGACAGGATCTCTCTCTGTCACCCAGGCTGAAGTGCAGTGGCATAATCTCAGTTCACTGCAACCTCCATCTCCCAGGTTCAAGCAATTCTCCTGCCTCAGCTTCCTGAGTAACTGGGATTATAGGCATGCCCCACCACACCCGGCTAATTTTGTATTTTTAGTAGAGACGGGGTTTTACCATGTTGGCCAGGCTTGTCTTGAGCTCCTGACCTCAAGTGACTCATCTGCCTCAGCCTGGCCTAGTTTTTCTGTTTCTTATGTAATTTTGAAATGTTTTTCTATTAACATTTATATCTTTCTGTCCTATCTACTTAAATTTATCCAACAAATGTAACAAAAATCAATATAATAAAAATATAGTAAAGAAATGGAACGGAATGCAGAGAAATAGATATGAGGAGACTCCTCAGATGAGATAGAACCTTAAAATGAGTTTCCTTCTGCATTTTTCCACAGCTGGGTCAATAGGGAGCGTCACTGGGAGAGGGAATACCTACCACATTCTAGAAACTGAGATGGGTGGTTTTGCATTTGCACAGATAGGTTCCCTCCCTGTTTTCTCTCTCAATAGTAAATGTTATTATATAAGATGGAGTTTGCAATGGAGGGGAAAGGGCAATGAGGCCCTCAGTTTTATCCCATTTGAGAATTTCTTTTCTATTTAGCTAACAGAGGAGAGCAGAACTAAACAGTGAACAGCAGGAGTTTATGGAAGTAAGAATCCTAGGAAGTCCCCCTCCCCCAATTTTCTCTGTTTTTATAATAACTTGATAGCCAGGACAATCACATTCTGAGAAAGTCTGGTGTTTTCGTGGTACTCTATGTAGCATGTGTGTGAGAGAGAGAGAGAAAGAGAGAGAAAGGGTGACCAGATGACACATGTAGATGGCCACACAAGGAGAGTCGAGAACTGAAAAGAGAAGTGGCAGTCAGGGCTGTCACTCTTGCTGATATTTCCCTGACCCACCCCACTACTTCAACAAGCAGCTTTGCTGTCACACCCATCTCTTATAAGCATGCTCTTTCCCTTGACTTGGTAAAACCGCTTTCATTCAAAAAGCTCTGTTTTGCTTCTCTTCAGAGGGTAGTACCTCTTGAACAGCCTTTCTGTACATCTAAAGTTGTCAAAAAGATCTTTTCCATTTTGCTCTTAGTAGAGGTTTCTTTTTCTTTTTCTTTTTTTTCCCTGCCCTGTGCAAAACCTGATGACTGTCTTTCCATTCCATCTGGAATGCTGGGGCAGAGACTTAGATGTTTCTCCTAGTGCATTTAACCCCTAAGTAAAACAGAACTAGAATTAATAATCTGAAGGGAGAGGAGGCTGCCTTACGGAAATGCATGTCAGATGGAAGAAGCAGAGTACCTGAAGTTCACAGTGAGACTGGAATTTACCTTTCTACCTGGGCAGCCAGAAGTGGGGAAAAGTAAAACAGGTGAGTCAAAATCTTTTATCTGGACTCACATGAAGTTCCCAGAAATAAATACTAACAATGCTATTTTCCTCATTGTTATGAAACTTTTGTAAATGATACCTTAAGCAAGGAGGAGGATGTAAGAGCAGTCTGGCTGTTGTCCCGTTGAGTGCCAGAGTTGATTGGGCTGATCTGGCTGGTTAGGCGGGTGTCCCCTTCCTCCCTCACCGCTCCACGTTAATCTCTCCTGAAGCCCTGTGCTTGGTTGAAGAGGATGACCTTGTCCCTAGTCCAGGATATATGAGTAATTGCGTTCCCCTGCTAGAACCTCTAAATAAGCTCTCAAGGGCAGGAGAATATCTTATTTTCATTTTTTGTCTCTTCTCATTGTATCTGTTCCATTTCTACCTTTTTTGCACCATAGGCTTTTTACAGATTATAAATCTTTTGTAATTATTTTTCAGGAAGAGATTCATGGTTGTATTACATTGTTAGATGTATATTAAATCTTTATTGACTCCTTGTGATGCAATTAATCTGTCACTCTTGTTTGCATTCTGCATTAAGGACCTTTATTTCATAAACAAATGCATGCCAAGTATACTTTATCAATGTAATTGTTAAGGGAGGGCTAAATATGCTCAGCAAAAGAAGCTTGATAGCACACGTATTTTTTACTTAAAACAGCTTATAGACCTTTTGTTCTAAGAGTCACTGACAAGAAAAATTTATCTGATAAAACTATTTCATAAAGAAATAATACCTTTGAAATACATTGCCTTGTTTTGCTATAGACTATTTAGAGGAAGCTCTGTATTAATGAAAACCAATATGAAAAGATAGAAAATATAGAAATATACTCAGCATTTCTCTCTATTCTTTTTTTTTTAATAAGCAAAGGTATTATAAAGACCTTTAAATGTTTCTACAAGAAGAGGAAAAAAATCTTCCAGAAGTACAATGTCTGAATCCTGTATATGCACAGATTAGAAATGTTTATTTTACTTATCTTGTGGTTGTAGAGAGCAGATATCAGCTTCTCTGAAGTGACAAATAGTTTTCATTTCTTTAAAGATGATATTCAGCCAGATACATTTAAAATACACCCAAGTATAGGTCATCTAATTTCCGCAGAAGGGTCTTCAGAAACTCCTTGGTAGTGCAGAATGGTTGAGCTGAAGCAGTTCCCACTATCTGCAGAATAGGACTTATAAAAAAGTTATTACAGTAAATATTTCAGAAAATAAGTAATCCTAATAAGTATATTTTAGCTTATAGTGTGCTTTTCTGTATTTTAATAGAGCATTTGGATTAAGCCCTTTCTTTATCATATTTGTTCCTTAGAACAGTTTTTCTCTTATAAAAAATATTGCCTATGCTTATTTTTATATTTGTTAATCTCCTGAAGCTGTGACTTTAAAACAAACAAATGCTTAAATTAAATCTGTTTATTTACTTAAAGAAAATTGATTGGTAATGTTTCCAATTAACTCTAAGAAACTTATACATAATTACATTGAAAGAACTAAGGCTTGTCATTAACAAAAAGAAAATCTTAAGTAATCTGATTAGTTTATAAAATTGGATTTCTGATAATCAATAAGAATTCATTGGCCTCATCATTGTTTGATGCACACAAAAATGGAATGGGTGTACTGAGAGGTACTGAGTTCATAGTCTGTAAAGGCATAGGTATTTATGCAGAGGAAAGATGACTGCTTGATGAAAATAATGTAGAGGGTGTTCATTTAATTGTTCAGTTATATTTTTTATCATTTAATATGTATAAGTTACTGTGAAAGGCACGTGGGTATATAAAGAGAAAAATGCTAGGTGTCTTTCCTCAAGGAGTTTAGTATCTGGGAAAGAGAGACATATGTGAACAAAATCTTACAAGTACAATGCAGTGCTGTATTAGAGATATATGTAAGTATATACAAGGTACAATGGCAACAGAAACTTAGCTGAAGGAGATAGGGTTTGGGGAAACTCATTTGAGTCTTCGCAGAAAAAATAGGATTTTTTCCAGATGGATGAGGTGCTAAGGAGGGCATTTTAATTAAAATAGCAATGTAAAGAGAGCATGGTGCATTCTGGGAAGTGTAAAGATCTTGCTAGGCCTTAGCAAAGGATGTAGAGAGGTAGAGATGAGAGAGAAACACATGATGAGAGATGAAAGAGCCTGGGAAATAGGCAGGAACCAGATAAGGCAAGGCTTTGTATGCTGTTTTAAGGATTTTAGATTTATCTTATAGACAGAGAGGAACAATTGTATACAAGGATCAGATTTTGATTATGAAATGGTGGCCACAGTAGTAGGAGAGGGGTTGCAGAAGGGTGAGTTGGAGGCAGTTTGGAGTAATTTTAACAGCCAGACCATTGATGATAGAGGCATAAATTGGAGCATTTGCAGGCCATGGGAATACGTACAATTTAGGAGGTAGAAAAATCAGGTCTTAAGGTGGCCACTTCCTCTGTGACTCAGTTGTTCAAAGTTTTTTATTTTTATTTTTATTTTTTTAATCAATTTATGGGAGTACAAGTACAGTTTTGTTACATGGATATATTCCCTAGTGGTGAAGTCTGAGCTTTTGGCTTAACTGTCACCTGTATAGTATATATTGTATCCTAATTTCTCATCTCTCTTCCCCCAACTCTCCCACCTTTCTGAGTCTCCAGTGTCTTTTACTCCTCACTCTTATGTCCATGGGTACATATTATTTAGCTTCCACTTACAAGAGGAATGTGCGGTATTTGGGTTTCTGTTTCTGAGTTATTTCACTTAAGATAATGGTCTCTACTTCCATCCATGTTGCTGCAAAAGATGTGACTTCATTATTTTTCATGGCTGAGTACACATACATACCACATTTTCTTTATCCAGTCATCTGTTGATGGATACTTAGATTGTCTTGGCTATTGTGAATAGTGCTACAATAAACATTGAATGCAACTATCTTTTTGGTATAATGATTGCTTTTCCTTTGTGTGGATACCCAGTAGTGGAATTGCTGGATTGAATGATAGCTCTATTTTTGGTTCTTGGAGAAATATCCGTACTGTTGCCCATAGATGTTGTATGAGTTTACATTTCCATCAGCATCAAATGTGTTCCCCTTTTACTGCGTTCTTGTCAATATCTTTCATTTTTTGACTTTGTAGTAATAGCCTTTCTGACTGGCATGGGATGGTATTCCATTGTGGTTTTAATTGCATTTCTTGAGGAATAGTGATGTTGATCATTTTTTCATATGCTTTTTTTTTAACTATTTGTATATCTTCTTTGAAAATTGTCTGTTCATATCCTTTGCCCACTTATTAATGAGATTATTTGTTTGTTTTTCTTTTTGAGTTGTTTCACTTCTTTGGAGATTCTGGATATTAGTTTTCTGTCAAAAGCATATTTTCACCCATTTTCTTAGTCATTTGTTCACTCTGTTGATTATTCCTTTTGCTGTACAGAATCTTTAGTTTAATTAAATTCCATTTGTCTATTTTTGTTTTTGTTGAATTTGCTTTAGAGGTCTTAATCATGAATTTTATTCCTAGGCCAATGTCCCAGAGAGATTTTCCTAGGTTTTCTTCTAGGATTTTAATAGTTTCAGGTCTTATATTTAAATCTAATCCATCTTGAGTTAATTTTTGTATATGGTGAGATAGAGGTCCACTTGCATTCTTCTGCATATAACTATCCAATATTCCCAGCACTATTTATTGAATAGGTTGTCCTTTCTCTAGTGTATATTTTTATCAATTTTGTCAAAGATCAGTTAGCTACAGGTATTTGGCTTTATTTCTGGGTTCTCTATTCTGCTCCACTGAGCTATGTGTCTACTTTTTTACCAAGACCATGATGTTTTGGTTACTATACCCTGTAGTATAATTTGAAGTCAGGTAATATGATGCCTCCAGCTTTGTTCTTTTGTTAGGATTACTTTGGCTATTTGGGCCATTTTTTGGTTTTGTATGAATTTTAAAATTTTATTTTATTCTGTGAAAAAAGAAGTTGGTATTTTGATAGGAATTGCATTGAATTTTAGATTGTTTTGGGAAATATGGTCATTCTAAATATATTGATTCTTTTAATTTATCAGTGTGGGATGTTTTCCTATTTGTTTGTGTTATCTATTATTTCTTTCATCAGTGTTTTGTAGTTTCACTAGTAGAGATCTTTCACCTCATTGGATAAATGTATTCCTCGGCATTTTATTTTATTGTATTGTAGCTATTATAAATGGGGTTAACGTCTTGATTTTGGTCTCAGTTTGATTCTTACGGGTGTATTTAAATGGAACTCATTTTTGTACCTTGATTTCATATCCTGAAACTTTACTGAATTCATTTATCAAGTCTAGAAGTTTTTTAGAGGAGTCTTAAGGGTTTTCTAGATATAAGGTATATCATCAGTAGAGATAATTTGACTTATTTTCCAATTTGGATGCCTTTTATTTCTTTCTCTTGCCTGATTGCTCTGGCTAGAACTTCCAGTGCTATGTTGAATAGGAGTGGTGAATGCGGGATCCTTGTTTTATTTCTGTTCTTACAGGAAATGCTTTCAACTTTTCTCCATTCAGTATGGTGTTGGTTGTGGGTTAGTCATATATGGTTTTTATTATTTTGAGTTATGTTTCTTTTATCCCTAGTTGTTGAGGATTTTCTTAATCATGAAAAGAAGCTAAATTTTATCAAATGCTTTTTCTGCATGTATTGAGATGAATTGTATGGTTTTTGCTTTTTATTCTGTTTATGTGATTAATCACATTCGCTGATTTGCGTATGTCGAACCATCTCTGCATCTGTGGAATAAGACTCACTTGGTCACGTTGTATTAGCTTTTTTTTTTTTTTTTTTTTTTTTTTTTACTGATTAGGTTTGTTAGTATTTTGTTGAAGATTTTTATAGTTATGTTCTTCAGTGATATTGGTCTGTAATTTTCTACTTATTAGTATGTTCTTACCTGGCTCTGGAATTAGGGTGGCATTGGCTTCTAGAGTGAGTTGGGAAGGATCCTATCCTCTTCAGTTTGGGTAAACAATTTCAGTAGGATTGGTACCAGTTCTTTGTATGTCTGGCAGAATTTGGCTATGAATCCAACTGGTTCTGGGCTTTTTTGTCATTAGGAGATTTTTTTACTGATTCAATCTCACTACTCATTGTTGGCTTTCAAGACTTTTATTTCTTTCTGGTTCAATCTTGGGAGGTTGTGTTTTTCCAGAAGTTTTACATTTCTTCTAGGTTTTTTGGTTTGTGAGCATATAGATGTGCATAGTATTGAACTCCATGGCCTGATTGGGTAGGAATGTGATCCATTTCCCTGTCATGCCCTGAATTTGGTGATTGGGACACTCAAATCAGTCAGACACTATCTCTAGGCTGCAATGTAGCTGATAGCTGTAAAAGACACAGGTGCCTCACTTCCCCAAAATTTCTCCTGTGCAGCACCTCCTCCCTTAGCCTAAAACAGAGATTTTCAGCTTTTCTGCTCTCCACTACAGGAACACTGATGCTCCATGTGGTGAGTGGGGGGTGTTTCACTTTTCAGGGCAGCCAGCCTGGTGGGCACACCACCAGTGGGGCTGCAGCTGCCCCTTAAAGCATTAGAAAAGCCATCCTGCAACATACTGGTGCCAATTTCCTCTGGTAGCCACCATAGTTGTGGCTGCAGCTGTCGGGGGTAGGGGTGGGGCCTGGCTCAGAAGCCGATTGGCTGCTGTGGTGGAACTATCTCCTTCCTTGCAGAGATGAGTACAGAGCCTTTGTCTCAGCTGGAAGAGATGCAGCCACTCGGAGCCCACAAGCAGGGAGCACTCAGGCAAGGAAAGCACATGCCCTGGTTTCCTTTCTCCCAACAGCAGCTCCCTTGGTGTGCTGCACTCTTCCTTCCCTTAGAAGCATCACTCCCCGAGGGCTGGACCGCTCAGAACCCTCAGCTCTCTCGGGTCCTGCCAGCCCTGTGCAGCTCCCATAGCCTGAGCAGGCACTGATGAATGTCTGCACGGGAGCTGGTGATGTGGAGACACAAAGGCTGGGCAGGACACAGGACTTTGATGGCTTTGCCTCAGTAGGGTGTCCTGCCACTGCCACTGCCACTCGGGTCCAGGGGAGTGTGGGTGATCTGGCAGGAGTTGGTAGTCTGCTCTACTGCCCTCAGTAAGTTCTCAAATTGCTGCTCACACCGGTGTTTGGGTTCTGACAGTTCAGATGCTGGTGGTCTGCTGTAGGGGTGAAGGAAGCCAAAACACTCCCATCTGCTATTCTGATGAAGTAACAAGTACCTCAGGGTTTCTAGCCAGTCTCTACCAGCCTGTTGTCTCCTTCTTCTGCTGTGCCCCGCTTCTTCCTTGAGGTCTTCAGTGGGTTCCAGCACTCTCGCCTTGATAGGCTATTCCACTTACGATTTTTCACTATAACTTTGGTTCTTCCTTCTGATGAGAATTGGCATCTCTCATAAGCCATCTTAAATCCCTTGACACTTAAGGTTTTAGAAGAAACAAAATATCTCAATGCCATCATTGTTTCCTCGTTTTCGCTCCTAGCCCTCGTCTGATTCATCAGGGAGTCTTTTCTGTACTACCTCAAAAATTATCTTTATGCCATCTACACTTCTACCACTCTACTTCAAGATAACATGGTCTTTTGTTTAAACTATGCAATGGCTCCTGACTGTCCTTTCTTCTGCTCTGGTCCCTCAATCATTCATTCTTTGTATAGCAGCTGGAGTGATCTTTCGGAAAAGTAAATCAGACTATATCATCCCCCTGCTTATATTAATAACTTCTCATTGCACTTAGAATTAAATATCAGTGCCATTCCCTGGCCTATAAAGCAGTCTTTGCTTTCCTCTGTGATGTCATCTTTAAATTGCTCTACACCTCAGCCTCATTGGATGTATCTCATTTCTTTTGCCTGGAATATTTTTCCCTCCAGATTTTTTTAATAGCTTTATCTCTTCTTATCAATCAGGTGTAAGTCAGTATCTACATTTACTTGTTTGTGTGAGTGTAAATTTATACATGTAAACATATATTGTCTTTCCTCACTGTTGTGTAAAATCTTTGAGAGCAAACATCTCGAATATCTTGTCTTCTGTTGTATCTCTGTACCTAGCACAGTGCCTGGAACATAATATGAATACATATTTTTAAGCATGAATGAATAAATAGAAGAAAAGAACTCTGTTGTGGTTCCTTCAGCTCTTTTTTTCTAGGAACAATTTGGGGGTATCCCTTTCCATTCCTTGGCCGGTTTGCCTTTGTCTTACAGTCTGAAGTCTTCCCTTATACTAGGTGTTCTATTAGGTGCACGGGACTTTCATTTGCAAGTATAAAATGAGCAGTGCTCCCACCTTTCCATGTTTAGAATGTCTGGAGTGAGGCAAGTCAAAAATCTGCTCTAAGTATTACCAGGTGAGGTTAAGGAGCAGAAGGAAGGGGCAAAAACAAGATTTTTTTGTCTTTAAGAACATGTGGCATAAGTCTACAACCACTACAGTTCCCTGGACCATTGAGTTTTCCAGTGTGGTTATATTATTTGTGATTTATTTTTAAACACTTCCATATAAACATGTGATAAATATATACCATGTAAATTAATAACACACTCTCAGGTGTTTTGTTAACATTTGAAGTGCCCACTCAAAAATCTACCCTCCAGAGATGTCTAGGAAAATGATTCCAGTATGACTATTTAGCAGCAGAGAAGTAAGTACTTTTTCACTAGTGAAATAGGTAGTGTGAAGACATTCAGCTGGTTAGAAAGATTGCACAGGCATCTATGCCCTTTCCTGATGAGTGCAAGACTTCAAGTTTCTGTCCTTCCTTGAGCAACACATCCAGCAAACCCGCAGGCCAACACAGCACCCCAGTGAAGATTTCAGCTTTGCCCTATCCCTACTGCCTGCTCACCCTCAGGCACAGGATTCAGTGAGAAGGGAGGCTGATTTGCCGTCACAATATTTTTTACTGGCTTCCAAGTGAACCTTTCACACAAAGTGCTAATCAGGGTGTCCAAAAAAGTGGAGGCCCAGAACATTACCACACTGAAGGGAACAGGATATATAACGTTTTTGTAACTGCCATCTAAGAAATGTTTGTACCTACAGGTAGAATTTTCTCTGAGAATTATTTTCTCTACAGTATACTTTTAATCATGAGGTTGTGGGGTGAGCAGGTAGATAACGCCACCTATGTATTATCAAAGGCTGTCTACATTTACAAAAGAATCTTATCATTGTACATGGAAAACTGACTTGGATTAGTTCACAGAAAGTTCTCAGCTCTCTCATATCATCCAGAGACTGGCAGGCCAAGGCTGGTCAGCTTTCAGTCAGGTCACATTTGGCAGGGCACTTACCAGTTGAGAGAGCCCAGGGAGAGCTGGGAACCTGGTGCTGATTGTCTTGGCTGCTCAGTAACCAACTGAACAGGGAGACTAGTTCAAAACAAGCGAGTGTACTCTGTTATATATTGCAATCCTCAGGGTGACATGGCCTTTATTAAAAGAAATCTGAGAGTAGGGCTTTAGCAATATATACCCCAAACCTAAAGAGACTCATGTGTCAACTTATATTTCTTAGCATCAACAACTTGCTTGTGCCGATCTATATTTTTCAATTTGGTTTTGTTCCTATGCTTATCTAGTTTTCCTGAGCCAGCCTTTTCTTATTGCAGCAATTTAAAAAGTTATCTTTTCAATAAAGCAACCTTCTCTCATTAATGGCTTAACTTGTTTTTTTCATAGTTGATCCTGAAAAAAAGTACACCTTTCAGTAGCCTCAGATTCTGAAAAGAAAGAATTCTGTCTATGGACCAGCAATTTAGCAAATTAATGTTTTGGTTCATTAAAGCAAATCACAGTTAAAATACAAGAAGTTGTATGACTTCTAAAGTTTATGTAAGCCTTACCAACCTTTTTCAAGAGAGTCAATTAAGCAGAGTAGACATGAATGTGGGTTCCTGGGCCAGAATGTTTGGGAGTAAATCTTGGCTCTGGTTTTGGCTAACTGAATGATATGGGAAATTTATTCAGCTGTGTGACAATTACCTTCCCTGTAAAAGTGCAATAGTAGCAGTAACTACTTCATAGGATAATTTTAAATTAAATTATTTATGGCATGAGAAGTGCTTAGAATAGCAGCTGAAACTTATGTTTTTAAATTTTCACTGTTGCCAATGTTTTCATGGTCATTCTTAATCATACCTTCAGTAGATGGGATGCTTGTTGAGATGGAAAGCGTGCCTGGATTCTCCTTGCAACTTAGCCATAAACCAGCTCTATGACCTGGAAAAAATATGATTTGACCTTCCTGGGCTTCAGTACTCTTATTTGTCAAAAGAGGGATTGGCCTAGATAATATCTAAGTGTCCCTGTAATACTGAAATGCTATGATCCTATGATATCATTCCCCAGTTGTGAGTTTAGAGAAAATACTTTAAAAGGGAATTTCAAAAGACCTAATAAAAATAAGTGAAAGGAAGAGATTGTGTTTAAATTTCTCTTGACTTTGAATCAGGACAGATGGATCCAGGCCTGGCTGCTTACTATCCTTCTTCACCCACCCCATCTTTCACTTTTTTTCTTTTTGGTTCAACATGGCTCTTGGTGGGCATGTTGGCAGAAGGATGAAAAAGAAAAAAAAGTTTTGATTGAAACAAGCAGTTTAGAGATGGGTTGGATGTGTGCATGTGGTGGGGGTGCATGTAGTCACTATCTCAAGGAACCTGACAGACATTCCTTGTTGAGAGAAGTTACATGAAGTGAAGCCAGTGGTCTCATCTAAAAGGAGACCAACTCCTGCACATTATAAGATTTGAACTTAGTTATTATTTATATTCTTGTTTATTTCAAAATATGCACCACATGCTAGATAAGTAGGTAGACTTATCCAATAAATGCTGAAGAGCTCTCTCTCCTTGCCACCCTATGGGTTGGATTGCCCCCTTCAACCTGAGTTCTTCCCTTTGCTTCTTTTGAAACTGGCTCTTGTTCAGTAGCCAAAATGATCTTGAAGTAAGCCTCTCTGTCTCCCAATAAGATAACTCTATTTCTGGTATAAAAACATTTTTTTTTATGAAATACAGAAAATTCAGTCTTCAGTCTTTATCTTATATGGAAAATACTCGCTTTTCTGAAGAGTGATTCCATTAGCTAAATTATTAAGTGGTCAAATACTAAAACAACCAGCTTGACTAACACCTTATAGACTGTGCATTTACCCCTGCCTCTCATAGAGGAGTTTGAAAATTTAGGGAGTTCCTCTTTGGCAAAGAGGCTATTGTCCAAATTGCAAATGATGTGCCCAGCTCCAGGCAGGATGCTTATTAAGATATTCTCATTCACCCTGAGCTGACCCAAAGGCAAACAAGGCTCTCTGATCTTCTACTTTCACAAGGGCATGGCAAGACCATTCCCTACCACCCATCTGTGTAGTGCAGTTTAATGATAAAATGGATGTGAACCTGATTTATAGACTAGAAAACGTACTTCCAATTAGATGATTAAGTTTCTAGCTAAAAATGGATTAAAGATTGATTCTGTCTTGTAGTTGGAAACAGTTCATGATTCCCCCCAGGAGTTTCCAGTTTTCCCATCCTTTTCATCATTTGTATGACTCTATATGCATGTTCTTCATACATAAGATGTGATCATTAACAAAACTCATTCTGGTACCTTTTCTGTATATGAAATATAATCTGTACTTTTTATTATCCTTTTATGTTCCATAATTCCAATATTTCCTAGCTTTCCTTTCATGGCATTCTGTTTGTACAAGTGGAAAAATTAGGTAAATTACAGAAATCAACTAGTCTCTTTATGTAAAACAGAAAATCATGAAATGTAAATTAAAAATATGCAATTCTTTTGTCACAACACTACAAGTATTCAATAACAGCAAGACAGAAAACAGAAAGGTCGCTTCTTCCCTACTGAGAGCACAGAGGAGGCCCCTCTCATGGTGTTGAGGTATAAGTCTCCCTCCTGGTCATAGTGCTCCTGCTAAAACCAGAAAGATGACTCTAGATGATGATTTTAAAGCATTTAAGATTTTAAGAGCTGCCATTTACAAAGAGTTGACATCCTAAGTAAACTGTAAAGAACCTTGTAGGCCTTGAATTAGGAGATGAGCTAACTTGTTGCTGGTAATCTTACCATGCTTGCATCCTCACGAATGCCCTCTCCCCCACAGGGCAGCATGCCACCAGAGACCCCCATCTGCTGCTTTGCTCTGTAGGTTATATGACCTTGCCTCCCATTCCCAGGAAGTTTTCTGTCCTCCTGATGACAAAAGGTTCAAGTGCCCTCAGGGAATAGGCATGGAAGGTAAATATCACCTGTTGCCTGAAAACTGAACTCAGCATATGAGTTCTTTAATTGTGTCTACCATTTGATTTTGTTGTTATGTTATATGAGAAACACAACAGGACTCAGTGACTTTTAAATAGAGATGGCAGAGAGCCTGATAGCAATAAAGCACTTTGTCAGGCATCCTCTCCTTTAACTCTTACAACATCTTAGTGAGACAGCACTATTTTTACAATGAGCAAATTGAGATTCAGGGTAAGTAACTTTTCTATATCCCCAAACTAGCCAATCATTTGTACATATATTCAGAAAACTGACCTCTTCTTCACCACTCTAAAAATTGTCATATTGTAGAAAATCCTGTTATAAAATTAACCAATTTTATACATGTTATATTAAGATTCTCCAGAGAAACCATCAAGAGGAGAGGGGTGTGTGCTAGAAACTGACTCAGCTGGGCGCGGTGGCTCAAGCCTGTAATCCCAGCACTTTGGGAGGCTGAGGCGGGCGGATCAACAGGTCAAGAGATGGAGACCATCCTGGTCAACATGGTGAAACCCCGTCTCTACTAAAAATACAAAAAAAAATTAGCTGGGCATGGTGGCGCATGCCTGAAATCACAGCTACTCAGGAGGCTGAGGCAGGAGAATTGCCTGAACCCAGGGGGCGGAGGTTGCGGTGAGCCGAGATTGCGCCATTGCACTCCAGCCTGGGTAACAAGAGCGAAACTCCGTCTCACAAAAAAAAAAAAAAAAGAAAGAAAAAAAGAAATTGACTCATGTGATTATGGAGTCTGAGAAGTCCCAAAAGCTTAAGTCAATAAGCTGAAGCCCAGGGAAACCGATAGTGTAAGTTCTGCCTGAAAGCTGACAGACTCAAGACCCAAGAAGACCCAATGTTTCAGTTTGAATAAAAAAGCTGAGAAAGACCAGTATCCCAGCTCAACAGTCATGCAGGAGGAGTTCCTTCTTACTTAGCTTCTATTCTTTGGTCTTTCTTGGATGAGGCCCACCCACATAAGGTAGGGTAATCTACTTTGCTCCAACAATGGCTCTGGATGCTAATCTGATCCCAAGTCACCCACCCAGACACAACCAGAATAATGTTTGGCTGAATATCTGGGCACCCCATGACCCAGTCATACTGACTTATAAAATTAACCATCACATATCTTATATGGTCTTAGTCAGGGAACACTGATATTTGTTGACTATTCACCCTGTGCTCCTTGCTAGGCACTGGAAAAGATTTAAACAAAACAAACTTTATTGTATTTGCTCTGAAGGGATTGGAGAAGACAGGGCTGATCTCAGTCACCATCAAGAGCCTCTACAGTATCACTACATTAGAAATAGCGGGCAGTCCACATATGCAAACCACATGCATAATTTTAGTAGCCACATTTAAAAAGGTAAAATTTAATAGCATATTTTATTTAACATAGTATGCCAGAATATCATGACAACATGTAACCTTTACAACATGAAAATTATTAATGAGATACTTTATATTCCATTTCGTTTTGTGCCAAATCTTTGATTGGTGTGCATTTTTTAGCTACAACACATCTCAGTTCAGGCCAGTCACATTTCAGGTGCTCAGCAGCCACCTCTAACTAATGGCTGCTGTAATGAACAGTGAAGCCACAAGTGCCTGTTGTAGAATGCTCTATCTTGTGTGTCTTTTTCTGGTGTGGATTTTAGACCGAAGTAAGTTACGGAGGGCTTAGAGGAAGGAGCAACTGTTTGGAGGATTTGATATAACACTAGGAAAGTCTGAGTGTCATTAGACTTTGTCAGGGCAAGCTGCTTGGGAAAATCAGACCTAGATGATGGGTAGTTATTTTCCATCTACAAATCACCGGGACTGCATTGTTAGGTTATCTGTTCTCTCTGGACCAGAATAGGCTAGTTGTTGGGCAACCCTGCTCCTAACTATCACTTCTTGCCCTGCATTACTTATTGCTGCTTCTCTCCCAGACCACAGTTACTGTTCCATGCCACAAGAAGAAATCCTGGGACTGGGAGTGGGGAAGCTGGTCTACAAAAGATTGAGCCAAAGCACACTTTAGAGGGGTTTCTTCTGTTGCAAACCACTTGAGGGTAGCATACTCTAGCATCACAGGGTTTAGCTAATGTTCCCATCAAAAGTACATAATATTATGTATTCTGCTTACAGTTCCCACCAGCATCTCGTTTTCAGTAAAGTTTTGCAGTTTTTCCTGAGATGTATTATACATCCTCACATTGTATTCATAAGATGATGTGAGAAGTCCATTTTCTATCAACCTCTCTCTTAGTCTCATCTGGGTTACTGATATTAAAATGCTTCATGAACACTCTTTTCCTCTTTCTTTCTTAATGAAGCTTTCCTAGGCAGGCTTTTTCATGCAAGCATCTCTGGATCTATTTGCTACCCACCCCATTCTTCATTGCCTGTGAGTCTCCTTCAGCTCACAGAGCTGCCCTTTATGCCTTGCTGGGGGAATTTTTGGAGTATCAATTTGAAGGTGGGCAACATTACTGATTATATAGCAAGGGAAAAATAATTTCAACTCTAAGGGGGACAGAGCCAGAGAAGGGAAGTGGCTGACCCCTGAATTTTGACATAAAATATATTTAGAATCCAGTCTTATTTTTCTATAGTGATATTTCTCTTAGAAAAAAATTTTGCTTGATGAAGCAGAGAATAAGTTCTGTTTTGTTTTATTTTTCAGCCCCCTCTGTCCTGTTAAACAAAAAGTATTTTATTTTCCCAGAGGAAGATATAATATTTCCTGAATAATAGTTAAAGGATTTTTCCCTGGAAGAAGAAAAAGAATTTCATACCCTATTAATATTTACAATACAGTGAGACTTAATTATCTAAATTGTAGTTAATTCAGGCATTTGTTTCTAGATGCAGAAACTTTGAGTTAGACTTCTAGTTAAATTATTTCCTCTAGATGAGGGAAACCAGTGTATCTTTTTCTCTCCTCAGATGCTTTTATGGCCATTGTTCCTTTCTGGGAGAATATTATGTCCTTTGCAGGGAGCTCCCTCTAAATGCCGCTTCTTTCTGATGCCACCCTTAGCACTTCCCACTTGATGCTTCATTTGCTTCCCAAGTTGCACACTGTGTGCACACTCCCTGAAGTTCATGCATCCTGGCAAACCATCTAAGCCAAATTAGAGGACAGCACAAAGAGCTGATGAATAGAGAGAAGTGTCCAGTCCAATACACCAGCTCATTTATCATACATTAGCTTGCCTTTCTACCTTCATCTTCCTGATCTCAGTCACCAGCCCTTAATATTAACACACATTTTTATGATTATTATTCTTTCAACACAAAATTTCTAAAATTGGGTTCAAGTTCTCCATTTCCATGATTATCAAATGTTTTATATAAAATTTAAAAACACAGATTGCAAAGCTGCAAAGCTAATTGTAATTGTATCTCTCATGTTCTGCCTCACTAGACTTTTATTTCTGCAGTTTGCACTTTCATGGCTAATATGAAGCTTTTTTTTTTTTTTGTGCAAATATCAAGTGAATCCTTTTACTTTTCCATAGGAGAGGTCAGGGCTTTTGCAGATGATGCCTGAACCAAAAAGAGCAGAGAAAGAAGGTCATGATCAGAGGTGCCTCCTGGGAAGCTGGAGACTTAGAAGGCAAGAACCACTCTCTAGAATCTAGACTGAAGTTTTGACACAGGTCTCAGGGTCATTTCTCTGCCCAGATAGAGCCATTTGATCTAGTTCTTGTGAGATGGTCCTTGGTGATGGTGCTGACAAGTGAGACAATACTGGTTTATTTTATTTCATTTTCACTATCTTAGAGCTCAAGGTGAGAGCCTCTAACTCACAAATGTAATTGAGTACCACAAAAAGGGCTATTCCGGTTGGTAGGCAGCAAGTACAGAACAAGAAAGGCAAGCCGCTATGCCTCAGGTCTCCTAGACTTCTGTCTGGGGGAGTTCTCTGAGGATCCTGAGAGTCTGGAAGGTACACAGGTCCCTCCAATTGATAAGGTTTTCTTTCAAATCATGAGCTCGTCCATAGCCTTGAAAAACTCCTCCTCCAAGTTATCATTACATGACACACTTCACACACAGAGTGCCCTCTCTATTCTTGCTTTATAAAAACCAAGATTTTGTAAGCAATTGGACACTGTAATCTGTAATTACACCAAATGGGCTTCAAATACAGTTTCCTACTCATTTATTGTTATTATCTTGAATTGTCTTTGACTATCAGACCTAAAGCTAAGGCCTGCACATGACCACATAAGCTACCCTAAAGGCACTTGGCTTGATATGTTTCACTTAACTTTTCTAGTCCCCTTTTCTAAATTCCAAACCAATTCTTTGCTACCAGCCTGATGCACAGCCTTTCCCAAAGTGAACATCAGTAAAGAGGTTTCTCTAAAGTTCTTAGTTCAAATCTCACTTCCTATCTGATTAAGTCACAGGTGTTCTCCCAGTGGTTCTTAACTTTTTTTGGGTGCTGGTTCTGGGGGATATCACGGACCTACTCTAGAACTGCTAAACACTATAGATTTTCCTTTCAAATAATTGCACATGCAAACAAACTCCCTAAACAACTGAAAATAATCTAGTTGCAGATTATTTTAATACCCCATAATGTACATTCAGGAGCCCCAGATCCATCTATGAACTTTAGAGGAAGGATCTAGTTTACTGTAAGAATGTCTTTCCTTTTAATAAAAATGAAAATCTGCTCATCAGATGCTAAAATAGGGACAAAGTTCATATTGCAAACTAATTTGATTATTTCAGGTCTTATTTTAATAACAGTGAAAATAGTAGTTCTCAATATTTGATCAGTTTAGTCAGTATCCAGAGGAATGTCTGCATATTAATTTAATCAATGAAAGGAAAAGAATGAAAAGGAGGGTCACTACTAGACTGTTTCAGAATAGCATTTGCAGATGTTATTGTCCTGATTAATGTGGTTCTTTCCTCTCTCTGGGTAATTATACGCTGTTCATAAGTACATGCTAATCTCCTAGCATTTAAATGGCACTTTCTTGTTCTGATACTGAGAGTTTCTGCTGTTTTGACAAGGATCTGATCCTGGCAGTTTAATCTGCTACCTACTTTTCATTTCTAGTGAGACAAAAAGAATTTTATAGTAATTGTTGGTTATTTCAAGGGCTATAAAAAATAATCATATGAGCTCTTATTCAGATTGTCAGGCACTTTTACTCTCTAATAACTTCAGGCAAATTAGCCAGTACAGAACAGTTTGCTTTAGATAAATAATGTGTTGAAAATGTGGGCAATAATCCTGACATTTATATCAAATTTCAGTATTTAGGACATGAATGTGCTAACATACTATAAAGGCTGATTTATCTAGCATCTCTTTAGATTTTTCTCAACATATCAATACTTTTAAAACCACTACTACGAAAAATTGTGATATATATCAAGCTGAAATGCAAGAATGTGCTAACCTAATAAAAAAGCTGAATTATCTGGCATCTTTTCAGTATTCTCTGTGCATGTGAATACTTTTGATACCACTAATACTAAAAATGTTGATAGGTTAACATATGAAGCTGAAACAGAATGGGAATCATTAAGGATTAAATTATTATCTCAAATTGTTTATTTTCCTGTTTCATATTTTATTCCCATTATTGGCAAGTTGGTAATTTATGGTTGATAGACTTGATACATCTGTCACTGAGAGCACTTTCTAACAGTACTACTACTAAATAGACAGTGTAAAAACTTTAAAAATACATAAAGGCACAAGCAAGAAAGTAAAAAAAAATACTATCCCCAATACTATATAAAATATA
Organism: Saimiri boliviensis; assembly: GCF_048565385.1. Taxonomy (NCBI): domain Eukaryota; kingdom Metazoa; phylum Chordata; class Mammalia; order Primates; family Cebidae; genus Saimiri; species Saimiri boliviensis. Next base: position 195,981,387 of record NC_133449.1, on the reverse strand, counting down.
ATACCGGCCGGGCGCGGTGGCTCAAGCCTGTAATCCTAGCACTTTGGGAGGCCGAGGCGGGTGGATCACCAGGTCAGGTGTTCGAGACCATCCTGGTCAACGTGGTGAAACCCCGTCTCTACTAAAAATACAAAAAATTAGCTGGGCATGGTGGTGCGTGCCTGTAATCCCAGCTACTCAGGAGGCTGAGGCAGGAGAATTGCCTGAACCCAGGAGGCGGAGGTTGCAGTGAGCCGAGATCGCGCCATTGCACTCCAGCCTGGGTAACAAGAGTGAAACTCTGTCTCAAAAAAAAAAAAAAAAATATATATATATATATATATATATATATATATATATATATATATATATTTCTCTCCACAGAAGTTTAACCTCTAACTTGGTAGCAGAAAATTTAAATTTTCAGTCATCTGTCATGTTAGTTTATGCTTTCTTCTTTTTATTTCAACAGGATCTTCTTTTTATTCTCTATCTTATTCCTCCCCCTACTCTGTGTGGACTATTTTTTTTAGTGTTTATATGGTGTATCACATTTTTAAAATTTTTATTGTCAGTATAACATAGTGGTTAGGAGATTGGGCTTCTGAATCTGGCTGTGTCCATTCCAAACCTGATCTTGCCATTTTCATGCTGTGTGAAACTGGACAGGTTGCATTTCCTCTTTGTCTCAACTTTATCACCTGTAAAATGTGGATAGTTATCATACTAAAGTCCTCGGGAGGAACTATCGTGCTAATGGGGAATACATGAATTAATACATGTAAAGTTCTTAGTGTCATATCTGGCATTTAATAACGATTAGCTGTTAAACCAGCTATTACTGAGAATTTTGGTTGTGCTTTTGAATAAAAATAATTTTATGTATTTCTGATCATAAGTTTTATAATGCTTATGATAAAAAATATAGAGGATGGAAAAAAACAATACTCTCCCTCAAAGAGTAGCATCCTTTCATTCTCTGTCTGCCACCAACAGTTTAGTATTATGAGTTTTGCTATAGCTACAACTACATATACACACATCTATATGTGTGTATATATATGTGTGTGTGTGTGTGTGTGTGTATGTGTACATATATATATACATATATATGTATGTACACACACAAACTGATACAATTTGTTTAGGTAAGTTTGAAAGGGATAACACTAAATGTTCTATAAACTCCAGCTTTTTCTCATTTGATGAATTCTAGAGATTTTTTCTCATTAATGAACAAATACTTACTTCATAAAGTTTTTGTATATTTTTTCTCTATGGCTCATTCATGTATATATATTTTAATTGTATTGCTAGTATAAAGGAAAGCTGGTAATGTTGGTATTTCTGCCTTATACCCAGTTCCCTTACTGAATATTCCAACTAGTTTTTAAAGTTTCATTTAGTTTATTCTTTGGATTTTTTAGGTAGGCATCATAGCAACTGCAAAAACTTATCTATTCTTTCCAACATTTATATTTCTCATTTTTTTCCTTGTTTTATTGCATTGGCCAAAACTTTCATTATAACATGGAAAAATGATCAATTATTACTTTTATAATTACTTTATAATTTTTATTAATGACTATAATAATAATGTTGTTGTTGTTGTTTGTTTGCTAATACCTTAGAGTCATCCTTGGCTTTTCTTTTTCTCTATAATTCACATTCAGTCTATCAGCAAACCCAGTTAGAAACACCTTCAAAATACGTTGTGGCTCCAGTTACTTTGCAGTGTCTTTATCACTACTTCTTCCTTACATCAGGTCACCGTGTACCTGGCACTGCAGTAGTCCAGTAATGGTTTATCTATATTCACCCTTTCTTCCATACAGTCTGTTGCCCCTGAATACTGAGTGACCCTTTTAACTGTAAATCAGACCTTATTACTTCCATAGTTCAAGCTTTCCAGGAGGTTATAATTGTTTTTAAAATACAATCTAAATTCTGTGAGGTACTATATGATCTGACTCTCCAGCCTCATATCCTAAAACTCTTGCCTGTCCTTGTTCTATTCTCATTCTTGCCAAACTGACTTCTTTTTATTTCTTGAGCACACTGAGCCTTCTTTTGCCCTTGTATTTGATACCTTCCTCTTTAGAGAATATCCTATACCCATATAGTTCTGTGCCTCCTTCCTTATTCCATTCAGGTCAATGTTCAAATACCTTCTTAGAGAAGTATTTTCTGACCACCTATGTACCTCATCCATTGCTCCTTGTTCTTCTACTCATGTTTTAATTGTCTTCCTAACAAGGAAATATACTTAACATTATATTGTATAATTCATTTATTTATTTGCTGTTCTACCATTAAAATGTGAGGTCTTTGAGAATCTGTTTTCATTTGCAGATTACTTCATCCCTGGTGAAGATGTCAGTGCCTAGAACATGGTAAATACTCAATGTATACTATTTTTAGAATGAATGAATAAATGGCTACAGTACTTGCTAAATGTCCCCTCATGGAAGGTCACACTTAAATTGGCATTTTAAAGACTGAGAAATCTGACAATTCTGTTTAATCTTGTTGAAGGCCTTTGTGTTTCACATGATCATTTGAGTGTGGCAAATTTTTTCCCAAGACAATGCTATTAAGACCTTGTAGAATATTGCTATGATTTTGCTTAACTGTTGAACCTAGGCTTAGTAGGAACTGCTTCTATTTTCTTCTTTCCCTCTCTTAATCTCTCTCTTTCTCTTTATTCCTCTCTCTCTCTCTTTCTCTCTCTCTCTCTCTCTCTCTCTGTGTCTGTGTGTGTTGTGTGTGTGTGTATGATATCCTTGTCAGATTTTGTGGCAAAGATACTTTTAGCTTTAAGATTAAGTGATTTTTAAGTATATACTATGACCTGAAACAGATAAAATTTAAAAATAAGATAATAAATTATATCCTTGAAGGCATATTTCATATTTCTTTGTAAATTCCTAAGTTTAAATATTTTTCTGGAAAGTAACCCATTAATTTGGATTATCTAGTTAGGATGCTATAATTTTTATATAATTTTTATTCTCATTTAAAAACACTTTTATGTGAATGCTTTTGTGATGCCATTTTCATGCCTAATATTTATGTATCTGTGTCTTCTTGCATATATCTATATTTTGGCCCTTTGGCAGATGTACCAGAATTTTAAGTGCTATATCAGTTTCTATCACTAGGTTTCATTTTTTATTTATTAATTCAACTATTTATTTCTTTTGGTAATAGATTTGTATCCAATTTATTTCTTTCTCATTTCACATAATCTAGTAATTCCTTTGTAGGGGGAATTCATTTTTACTTTACTTGAATTATAGCAAAAAAAAAAAAAAGGAATCTAGGCATCTATGTTTTATAATGTGTTGAAATTTTCATGTTATGGAACATGTTCAGTTTTGTAAATGTTGATTTTATAAATGTTGCAGAGAACTTAAAGGTCACATTTTATTTTTACCTATAATAAGGCTAGACATTATGAATGTTTTTTAAGTTTTTGAGCTTATTTTAAATTAGTAACACAGTCACATTTATTGTCTTTTCTAAAAATTTTTGCTTATACATTCTTATGACATGTGAACCAAGATGTAAAGATTTATGGCTGTTGCATCAACTTTGTGAGATTTATTTGCATCTGTGGTCATGATTGAGGCTGGCCTACATTTGTATCCTGTTCATACTGCTTTTGTTGGTTTTTGGTAACAAGGTTATGTTCGTATCACAAAATAAGGAAAGATCAGAGAGAGCTCTCTTTTTTTTCCTGTTCTCTAGAAGGCTTTGTGAAACATTGGATTTTTAAAAATATCTTTGATAGAACTTGCTAGAGATGCCATATGAAGTCATACTTTTATTTGTGGGTAAAATTTTATTGCATTCAATTAATGAATTCAATTCTATTTCTAATTATACTTTCTTAAATAAATGTTTATACTTGCTTCTGGCTTCCAAAATCACTGTCAAGACATCAGTTATAATTCATGCTACTCCTATGAATTGAATCTACTCCTCTGCTGCATTTAAGATTTTCTTATTGTCTTGTCTTTTCTGCAGCTCCACTATCATGTGAATTTGTTTTTATTCATATTGCAAGTGCTTTTTTAGACCTTTTGAATAGGTACCGGTTTCTTTCATCAATCTGAGTTGAAATGTCAGTTATCTTAATCATTGCTTCTGTCTCATTTCTTTTTCCTTTCCTTCTGAAACTCAAATTTAATGTACATTGGGCTGTATTTCGATGTCTATATCCTCTCCCATGTTTGTCACATATTTTTGTTTCTTGCCTCATTCTACGTGGATTCTTCTGATAAATCATCTAGTTTGTTAATTTTCTCTTCTGCCATGTTAAACCCATCTATTGAGTTCTTAATTTTTATTCTATTTTTCAGTTCCATTATTTCTAGTTAATTACTTTTTAAATCTTCAGTGTCACATTTTACTTTTTCCATGTTTGCTATAATCTTAAATTCAGCTTATATTTCATTGATTTTAATAACCAAAACTGCAGTAGTTTCTACATTTGATGATTTGCAAATATGGGTTTTCTATGTTTCTGTTTCTATTGACTATTGTTTGTACTGATTTTGACTGTTGTCCTCTTTTTATGTCTCTTAATGTCCTTATAGTCTTTCATTGTTGCCTAAACATTTTGAGAAATTATTTGTGAGAAATAATTTGAGACTTGTAATATATCTTCTTCTATGTATTTGGAAGAAGCTTGAACGACAAGGTAGATCATTTGAAAAAGAAATTTTGTTTCTTAAATTCCAGGTACCTAGGAGTGAAAGCAGTCTCAGGTTAAGACCTGAGGACTTTCTGAGCTACCTAATGATCTACCAAAATATCTTAGTTTAAGAGTGCAGCTACTGAGCGTCCCTACCACTTAGAGTATATGTTACATTAGCTTTTTACCTCCATTGAGCTATAAAATCAGCGTTGTCCTTCCAGCTCCTGAAATTTACCCAAGAGGTCAGCTTCCCTTCAAGCCCCTTCCACAAGAATAGGAACATTGTCCGGAGTAGGAATGACATCCAGGAAGAGGGGATATTCTTCCGGTTCTCTATTTCAGGTGCCTTCAGGACTTTGAGCCTTATACCTTTCCACCTTAAAGAACTCCACCCCTCTCAGGTGCTTTTTCTACAAAGGCAAATATTCCATGAAAAGGAGGGCTTCAGTTCCCTCTTTTTGTTCTGTTCCCTTGGCAAGAAATTCCCTAATATCTTAGGCCTTTGATGTTAAGTAAGGTCTTTTCTAACTTTTAAATCAAATTTTATAGTTGTCTTTAGCAAAAGGGTTAGTGCAAATCACCTGGTCTCCCATTATCACAGTGAAAGCCTGGGTATATGAATATGAATGTATGTGTGTATAATAATTAGATTTAAAAAAATTTTCTGTTTTAGTTGCAGCTGTTTCTTTGGTATGCAACTTGCTGTTCTCTTCCTAAATTGTGAGTGTTCATCTTATGTCTGAATTAGATAATTTTTATTGGCTATTCATATAACAAACTAATCCAGAGAGTTGAGTACAGGTAAAAGATCATTTCCTTTTTATTTTGAAATAGAGTCTTGCTCTGTCGCCAGGCCACAGTGCAGTGGTGCGATGTTGTCTCAATGCAATCTCCGACTCCCTGGTTCAAATGATTCTTCTGCATCAGCCTCCCAAGTAGCTGGGATTAAAGGTATGCACCACCATACCCAGCTAATGTTTGTATTTTTTAGTAGAGATGGCCAGAATGGTCTTGATCTCCTGACCTCATGATCTGTCTGTTTCAGCCTCCCAAAGTGCTGGGATTACAGGCGTGAGCCACTGCACCTGGCTGATCATCTCCATTTTTGACCTCATTGGCCTTCACCACTGTATTAGTAAAATCTTCCTGTGTGTACTGGATGAAAACAGACAGATTTTTCAGCCTCCAGAGCTGTGAAAAAAAAATTCTGTAGGATTTTTGTTATGGTACCCTGAGCAGAGTAAGACAGTTGACAAAAAGATATAGGTAATTCCAAGAAGGAGAGAAAATATGAACAAATACAGGGATGAAGGAATGAGTGTGGTCTGTGAGGATATGTGCAAATGGTTTAATATTGCTAGAACATAAAATCAAGACTGTGATAAATGAGGAAGAATGCAGAAATGGAAAATAAAAGTAAATCAAACCATTTCTTGGAAATCCTTACATGCCATGCCAAGGAATCTGGATTTCTTCCTAAAATTACAGATCAGAATTAAGTAGCAAATTCACAAGGTGGTATTTGTAGAGCTTTTAAAATTTTATTTGTATTCAATAGTTGCAGATTATATGAATAATTTGATGTGAACATGCATTGAGTGTGGGCAGATCATTAGGAAGCTGTTTCAGTCCTCCAGGTAACAGATGATGAAGGCTTCAACTGCTACTGTAGAGTTAAAGATGGAAAAGGCTGAAATGGATCTAAAAATTCTTGTATAGGTAAAATAACTCAATGTTCTCCTTGAGGTGAGAATGCAGATACAGAGAGATATAAAGAATTACCTGCAGGCAGAAATTGATCCAAATTTTAAAGGTTCTGAGGCACCTACAATTTGGGAAGCCCTTTATATGAAAAATCATCTAAAAGTATAAAATCAAACTTGCTAGTCTCCTTCCTAATTTAGCTTCAGAAAGGAGAAGCCACCTCCACTGGCTGGTTTTAAGCTTGAGTGATAGGGTAGATCAGGAGCCACCAGTGCAGCTAAAAATTACATGGGAAGGACCGGATTAGAGGAGGTGATGGGTTCAGTTTTGAACATGCCCTTGTGGGTATTAGAGAAGCAGTTAGGGATGTTTGAGCGGTTGCTCAACATGTTAGTCTGAAGCTTTTGAAATCCGAATTCAAGAATCAATATGTTCATTTAGGAGTCATCAAAGAACAAGTAGAAGTTGAAATCAAGAAAAGTCATTGGATCATGCAGAGAAGTTAAGAAGGATGATAAAGAAGGGCGAGTATGAAAATCTGAGGAAAGTTAACGTTTTAGTGTAAACTGGGACTTAATGCAAGAACAGTTAACATTATAGTTCCATGTTTTAGATATATCCTAAAGGCCTGAACCACAGCAGCAGCAAAGAGAAGTGAGAAGAGGGGAGTTGTTTCTGAGATTGAAGTTGACTAACAAAACTAGGAGAACAGTTTTCTATGAAGCGATAAATGAAAAGAGTAAAATAAAGATGACAGTGAGCTTGTAGTGCAGAGGGAAAATGAGTGCTCAGATAAAATTGCTTCTATAATATAGTGAATAGATAAAATTTCCATTTACTGATATAGGAAGTCAGACAGAAGAACAGATTAAGGAAGAAATGGTTAATTTGATCTGCCTTTAGAGCATCATGACAGAAGCATCTATTAAGCAGTCAGAAATAGATCCAACAATTAGAGATTTTGAAGTAGATATTAACTTTCTCTTTATTTTCAAATGTAAAGAAAAAAATGAGTAAAAAAATGTTATATCACCTGTCTAGAATTATACAGGAACTGGTGCTCCTATGCTTGGTAAGCTCGAATCATCAGCCTGTGAGTGTTACCTGCAGAAGATGCCCATGGACAGAACCCTGGAGAATACCAAGGGCGAAAAGAGTAGAGGGTGAAAGACCAGTTTAAAAGCAATTCTTCCAACCATTGTGGAAGAAAATGAGGTGATTCCTCAAGGATCTAGAAACAGAAATACCATTTGTCCCATCAGTCCCATTACTAGGTGTATACCCAAAGGATTATAAATCATTATACTATAAAGATACATGCACATGTATGTTTATTACAGCACTATTTACAATAGCAAAGACTTGAAATCAACCCAAATGCCCATCAATGATAGACTGGATAAAGAAAATGTGGCACATATACACCATAGAGTACTATGCAGACATAAAAAAGAATGAGTTCATATCTTTTACAGGGTCATGGAAGAAGCTGGAAACCATCATCCTCTGCAAACTAACACAGGAACGGAAAACCAAACACCACGTGCTCTCACTCATAAGTGGGAGTTGAACAATGAGAACACATGGACACATGGAGAGGAACAACACACATTGGGGCCTGTCAGGGGATGGGGGACAAGGGGAGGGATAGCATTATGACAAATACATAACGCATGTGGGGCTTAAAACCTAGATGATAGGTTGATAGGTGCCGGAAACTACCATGGCACATGTAAACCTACGTAACAAACCTGCACGTTCTGCACATGTATCACAAAATTTAAAGTAAAATTAAAAAAAAAAAGAATAATACCCAGAGAATAAGATACTTTCTAGCTAGAAAGGGTTGATGGTAAATTACAAAACATTTAGACATCATCAAGTTTTCCTATGCTATGTTTTATAATGCTTTAGTTTTTCTTATTTGATGTAGATTATTATTTTATTTCTAAATTGAATTTTTCTTTTTCTCTGAGTAATGATGCCCAGATATTAAAGGTAAAATAATACTACAAATAAATAAATAAATGCAATTGTTCTTCATTATCCTCTCCCCCTACTCACTGGCAGCCACTAACATGCTTTCTGTCATTCTGGATGTTTCGTACAAATAATATTATACAATCTGTGCTCTTTTGTGTCTGGCTTCCATTACTTAGCGTAGGGTTTTCAAGTTTCATCCATGTGAGAGCATATATCAATACTCCATTCCTTTTTATGGAATGAATAATATTTCATTCCGTATATGTACCACAATTTGTCTAACATTTGGGTTGTTTCTACGTTTTTTTCTATTGCAAATAGTGCTACTGTGAACATATGTTTACATGTATTTATTTGAATACTTCTTCTAATTTATTTTCAGTATATACTTAGAAGTGGAATTGCTAGGTCATATGGAAATTCTGTGTTTAACATTTTGGAATTTACCAAACTGTTTTCCACAGATCAATTTTACATTCCCATCAGTAACATATGAAGGTTTCAATGTCTTGACATCTTTGCCATTACTTCATGTATATATATGTATAATATTTTTTGATAGTCAAGCTTGTGGGTGTAAAGTGGTACCTCACTGTTGTTTTGATTTGCATTTCTCTAATGACTAATAATATTATGCATTTCACGGGCTTGTTGTAAATTATACATTTTCTCTGGAGAAATGTCTACTTAAGCCCTTCATTCATTTTTTTAATTGCATTGTCTTTTTTATTGAGTTGTAAGCATTCTTCATATTCTAGAGAATAAACAAATAAACCCTTATTAGATATATGATTTGCCAATATTTTTACCCATTCTGTGGGTTGTCTTTTCATCTTCTTAATAATGTCCTTTGACACACAACACTTTTTAAATTTAGTGAAATTCAGCTTATTTTTTTCTTTCATTGCTTGTACTTTTGGTATCCTATCTAAGAATCTATTGCCAAATTCCAGATTTACCCCTATATTTTTTTCTAAGAGACTTATTATTTTTGCCACTTATTTTGGTCCTTGATCCATCTTGCATTAATTTGTGCACATGGTGTAAAGTAGAGGCAGAACTTCATTCCCTTGAATGTGGATATACAGTGTTCCCAGCACCTACTATGTGCATCTTCACTTACATGGGAAGTTTTCCATTTAATTAGGTCTTTTAAAAATTTCCTTCAGCAATGTCCTACAATTTTCAGTGTACAAGTCTTTCATTTTCTTGGTTAAGTTTATTTCTAGGCATTTTGTTCTTTTAGATACTATTATAAATAGATTTTTTTTAAAACTTCGTTTTTGGATTATTTATTGCTGGCATAAAAAACCCAACTCTACTGTGTTTTGATCTTGTACCCTCCAACTTTGCTGAATTAGTTTATTATTCTTAAAGGATACTGGCCTACAGTCTTCTCCTCTCGTGATATCTTTGGCCTCAGAATAAGTTAGCAAATGTTCCCTCTTATTCTATTAATTTGGAATAGTTTGAGAAAGATTGATGTTAAATCTTTTTTATATGTTTGGTGGAATTCACCAGTGAAGTCTGACGGTGGACTTTTCTTTATGGGGGGTTGGTTACTCTAGCTGTTATAGGTGTGTTCAGATTCTCTATTTCTTCTTGAATCAGTTTTAGTAATTTGTATATTTCCATGAATTTGTATTCATATAGGTTATTATGTATAATTTGTTGGCATATAATTATTTATAGTATTATAATCCTATTTATGCCTATAAGGTCAGTAGTTATGTCCCCAGCTTTCATTTCTGAATTTAGTTATTTGCATCTTCTCTCCTTCTTTCTTAGTCTAGCTAAAGGTTTATCAATTTTATTGATTTTTTTAAAGGTTCAACTTTTAGTTTCATTTATTTTCTTCATTATTTTTTGATTCACTATTTCATTTACCTCTAATCTTTATTATTTCTTTCTTCCTATTAGCTTTGGCTTCAGTCTGCTCATCATTTTCTAGTTCCTTAAGGTGTTAAGTTAGGTTATTGATTTGTGATGTTTGTCTTTGTTAATGTGGCATTTATGAGCTATAAATTTCCCTCTGAACATTGCTTTTGCTGCATTCCTTAAGTTTTTGTAATGCTATGTTTTTGTTTTCTTTTTCTCTAAATATCCTATAATTTTCCCTGTGGTTTCTTTTCTGGCATATTGATTGTTCGAGAGTGTGTAGTTTAATTTCTACATATTTGTGAACTTTTTGATTTTTCTTGTTACTGATTTCTAGCTTCATGAAGCTAGAACCATATTTTGTGTGGATACAGTCCTTTTAAAGTTACTGAAACTTGTTTTGTGGCCTGACATATGGTCTATCTAGGAGAATGTTTTATGTACATTTGTGTATGTATTCTGCTAGAATTATGTTTTTGTGCATAAAATAAAGTACATAGGATTATAAAGGAAACTATAATAATAGAATAGGAAAACTATTACAATGAAATGTAGTTATTAAGATATTTAAAAATATGGGATATAGCAAAATATAAGCTTTTTAATTAAAATTGGAAATAAGCTACCCTAATAACAAAGTAGTAATGTGCATAAACAATATTTCAGGTTTCTTGCATAACATAAGGTGCTTTGAAAATATCTGTAATTTCTGTTGGTAATAGTCATACGTACTACTAATACTACTGTACTACTAATCATAAGTACTACTACTTATGACTAGTAGTCATAAGTACTACTAATGCTACTACTGTATTTGTAGTACTTATGGTGGTAATAATACCAATAATACTAATAATAGTTGTAAGTACTACTAATACTCCTGTATTAGTAGTGCTTATGTTGGTATTATTGGTATTAATGAAAATAAAGATGTAATTGCTTTCCTCACCCAAGCTCACAGACACACTGTATTCTATCCCTAGATATTCTGGTGGTTAAAGACCCTAGATTAAGAAACTTTTTAGTAAGTTTGTCCTTCAGTTTCAAAAACACTGTTCTAAGCATCAGATGAATAAATAGTTTTTCTGAAGTTAAAGGAGGGAGAATGGGTTACCTCTTATAATCTACCAGAAGTCATCTCCGGCCTGGAAAGGAGATTGATTGTCCCCTCCTGGTGGCATCATAGGCCCAAACTGGTACCAAACAACGTGAGTTCATCCTCTTGTCTGAAGACCATCCTGATAGAAGGAAGAAGCTGAAACTCTTCCCTCGGCTGCTGATGTCATTGCTTACGCTAAGAATATTGCTTTAGGGACAAACCCTTAGGCATTTCATAAGGCTAGAAGAGAAAGTCTCATTTCTGAGGCTTAATTAGTATTTGTGAAACACCAAGAGGTCTCTGTAGAAATGGCCTTGGGTAACAGCAAATTAGTATTTTTAATTATTATCATTAAAAATGAATATTTACAAGAAATTGGGCTGAAGGCCATCTGGCCCAAACACATTCCTAAGGGAGGCCATAAGCACTGAAGGAGGGAGGCAGGAGCATGGTGCAGAATGGATGGAACTATTTATAGCTTCTCAAAGCTTTCATTTAGGTCATCAAGTAGAAAGGGCATTTAAAAGTTAAGCTAACCACTAAGACACTCAATGGAAAGAATAAGTAAATATAGTTTGTTTGTTTTTAATTTTTGAGAAACATCTTCACATTTTGACATTAAAATGTGACAACATATATTTCTTCCTTTTCCCCATGTATATATTCATCAGTGTTTCCTTTAATTGAAAGATACAAAGCAAATATTTAGACATAATTCTATTTACATGCAGGCATGGCAGATCATTTTATTTCAGTGGCTCTCTGTGAATATTTCCTACTTAGCTGCTTGCTTGGTGTTATATTGAGGCAAGAATTAATATTTAACAAATTGTGTGGCATTTGAATTCCTTTAAAGTATAACTCATTTAGAGTGTGTAGTTATTTTCATAATTCAATATAATGTTTTAAATGTAGGATTGAACATACAGGTATTAATTTACTATTCAAATTATTTATTTTATCAAAATTTTAAACTGTGGCTGAACATGGTGGCTCACACCCGTAATCCTAGCTACTTGCAGGCAGAGGTGGAAGGATCACTTGAACCCAGTAGTTGGAGGTTACAGTGAGCTGTGATTGCACCACTGCACTGCAGCCTGGGTGATAGGGCAAGTCTCTGTCTCTAAAATAAATAATCTTTTAAAATAATTTATTAATGATAAAATCAGTTTTATATGTTATTGATTCAATATATTAATGAAATGATATATTGAATATTGCTCTGTATCGTTGATAGCAGAAAAAAGAATATTGTGCAACTTGATGATAGTGACAGTTCAGTGAAAGAGGAATCTCTCCAGCTTTACATTAAGTATGTAAATTGGTACATCATCTTTGAAAAGTAATTTGCAATGTAATTCAGCAGCTTTAAAATAGTCATACCACTATATTTCATAACACTACTTCTGAGAATGTATCCTCCAAAAACTCTAAATACAGAAAAATCTTTCTTTGCAATTGTATTTGCCACAACATTATTTATTAAATAAAAGAGTGAAACAATCTAAATATTTCATAATAGAGGTTCATTTATATAAAGGATATAATATTGATTTAGTCATTCAAACAATATGTATTCAGAGTTTTAATAACATGAAAAAATATTCAAGAAATTATGTAGTATATAAAAAGTTTATCGTATATAACAAGGCTTGTAACAATAGTAAAAGCCTAAGTTTCTTAGTTGCGTACTTGGTCATTTCAACTGCGTCTCAGTTTCTGCATACATAAAATGGAATGATATTCCATTCCCTGAAAGAAAATGGGAAAATAAATAAATAAATAAACAAAATGAAAAGATAGACTGTAAAATGACAGTACCTACTTTGTATAATTACCATGAAAATTAGGAGTTAGTGTATATCAATTGCTTAAACAGTGCATGACACTGAGTAAGTGCTTCATAGACGCTAGATGCCGTTATTATCATCTACTGCAGGGTTGTCACAACAGACTCAGGAAAAGAAACCAGCAGACACTGGCAAAGTATGTATGTTATTTAATGTGGACAAAAGATTCCACTTACTACACAGAGTTGGTTCTACTAGGAAAGGGACACAGAAGTACTCTTAGAGGACCAAGCTTCTAGTGCCTTCTCCTTCCACAGGGGCACCCTGCTCCATAGATGCCACAGACAGTGTGAAGAACCACTGGTCCTTCAGCAGCATGGTGGACCCTTCTGGCCCTTCCCCTCTCTTCTCATCACTCAGCCAGGGCCAGCTGGCTCGCCAGTTGCAACACTGGTAGCAATCCCAGCATACCCTAAAAGATCACCAGGAGATGAAAAATCAAATTTAGGTCAGTTTTCCAGGCTTTGGGGTTTTGAAGTTTATTCCTACAATTGCTTATTAAGGGAGCAAAACAGGATCCAAAATTAGGATATAAAATATCATCACAAGTATTCTGTAAGAAAGAATCCTGAATAGAAACCAAGAATCAAACTAAAGAAGCCAAAATGTACCCAGATGTTGTTTTTGGGTAGTAAAACCATGGGTGATTTTGTTCTTTTTCAAATTTTGTTTTTCAGAATTCTATAATTTAAATGCACAATTTTATAAACAAAAATGTAAACTAAAAAGTAATAATGGTGGTGAGGATTTTCTACATCATGTGTGATTGCTGTCTTTCTGGCTTCACTTCAGGTGTAGTGTTTTTCATGAGGAATCTGTAACAGGTTAGTAAGACATAGCCAAGGCAAATTGGATCAATATCAGTATAAATTATGAAACATCCTTGAAACTATCAGAAACACCTGATTACCTGAATAAAAAATAGAGAGAATTTATTCGTAATTAACCCAGCAGTGGGGCTGTTTTCAGTTTGAAGGTTATTTCAACAGTATAATAATGTCAGTAAGAAATCCTTTCCTTCCTCTCTCTCCCTCCCTCTTTTTCTTTCTTCCTTCCTCTCATTCTTTCTTTCTTTGGTTGTCTTGTTCCTTCTGTCTCTGCATCTGTAAGGTTGGTTTTATCCTAAGCAGCGCCAAGGCTACAGGCCTCCTGATTCACACATACACGAACGTCCTGACTGGAGCAACTTAAGTCAGATGGTCATTCCTTAACCAATTACTTTGGCTCAGAATGCTATACACTAGGCTCAGGCGTGAGTTTCAGGCTCATTTCTGAATCCATTACTGTGCTACAAGATATAGGATTTTCCTTATCAGTACAGAGTACAGTCCCATTTCTAAATGTTTAAAAATTGTAAACAAATATAAAATGTAAAGTGCTTAAACACAATTCTCAGAGTTCTCTCTTTTTCTTTTATCCTCCTGCTACTCTCCCTTGGGATTCAGTTTCTTTCTGCAAGGATAGGTACTAATGTGTCCTACAATTATCTGGAAACGATGTAACATCTATGTCATCTGTCCTCACTGACCTCCACAGAGACACAGCCTATCCCATCTTGTCCCATCCCTGGGTGCTAGGATCCACTGCCGATGGCTCTAATCTCACCCACTGCCTCTGATCATGTGATCCTTGTACTCTCTTTCAACTTCAGATCTTTTGAGTCTTCCAGTTTATCGTCAGCCACTTCTGTGCTCCTTTGAAGAGGCCATGGCAACCCAATTAGGTTATGTGGGACTTTGTGAAGGTATCTGCAGATCTATCTACCCATTCATCTACCATCCATAGTCGTTACTCCCTATGCACAGGCCCATGTTGGAAATAACCTCCATTATCGGACTCTGGTTACCTGGGCTGTGCCCCAGAAAGCCTGGTGGTGATCCTTCCAAAACTGGTGTTTTTAGTCCGCTACTCCCAGATACTCAGCCCTCCTACTCTCTTCTTAGTCAGATGCTCTTTCCCCTTCTTACACCATGAATTCTCTAATACGTGTATTTTATTTTTGGGCAAACTTTATTTTATTTTATTTTTTTATTTTTATTTTTTATTTTTTTATTGTATTTTAGGTTTTGGGGTACATGTGAAGAACATGCAAGATTGTTGCATAGGTACACACATGGCCGTGTGGTTTGCTGTGGGGCAAACTTTTTGACTTCTTTTTTCAGGCTTTGGCTCTTGATTTCCAAGCCAAATTTTGAAAATTTCCCAAACCTTTTTACTCTTGCCTCTTTGTAAAAGTGACTTTCAAGATTATTGTCTCTACTATATGTTTTTAAAAGTCTCATTTGGAGTTAAAAGCATGGAAATGAACTCTTTGTTCTCATTGAGTGCTTTTCTGTCTTTTCTTTCCAGGGACAGTAGTCTCAGTCTCCAGACCTTGTTTTAATTACAGAAGGGTGTTAGAGTAAAATACAAAATTAAGCAATTACATTGGAGAATATTTCAAAACATTTTCTTGCTACCATGTCAAGAATAATGCAGACATTAAACACTGCAGAGGTCTAAGGAAAAGAAAAATTAAGTTATAGCAATGGAAGATCAGATATTATTCATGAAAGTAATGAGACGTGGGCTAATTCTTGAAGAATAAGTAGAAATTTGATAAGATGAAGAAAAGGAAAAGAGAAATGGAGTTATTCTTGATGATTTGCTTTTGCTGCAATGGATTATATTGTAAAATACTTTCTCTGATGAGCTGCTCCTTTAGCAAAGCTCTGCCAGGAGTGGATCCACATATTTTTAAGTATAAATGATGATTAGAAATATCATTTCCCTTCAGAGGGTACATCACATAATTCTCATTAACTTCAGAAAATACTTTAAAAGCACATCTTTGCCTGTCTAACGTCAATGAACTGTCCTGAATTTTAGCACCATCCACATGACTGTGTTGGACTGCATCAGTGCCTCTCAAAATGGGGGATCACAAGAGTTTTATTTCATTTTCCTTTAGATGATGGCGTAAAAAAAATAGAAGCGAAAGCCACAATTTATTATTTTTAGTAAAGAATTATTTGGAAAATATTTTCCCAAAATGATGTAAACTTTCCTTTATTAAATCTTTTTTTTTTTTTTTTTTTTTTTTTTTTTTACTTTGTTTGCTAACTGTGACCTATGGGCTGTTCTTGAGAGTCCTTACATTACTATGTAAATAAGGTCTCCAACAAGCACTGTTTTCTTCCAGGAGTGATTCTTGCTGATTCTTAAAGTTTGAATTGCAGCTTTACTGTTTATTAGCTCTGTAACCTTGGACTTTTATTTAATCTTTGTTTTTGTATCCTTTTCTGTAAAAAGGAAATGATAAACTTACCTCACTATTTCTTGTGAGCACTAAATGAAAAAATTAAAGCCTGATAGCTACCTTTATTATGATTAGAATTTTTAATATTTGATAACATAAATGTCCATATTGTCATTTCTCTCATCACATGCCTCTTGAGCACATGTTTTTTGGGTATTTTCTCTGTATATAAAAAAAGCTCTCCTGTAATCTATTTTCACCCTAATACTGGTGCCATGAAACACCCTTTTAGTGTCTGTACCTGGGCTTGCCATTGTCCCCATCTCCCTGGTGGTCACCTTTCTGGGAGGTGGCAACTGTTTCCAGCCACCCAGTCACATCTGCACTGAGGCTTGGAGAACAAACCATGGTGGGAGCCAAACTGACATAACTTGCCCCATTGGCTTCAGACAGCACTTCTGCCAGACAGGAGTCTGAGTCCTGGGTAGCCTTTTGGCTGAGAAGTTATTTAATAGAAACCTATAGAAAACTGTAGGTTTAATCTACTCAGCACTGGACAGATTTGAGCACACAGTAAGACCGTTGTTTTCATGCTGTGGTAAAACTACATTTGCTTATTTGACTAAAGCAATGTAACAGCTGAGGTGTGTTAAGTCACCAGGAAATGTAAAACACTTTACTTACATTATCTCTAATACCCCTTCAAAGCAATCTTTGCAAGATATGAATTACTGTCCTTATTTTAGATTTGAAAATGCTGATGCTTGGCATTAAATGGCACCAAACAAGACTTGAGAGAGAGTCTCTTTCTATGCTTTTATTCTACCTTACTAAAAATTGGAAACTATCTATTAGAACTGCTTTAGGAAGAAGGCAGGCTGCTGATTGAACGTACTTTTTAGCTGGGTTGCTGATCTCACTTACGATACCTTCTTTTCATACTATTGAACTTATGCTTGATTTTATATAGTTATTAATACTATATTTGTAAATAACTTATGTCTCCACCTACAAGATAAATTCCTTGGGGACTGAGGTCTTGTGTATATTTCTACCATATCTAGCATAATACAATGAACATTTATTTGTTCATTCGAAAAACATGTACTTAGGACCTACCATATTCGAGTACTGTATTAAATAGATGCTGCTGAAATATAAAAGCACAAGGTTTCTAATCATAAGGAAATTCTTCATCTAGTAGGAGAGCTACCTGGAATAACAGTTATAGTGGAAGAAACTGAAGAAAATGATGGGTATTAGGGTTTTGGAAGTAATTAGAAAAATAACAATGGGTGGTTGGCAAAAGAAAGAAAGGCAAAATAAATAGCAAGATTTTATTTTATTTAACATTGCATCCCTCTTAGAGAAATGAAAATTAAAGGATATTTTTTTTCCCAGTTCTTGTGATTCTATCCTTGAACTTGAGAGTTCTGAGGCAATTAGAAGTAGAGCATTCTGGAGAGTTTGGTGCATTTTGGCATGAGGTAATTGCAAACAATAGAACCAGGCCCGTGTTTAGAACAAGTTTTCTCTGAAGTGCCTCAATAATACAGCTGCCATAAGAAGGCCGAGTAAAGTACCCAAGCAGGTGTTACTCTGCATTTCAGGGACCACACTGGTTCCACTTAGGTGAGAGATAACACAAGCTACTATAGAATTTCAAATGTGAGAGACAAAACTTCTGGTTGGAAAGGACCAGAAGAGGCTCCATAGTTAAGAACATGCAGGCAGATAAAACAATCATAGCAAAACTCAGAGGCAGTAAGCTTGGATATATGTCAATGTACTGAAAATATTTTGCCAAAAACATAATTCAATTTGGCATTCTGGCCATTGAGCAAGTTGACTTTGGAAAATTGTCCTGCTTCTGAAAGCAGGGACAAATATACGTCTTGGGACAAATATAAAAAGGGAGAAGAAATCAGTAGACCACATTTATTGCTCTCCTACTGGGCATCAGAGACTCTACTTCATGTTTTATATGTATTATTTCACCTTTGCAGCAAGGCTTTATGGTAGGTATTAATTATACCAATTTTTAGATGAGAAAAGCTGAACATCACAGTCCAAGATCTCAGTTGAAGGGCTGCGACTGGAATACAGATTTACTTGGATTTTACTCTCTGTAGTTTCTGTTTTAATACACAGCCCAAGTTTGTGTTGAAGTAGGAAGACTTTATAAAGGGAAATTGGTGGAAATTGGTTTATAAAGGCAGGCAGAGGCCAGAGCTTGAATGCTAAACCAAGGAGCTTGAACCTGACAGCTGGGAACCACTGATTCACTGGAAGAAAGAGAATGACAGTATATTATTTGGGCTTTTTAAAAATAAATCTTATAACCATGTACACAGGGTTAGGGAGACCACCTGAAAGCCCATTCCAACAGGTTCAGTGGCAATAGAAATATATTTAATAACTAAAGTTGCAAAGCAAATAGAATAAAAGAGATTTGAGAGAGGTAGAATGGCAAGACAATAGAAATTAGGGATTGATTGGTAGTAGGGCACTAGAAAAAGAAAAGAGATTGTAATGCAAGCATAACTGCTGAAGAAGTTTAGAGGTTATTATAAAGTGCAGATTCAGAAGGAAGGATGATAAATTTCTGGCATATGGAATTTCTGGTATCAATTGTATACACAGCAGAGATGTCCTCTTGGCAGGTGGAAATTTCTGACTTGCCCGTGGAAAAAGTTTTGGCTGAGTTGTAATTTAGGAGTCATTTACATAAAAAAGTAACTGTTATATACTTCATTTTCAATAAAATTACTTAGAGAGGGAAAGTATAGTTAGAAAAAATAGTTAGACTGAGCTCCTCCCGCTGGAAGAACTGCTCTGCTGTTCTTTGGGGCTGCTCCTGGTGGGAGGGATATAGACAGTAGCAACCTATTTTCAGCTAGAGTCAACATAGTGGGCCAACCCATCTGTGAAACAGGCTGAGATTTTTTTTTTTCCTCCATCAGTTGGTTATAAGACACTTTTCGTGAAGCCATAGATGTAAATTATTGGAGGAGAGTTGGTGCAGAAAAGGTAGGTGTCATGGGAGTCTGGGCCATCTTATCATGCAACTTCTTGAGGCCTTTTGGCCCCACTCAGATTAAATGTGAATGTACCATTTCTGCAGTGCAGTAGATTGCTACTGAGCCTACCCATCCTTACAATTTGGTGAGTCTTACAATATCCAGCTCATGATGGAAACCTGGATCACACAGTCACTTGATGGTCCATTATCAACTGCTTCATCTTAACCAGGGCAGACTAGCATGCCGGAAGCTGTTTATCAAATGGCTTGTAGTTCTCTGCCTCAAAAGGCATGGCCTTATTCCAGAATCCCAGGGGTCTGTGCTGCAATTCTCTTTTTGGGGCTGCGACTTCACATAGCATCCTTAGCCCTAATAGTAGAACTCTTGCCAGAATGGCAGGCAGCTTGTACCACCACCTGAACCTGAAGCAGAACCCCATCTTCTATGGAACCCCCTCAAAATTGAGAACTTTTCAAGTCTTTAGAAAAATAGATCGAGAGGTTTTCTCAAGTAGTGCACATGTTACCTTCAAAATCCAATGCTATCTACCAAGCGCTGTGCTTACTTTTGAGTGTTAAAGGTTTTGAGTTGCAACACTGTCTTCTACCTTGGAGAGGATGACCCAGCCTGCCATTTGACCACTGGGCCTCTAAAGTATTTGCCAAAGTAACAGATTGCTGATTTTTTTTAAAGATTGTATTAGTGGGGGTCTAATCGCAAGATGGAAACTACACAATAATTTTAACGGGGAAAGTTTAATATCAGAAATTCTTAACTATAACAGGAGACTATAAAGATTTAAAGAGAACTCTAGAGGCTAACCTAGAGTTGAAGGAAAGTATGCAAGGAAAAAATAAACTTGTTGGGTAGGGGCAGGGGTCAGTCCCCTCAGCAAGGCTGGGATTCAAATTTCAGACAAGGTGCAGTTAGTTGCAGCTTCCTGGATGGTAGAGAAATTCACTGGCTTGCCTAGGCCAGAGAGGGTGTACAAGCTCTGAGCAAACAGGAGATGCCTCCCTGGGGTGCAGGCAGGCCAAGGCAGGCTGCTGGGTGGGGTCACAGGAAGCTCAGGAGCCTGATCAACATGGAGTCGTGGTTCCTCCCTTGGGATGTATGTTCTCTGTGTGGTGGGATACCAAGAGAAATAAACCTTCAGGCTTGGATGAGTCAAGGGAGTCAGGGCATCAGGAGCTTGCTCACCACCAGGGTAGCACAGAGCCTGAGGGTCTGTGTATACCTCCAGAGGGCTTCAGCCATAGCTAGGGCTGAGGCTGCCAGTTCCCCAAGGGATTGTGTGTACTGGAGGTACTGCTACGGCAAGGCACTGCTGATGTCCACACATACATACACACACACTCTCTTCTGCCAGTTGCATAGTAGGAACAAAAAAAGGCAAAACAGCAGCGCAACTGAAACAGAAAGAGAAACCCCTTTCTCCTGAAATGTCCCTCCAGTGCCCTCTATTGACAAAGATTAACATTATGCTCACTGCAAAGGAGAGACTGTTTTTTTCTCTTTCTTTCTTTTTTTTTTTTTTTTTTTTTTGTTGAGACAGAGTCAGGCTGGAATGCAGTGGTGCAATCTGGGCTCGCTGCAACCTCCGCTTCCTGGGTTCAAGCGATTTTTCTGCCTCAGCCTCTCAAGTAGCTTGGACTACAGGCGTGTGCCACCACACGCAGCTAATTTTTGTATTTTTAGTAGAAACGGGGTTTCACCATGTTGGCCAGTATGGTCGCGGTCTCTTGACCTTATGATCCGCCCGTCTTGGCCTCCCAAAGTGCTAGAATTACAGATGTGAGCCACTGCGCCCGGCCAAAGGAGAGATTCTTAAATGTTTCCAGTCCACTACCACAAAATAGGTTTATCAGTCTAAAAGGGCAGATAAAGCAGAGGGATTCAAACACTACCCTGTGGTGTGCATATTTTTTATTAGGGTAAATTTTGTTTCCTGATCATCAAGTCTAATAACATGATATCATTAACTGTAGTGAAACAGCATAGTATTATTTTGTATGTCAAGGCGATCAAGGTCTCTATAGACTGCATTGTGACAGAGAGAAGTAGAGTTGCCATAGCCCTGGAACAACACAGTGAATTTGAACTGATATCTTTACTGCATACAAGCAAACTGCTTTTTATTTCCTTTACTGATGGTGATTAAGAAAGACACATTCACCAGCTATATAGCATTCACCAGATCTATGGCTGCCTGCCAAGTGCCAGAGTCCATGTTGATCTCTTCAATAAGGCAAGCACATTAAGCATAGCAGCTGTGACTGGGGCTACTACTTGGTTAACTTTATGGGTACCCACTATCATGTATCATGCTCTAGCTGGTTTTGCAGAGGCCAAACAGATAGATTGAATTAAAGTCCCTGATAGTGGTACTAATCTCTGCAGTTCCCCATGGAACATGACATTGTTTCTAATATACTGTGTAATTGGGGGTGGGGTGGATATAAGTCTCACATTTGGCTCTTTCTACAAAAATCGTTCATGCTTTACTGGTCAGAGAACAAAAGTAAGAGTTCTGCTAGGTACTAATGATATGTAGCCCAATTATACTTTTAGGGACCAGGAAAGTAACCACAGGATGGGTCTGAGGACCTAATGGAAATGTATTTGGATCAGAAATACATTTACTACCCACCTTCCATTAGTTCACACTTAAAATTTTTGTGTGTGTTTGAGACGAGTCTCACTCTATCACCCAGGATAGATTGCAGTGGCACAGTCTCAGCTCACTGCAACTTCCGCCCCCAAGGTTCAAGTGAATTCTCCTGCCTCAGCCTCTTGAGAAGCTGGGGCTACAGGCACGGATCACTATGCCCAGCTAATTTTTTTTGCATTCTTTTAGTCGAGACGGCTTTTTGCCATGTTACCCAGGCTGGTCTCAAGCTCCTGATCTCAGGTGATCCACCCCCCTCACCCTCTCCATGTGCTGGGTTACAGGCATGAGCCACCACCCCTTGCCCGTTCACACTTTAATAAAGGAGTTGTGATCATGTTTTGGTTCCTCTAGTATCAGTGTTAGACCCTGTGTTCCACAGTCCTTGCAAAGTCTAAGTATTATCTTTGACCCAGTGCAGTTAACTGTAAGTGACTTAAGGTGTTTTTAAGGAAGGATAATGAGAATGTTTATTTACACACTTACGGTGTCATTGGGTTATCTCAAGTGTTCCCAGCCTCCTCATCAGCTAGTGGGTTCTCGGTCTGTGAACTAACATAGATCTGGAGACTGAATGAGGAATCCTGATTTATTCCATTGCAGCAACTGATATAATTCTGTTCACTAACTCCTGGTTTAAAAGAAATAAGCAACACACTAGTTATGTATGTTTATAAATGTATTGCTCCTAGTAATGCTAGGTCCTATCGGTCTGATTGCTACTCTGGTCTGGCCTTGTTGCCCATTATGATAATTCTGTCAACCTTTCCTCTGATGCTTAAGTGCTACCCCCTTACTTTTGCCATTCTGGAATCATATCCTCATTGATACTGTAGAATCCAGTCCCATGGTCACATCTCTTGTAGTAAACTGCGTCCTGCAGGGGACAGCTATCACTGTGGTTTTCAAAGATGTCAGTGTTCTCTCACCACTTCATTCCTGATTGCCTTAAGAAAAGGACAATTCTATATGCCTTTCTGGAAATAGTCAGGGCTGAGTTCTCTGATCATATGTAATAAATTCATTCTAACATTTCTATCTCCTTAAGCCATCTACCCTCAGTAATCTGCCAAGGCAGTTTCAGCATCTCCGCCTTGTTTAATATTGGCTATCACTGAGGCCACGCATCGGCGAGCCATCCAACAGCATATTAGGACTGGATCCATGAGTGCCTGCCAGAACACTGACCATCAGCTTGATTCCTCCTTTTACTTCCTATTAAGCTTGATTCCTCCCCATACCCCAATCCAAAATCCTTGTGATCCACTCCCATACATAATCTGCCCATTCCTCCTGATACACACACACAGACACACACACACACACACACACACACACACACACACACACACACGTATATATATGTCAGCCAGTCCCTTTGTTGTATAATTATTTACTCCCAGAGAAGGAACTGTATTTTTCTATCAGGCTTTGCTGAAGTTTATCCTATCCCATCTCAGTTTATCACAGCTGAGAATAATTGTGATGCCAGCACATGCTGGGGATTACTACCACCCCTTGACCACCAACAGTGGGATCTTCATTGCTATTTGACCAGTAGGGGATCTAACTCCAAAAGCCCATGGTCATATCTTTGTAGAGCCAGTCCTGATACCTGCTGTTTTATCCTTGGTCTCTCTTAAAGTCCAGCTTGAGATGAAGTCTTGTAGATGAGCGGTTTAATTTGGAAGTGATTCTAAAGAGCAGGAATGAAGGAGTTGGGAAGTGAAGCAGAGAAGAAGAGAGACTGTACAATATTGCATTATCAAGTTGGCCATGTTACAGGTGACTGATGCTTGATCCTGTGTTTATCAAAAGTAGCCTCATGGTCATTTACTCTCTTGAACTTCTAGGTTACGTATGTGTATCTAGTGTGTTACCACACCCCAGTATCAGAGAACCACTGAAGCAGGAAGCAGTAGCACACAGTTAAGGTTGAGAAACTGCCATAGCATGTGTGCAGCTGGCTAAAGCCAGTATGGAATGGGCTGTAATAATAATGAGTACAGTGAGAGCTGAAAGATGTGAAATGTTGCATAATAGTTGAGCAACTTACTGAGAGAACCCACCCCAATGGCTCACACCAGGATGGACAGACAGAAGGATGGATGAGGACTAAATGAAAAATTTAAAAATCCCTATTTCTCTGATTCTAGTCTTGATTTAAAGAAACCAAAATATTATGCCACAATATTCCTTTTCTGAAGAGAAAAGGAATTTTGCTAATAATCATAATTTATAGAAAACTTGTTTTCGTGTTCTAACAACTCTCTGTCAAAGGAATTGGTTATTGTACAGCTTTATTTACTCTGTGACTCAAAATTATTAAAGAAACTGGAAAGTTTAATTCCAACACTTGATTTAGGCCTGAAGGAGCTGAAAATTAAATTAATCTTATTGTCTGATTTATATTCTTATCACTAGTGAACTAGCTGGAAATCTATTTAATTTGAAGAATGTTAGTAATTATATTCATTCACTTATGTCTATTTGAGAGCTTGCATATTACCTTTTAAATGCTTCATATGGGCCAACAGTTTTACCCAAGGCAGACAAAATTGGGGCAGCAATTCAAAATTAAAATCAAGGTCCATAATGTAACTAGGCTCAATTATCAAGGCCAATTCCAGCATTCAGCTTTATGGCTTATGAGAAGTGGTATAAGAACAGAAGAGCAGGGTTTTTAGACTTGATTTTCCTCACAGGTTATATATTATCCTATAAGAATCAATGTGTAAATTACAAAGCTCGTGCCCTGAGTCCAACTTGCTTTATGTATGAGGTGAAGTTTAATGTATTTTCCTCACATATTAGGAGAGATGAGGCAACAATTGTTTGGATCATTCCTCTATAGGAAGGGCAGGCAAGTGATACCATAGACCTGTGGGTGTAATGAAGAGAAAGGCAGATAAAGTCATTAATTCATTTGTCAGAGAGATTCACTGGGGATCCATCATGCATGTCAGGCTAGGTGCTAACAGTAATATGGAACGCAGGGGAGAACTAGCTGTCTAGGAGAGTCAACCATCAAACACACAGACTGGTATAATATAAGTATGATGGATGCCATAGAGGAGTGCAAAGTGACCCCTGGGTCAAAGAGTAAAAAGATGATATGAACAGGTACAAGTGTAATATTGGGAATAGGTTTACAGATAGTCTGGAGTCCAAACTGAACCCTGAAGGGATAGATGAAAATAGAGATGGAATGGCAACAGGTGGAGAGAACAATTCTACTGTCCTTTAAGTTTCAGTCTAAAAAAATGCAGCATCTTTTACAAAAGACTTTCCTTACTCCTCTCCAGTTACAGGATCTAACCCCTCTTAAAACATTTTGTGCCTCTTCTCTAGCACTTACAACTTATTGTCTTAGATTATTGTTGCGTGCCTGTCACAGTGCGAATTTTGCAAATTCATATTCTCGTCACCTTGTGAGATTTTTTTCACCGGTGAAATCCTTCTTTCCACCTCTTGCCAATGTGCCCTTCTGTGTTTTCATACCAAACACAAGATAGAAAGAAGGAGAGAGAGAAAGAGAGAGAGGAAGAGACAGAGAGAGAAAGAGAGAGAGAGAGAGAGAGAGAAAGAGAGAGAGCGAGAGCCACCATAAAGTGCGGAAATCATAGCGCTCCCACCCCAGTACTCCACATAATAAATGGAGTAATCCATGCAAACACAAGGCTGCCTTTCAAAGATGCCTTTTTGGAAGAGCAGATTAGCAGTACAGAAGTGATACGTTTAATTTCCCTTTCTCCATTGAAAAAAATATTAAACACATTAAAGTGAGGACCAGATAAACTAAAAGTATCTGTTACTTGAGTAATAAACACATGATAGCTCAATATTTGTAGAATGTGTCAGTTTCTTAGAAACACAATTCCAGGGGGACTGTGCAGGATCCCCACTGAAGTACTTCAAAGGTTAATTTTTTTCAAATGGTCGTTTATTAAAATATGTTCAGAGAAAACTGGGAACTTATGAACAGAGAGATAGGACATAGCAACTGTGACTATATTAGACATGAATATTTCATAAATGATAACTTCTTAAGAAGGTGACACTTGGTATGAAAATGGGGAGATGAAATTGCACTTTCCTGTGTATTAAGCACAGGTGGAAGCTGAGGGCAAAGTGGGCCATGTGAAATGTGAGCCTGTGTTCAACTCTGTTCCATGTGTCTAGCAAAATGTTCTAGTTTAGTTTCTGTTTTTTTTTTTTTTTTTTTTTTTTTTTTTTTTTTTTTTTTTTTTTTTTTTTTGAGGTGGAGTCTTGCTCTGACACCCAGGCTGGAATGCAATGGTGCAATCTGAGCTCACTGCAACTTCTGCCTCCCAGGTTAAAGTGATTCTCCTGCCTCAGCCTCCCAAGTAGCTGGGATTACAGACATGCCGCCATGCCTGGCTAACTTTTTTTGTATTTCAGTAGAGATGAGGTTTCACCGTGTTGTGCAGGCTGATCTCGAACTCATGAGCTCAGGCAGTCCACCTGTTTTGGTCTCCCAAAGTGCTAGGATTACAGACATGAGCCACTGCATCCATCCCAAAATGTTCTGTTTTTAAAGCAAAACTCATTTCCCTTTCTCTGGGAGCGAGTGTGTACCAGGAAATGAGGTACAGCACTATCTAAGGTACAATATATCATGATGATGTGAGTTTATTCATCAAAGTCTATCCTCTTTTGCTGCCTCTTGACAGCTTCCTGCCTCACACAAGCCTAGAAACAGGAACACTTTCTGGTTGCAGAATCTGGTTTTCTGCAAATTTGGGTAGTAACTTGCTGAAATAAGCTTATATTAGCATGAAACCTAAGTGAACTTTGTTTAATCTGACCTTATGTATTCTTTGAGCACATTATTTTTTCTTAATATTAGGTGTTGGTAAATTTCTTCCTGAAAAGATAATGGCACTGGCTCAAAGTGACTTAGTCTAGGCATATTTTTGGTACTTGAAAAAAGAGGTTAAAATGTAAATAAAATAGCCTTTTATTTACTGTCTCACTTGCGTTTGATGAAGCTACTCTTTAGATTCTGGAAATTAAAGTGATTTAGCAATGATGACTTTATAAAATAAGAAGCTCAGCAGTTTAATAGCTATGACCATGAATGTGGAACCTATCCAGCGAACGGCTGCATTTGGCTGCTGCTCCTTGACAGAGTCTTTTTCCTTTATAGTTGGATGAAATTATAATTTTCCTTTTAAAAAGTTTATTTTCACTGTTGTTGGCAGGCTTCCTTTTTCTCAGAAAATTATTCTCACGTCATCTCTTTCTAGTTTGTGCCTTGTATTAACCTGAAGATTTCCCTTTTCTGTTACTTTGGTTTAATCTAGCTTCTTGTGCAGACTACCTAGCACAGAGCTAAGTGCCATTTACTAGATGCTCCATTTATTACTGTTGTAGCTAATAAAGTCTTTCTGCATGGATTAAAGATGAACCTTTGGTCTCATTTTCAGTACATTCAGCTTGGGTTTCTGAGTTCTTGCTTTGCCACTTACTATATTTGAAAGGTGGGACAAGTTACAATTTCTCTGAGTCTCAGCTCCTCACCTATAAATGAGAAAACTCATGCCATCTCATGTGGCACCATGAGGCTTAATAAAATGATGAATGCAGTAATGCTTTGGATTCTGAAAGTACAGTACACACAGTAGCTATTAGTATGGAGAGAAAGAAAGAAAATCCAAACCTCACTATGAATTATTTACTTGTGTTATCCACTCCTTTTCATATCAGTGAATTGGGGACCTACCTCTAGTGGGTGGATGGAATGAATAGAAAGAAAGCTCTTGGAAGACATGGTAAGAGAAATCTCTCTGGCTTTCAGAGGCTCCTGGTGAGCAGGGCCATTGTAATGCTAATTCACAAGAGGGGCGCTGCCCCAGCTCTCTTCTTGCCTCTTGGCATGAGTTTTTGGAACAATCTGTTTTCTTCCTGCTGCTGGCTTTTTGAACAGGCTGTCCAGGCATTTTCAATTTGGCAACCAATGCAATGAATTGCTTCTTCTTAAAATAACTCAAATCACTTGATTTGGCTTGCCCCTAAGCCTTCTCTCCTTTGATTCATCCTGTGAAATAAAATAGGAGAGAGTGTATGTGTGTGTGTGTGTGTGTGTGTGTGTGTGTGTGTGTGTATATATATATATATATATATATATATATATATATATATATATATATAAAATGTCAACAAGGATCCAGCCTAGTCCATCTTCTCTTGTACAAACCCCCATATGGTCCAGAATAGTTTACTCTGCCCAAAATTGTTCGCCGTAGTGTCTAAGCCCTTCTAAGGATTGAATGCAACCCCTGGAAAATTTTATTTGCAGAGGTATGTAAGCTATCCTTGTGTAAATTCCTCTAGGGGTTAAGCCCTAATGATTGTGGAAGAAATAAAATGGAAAAATCAGATATAACTGGAGAGGATTGCACTTGACATAATTTCCTAGCAACCTCCAAGTTTTCAAGGCAATGTTTATTTTACGTGCTGCTTTTCAAAGTGATGTCTTTAATGTTATTGCTATGTAACATGGCTAATTTTCTCAGTAATGTATGTAGCCCAAGGAAGATCTGTGATAAGACTGGAAAACACAAGTTGTCAGTAATTACACAGTGCCTAGTTAATTACATTTTAAGCTAGAAACATGTTTTTCTCATTTACTGTATTGCTATTATATTTGTGAGCTACCCTGCCTCTCTCAAAACTTGTTTTGATCTCTGTAGAGAAGGGAATATTAGTCTGAGTCGCCATTATGTTTCCCCTTTGTTTTTGTTCACTTGGCTTCCACTTACATGGTTCCTGTACATTTAGCTTCATTATTCAAACATTTATATTTGAATGACAGAATTTTTATTTTCCTGTTTCTTTCTGCTGGAACATTGAAGTTTGTCACCTCCTTCAAATTAAAGTAGACCTTCTCATTCTCAAGGCAATCTTCCCAAGGTCTTCAAGAATCCTCAGTTGATTAACTTTAAGGAACATTTAATTCCACCCTTCACACAATTAACTATAGCTGAAAATTTTAACTGAACTCTGCAGACCCTTAATAATTCAAGATATACAAGCTTAAGTCATATATAGCTATAAAAACAGAGCCAGCAACTAAAATAAGCTCAATCCTGTATTACATTTTACTCAGTTGCTAGTAACTTTAATCAGCAAAACTGCTACAGTGATGATAAAAATGTGCTGACGTGTGGACAAAGATGAAGATGAAGATGAAATGTTCTCGAAGAAGCGTGAAGTTTGTTCACAGCAGCTTACTCTGGAAGGTGACCCTGAGATCTGGGCATAGTTGTCATCTCCCATTACAGAAAACTCAGAGAACTATCATTTCTTTATTTTGTTGGATTTGGGTTAATCAAATATTTTGCATTGAAATGATGTGTTCATTGAAATAGAGTAACCCCATTAACACACTTTTTAAAGGTTCTATCAAGTAAGATGTAATAGAAACAGATAAAAAGCACTTAGGAGTTCTCTGGGTCCTTGATAGAGAAGGCTTTCTGTGGAGTAGCCTTATTGGAACATTCAAATCCTAGAAGCAGAGTTACCTAAGATATGCTGATATTTAGAGTAGGGAAGCTGTCAGGAACCAGGTATTATCCTGAGGATGGGAGTTGGAAGGAGGCAAAAAATACCATTTTGCCTGGGCCTTACGTTTATCAAAGAACCTCAAGTTGAGAGACTGTCTTGAAATAAGTTTACTCATGCAGTAGTAAGAAACACGGCACTGAAAGATATTCATCACACATGTACATAGTGTGTGTTTTATAACCTGTTTTGGCATATTTTCCATTTATCAGGAGCCCCCAAAATTAAAGTGTCCAGAAGCTCTTCTCACTTACAGGAGCTGCGGTGTCATACCTTACAAAATTAATAGGTGTGATTGTTATATATTTATTTTTAGTAATAATTTTTTCCCATGACATTTGTGCAGAGTCCCAAAATATAAGACAGACAGAAGCAAACTATTCTCCTAGAATCAGAGGTCACTGGAGTCCCCTCCTGGCCCCTGAGGTTGCACCTAAGATGCATCTGAGGAAATTTAGGACTTCAGAAAACAAGATTTAGAACCCACTAGACTGACTTAACCTCCTTAATTTACAGATACCAACATGTAGGCTCAACGAAGTTAGGTATTGTACTCAACATTGCCCAGCTGGGGAGAAGCAGACCCGCAGATTCACAGTTGGGTACTTTTCCAGCAGCAGCAATTGCTGAATAATAGTTTCACTTTGATCCTGTGTTATTCTGGATTCAGAAGCCCAGAGTCCTCAGGAATAATGGTGTATGAAAAGCTGTTAACATGGTCCCTAAAATAAATCCATATGAAAAATGTAACCCAACTAGTCATGTTAAAAAAAGTATGTATTTAAATATTTAATACGTATCAGTATCTAGTCCAGCCATCATTTAAAACATACCCTAATGCAGTTATAATATTCAGGCATATATGTGTGTGTATGGACTCAGGTCTGGCCATCTATACTCATCTATGAATATAAGTGTAGGTAGTCACACCTGAGTCCACATGCACAAGAAAAAGGCAAGGAAAGGAACAGTTCAAGGTGTTCTTTGAAAACTGTAGTCTTTTGATAAGTGTTTATGGAATAAATTCCAAATCCTGAGCTCACGCTAAAGCCCTTTGAGATCAGCAAACGCTTTCTAGTAGGGGCTTTTCAGCAGAGTGACATCCTTGCAGATTTTTCCCAGATATTTTTTTCTTTTTTCATTTCCTTCAATTCTTCATTTCTCTTCCTAGTGAACTTCTACTGGCCCTATGGTATTATTGTAACTTTCTGCTTTTGAGCCATGGCCCCTTGAGATCTTGGAAAAAGAAAATAGAGGCTTGCCTGGACTATAGAAATTTAGAAGCCTATTGATCTGATTTTCTTTTCAGGAAGCCGGCCGTGTAATGTCTCAAGCCTAGTGTAAGGAAATACACTGTTTTACAAAGCTATATATCATCAGACCTGCGCTACCTTGTTAACTTGCCTTTTCTAATTCACTTTTAGTTTAGGCAACCCCTCACAAGGTAATTTTGACTTTGGAGATCTCAGCTTCTTAATTGAAATATCTCAAATTAGCTCATGCCAATTATATTATTCGTTGTTTAAAGCATGCAATGATAGCAAAAATCATACATTTTCCTTAGACTCTAACTGTTGATCTCAAATCTGTTTTATCTGGAAATTAACCTCTTTCTGACTTAGATTTTTCTGGAGGATTTTCTGATCCCATTCCCTCCTCTGTTTTTGGCTTCTTTCCTATGGTGGTGTTAACCATTCTAAAAGGTCCTGCCCCTCCATGAGTTATGTGCTACAGAAAGTCTTAGAGTGAGTGGGAATTTTGGAAGTCAATCCTATGTCACAGGAGAACTCAGGTGACAATTCAGAGCAAGGAGGAGAAATACCAGTGGAAATAAAAGTGGCTTACACATTAGTCATTATACTCAATTCCACAGTACTCACATATTTAGCAAAATGGGCATGATATGTTTCTTAGCAACTGTCTGCCACAGGCAATGTGCCTGCCCAACTTCACGGCAGCACAAGTATGACTACGAAATTAGTTTTAAAGCACTGAAAAGCCAAGAGATAAGAGACTAGGACGAGGCAGGGATAATGGGCAAATGAAAGCATCACACCAACAGTCCACATGAATGTTTGCTATGGTATACTAGAAAGATAAATTAGTGCACGCTCTGGTTTTTTTTGTTCCATCTCTGCACTATACTGATTACTCTTCACCTCAGTGTCCTACTCATTACCTGTCTGCTCTTCATTGGACTTATTATATTTCTACTTTCTGGATATGCTTATTAGTTTAGTTTCCTTTTTGCCTAGGCAGGATAATGCTATGTTTTAAGGAAAAGGCAGTTTAAAGACAGGTTCTCTAAGTGCCCTACTTTCAGATTTTGCCCTTAATTTGTTTTGGAATATTATCAAATTCTTATTACCATTGTCAAATCCTTATTACCACTTATTATTTTTGGTTTGATGTTCTCATCAAAAATCTTTTATTTCCTAGTAAAATCTGAAGGATGGCCACTTACATATGTATTAATAGAGTATATATCTTGTTTAAGGTATGTATTTATAACCCTAGATCTGAAAAAGTTGAAACTTCTGATAATGTACGAACTATAGTTATACTGTACTATATTATAATACCACTATATGTAATTATATACTTATAACAATGATAATATTATAATGTAATTTTGTATTATATAAGAATACATAATTATATATGATAATTCATGTATCATTATGTATAATTTGTTATACCATATTATCATTCACAAGCTGGCAGGCACTGTAATTATATTCTTTCTGTAATCTAGATTTCCTCAGGGTTCATTGGCTAAATTTATACACAGTAGGTATAAATCATAGTTACAGTTTAGATTCTCTTCCTTTATAAATGTTCTTCCATAATCCTTGTATTGTGCTTCTGGAAAAGTCTTGTTTCCTATATAAGCATGTATTATGTTCATGTTTTGATTGTGTTCCTTTTAATTATTCTCATTGAACTATTTAAGTATTACAGCTGAAAAAGACATTGGAGAGTGGTGATTAAACTGTGGGTAAACTGAGGCTCAAGGATACTGAATGAGACATCAGCCATGACACTCTGTGATTTTATTATTTCATTCTTTCTTTCCTCTGTGTCCCCAACATACCCAGACCTGAGGCTAAGGGATATATTCAGGAATATCTTCATTCCCACTCAGAGACTGTGTGATCACCAAGAATAGGGGAGAGAAAATAGATTAAAGATGACCTTTGTATTCTGAGTGGGGAAGCAGCGAAGCCCACTAGCCCCTTCCTTCAGTCAGTCTCCCACCTGTGGTCTTCTCTGCACACTGAGGGCTTCCAGCCCTGTCCATTGCTATGTCCACCCTGAGTCTCCCTGCAGGGAGGCTTCTTAAGGGAATGAGCTGTTTCCCTGAAGGGCCCTGTGAAGACAGAGAAAGCAGAAGCTACACAGATATATCTCTGTGCAGTTCAGACCTAGCCTTTGGTACTGCCTTTCTGTCAAAAGTTGGCTGTTTGCTGCAGCATAGTGGAAATTCATCATAGAAATAAACTCTCTCATATATAGCAATTTAGAATATAGCCTGAAGCTCAGGGTGATAAAGGAGGATGGTTTTATGCCCATAAATATATTTAAAGCTGAGGTGAGTTGGTACTAGAAAGTCATTGTTTTATATGTAAATCTCTACTCTTTTGCCATGTTTATTATAAATAAATCTTTATATATTCAGGCAAAAGTCTGACTTAGGTTGTACATCCAAGTTAATCAGAATGTAGTATAACACAATTGTTCCTTACTTCTAAATCAAACAGTATAAGATATAATACTTGATAATGTTTCATTATTATGTCAAAATGTCAAATTTTACTCTTTTATTAAAATAAGTTTAAACTAAAGATGCTTTGTTCCATCACATGCTGTCTCATTTTATAATATTTGAACGTGCTAATTGTGACACATATAATCTGCTTACAGAAACTCTTCATTTTCTTTCTGGTTGTTAGTCAAAGGAAGGAATCCAGTGTTTCCTTTGATATAGAACTCTGAGAAAGACTTCCCCTATTTTCAGTTATCTGTTTCCCTTCCTTGAAGCTCATGGGAATTGTGGAGAATATGTTTACCCATTGATACTCCACCATCATTTTTTTTTAATGGAGGCTTTAACACATAAATAGAAACATCCCCTTCTTCATACCCCCAAACTTGAATGAGTAACCATAAAACAGGAAAAGATTCAAGTACAGTCTATAACTGATGTATTAAATGGGTGAATTTCACAGAGTTAAATCAACATACCCTGGCATTTCTTGGGTCTGGATGTTATCATAGCCACGTCTCACATCTTTTTTTGGTTCTATAGGGTATGAGATTAGTGAGGGCTATAAAAATTCAGTCCAATTTAAATAGGGCGTTATAAAGTGTTCATCCTCTCCACCAGGTCTGGCCCGATTAGTGATCCCACAAGCTGGTTTCCAGAGGTAGGGGGCATGGTTTGTTCCTCTCTGTCCTTTATGTACCTCCTTCTCCATTCATTCCAGAGAAAGCATAAGGATAGAGACAGTGGCAGGTAAAAGAATAGGGTTGTTTTTCCGTTTATTTGTTTTTAGCTGATGCTATCCTTTTCAGTTCTTTTAGCTGTCAAGTATCCTCTGTCATGGAAATCATTGAAATGTTAGCTTTTTCATGAGGTTCAAGAGGAAATACACAGATTTCTGATGGAGTGCAAAAGGTTCCAGCTGAGCCCTTTAGAATCCTCCCCTGCTCCTGCTGTCCCAGTGGGTTGAAATAAAAGTAGCTTACACATTAGCCGTTTCCCTCCGTTCTACAACTCTTTCCACATCTTTGCATAGACTCCTTTTAGGATGCCTTTGAACCCAGATACCTTCTTTAGCATCGAGTTGATTGCTGGGAAAGTCTTGCTTTTTCAAACTATAGAAGTGCAACTTACCACCATTGTTCTTCTCTCTTCTGATCTTATATTGAAGGTTTTTTTCTACTCAGTTTTTCACCTAATTTTCTCTCTGTGAAGAGTCTTGTGTTCATGTGTGCCCCCAAACTCCAAGACTCCCAAGCTCTGCTAAGAACTCTTTAGTGCTCTTAATCTTGTGGTAGCAGCATGGGGCAGGTCTACATATTTCTAAAGCTCAGGAACTATGCTGCAGGTTGGGTGTTGAAAGATATACAGATCTCTTCATGTGGAATACAACTCTACTGTATATGAGTAGCTCTCTTGGAGCCCCCTCACTTGACTTGGTGGCAGGTAATGAAAGCATAGGGAAGGAAGGGTCAATTCCATAGTGTTCTCACAACCATGAAAATTCTTTCATTAAGTTTCTTCTCTGTAATGGACCTCTTACCCTCTCTTACATCAGTTCTTAGGTATAATGGTCACTGGATTTTTGTTTTTGAAGGGGAGTCTTGTTCTGTTGCCCAGGCTATAGTGCAGTGGTCTGATCTCCGCTCACTGCGTCCTCCACCTCCCGGGTTCAACTAATTTTCCATCATCAGCCTCCTAAGCAGCTGGGATTACAAGCGTGTATCACCACGCCTGGCTCTTTTTTGTATTTTTAGTAGAGAAGAGGTTTCAACATGCTGGCTAGGCTGTTCTCGAACTCTTGACCTCAGGTAATCTGCCCCTCTTGACCTCCCAAAGTGCTGGGATTACAGGCATAAGCCACAGTGTCCAGCTGTCAGTGGATATTTTACAGAAGTCTGTAAAGATATATCTAGCTTCTGTCTTCAGAGTGTGGTCAAGTGTATAACCCAGTTTCCTCAGCTTAGACATTTTCAATAACATTTTAAGACAACTGGAAGTTCTCTTCCATATTCTGTTACAATAAAACTTACAACTAAGCTGCAAATAACATGAAGACAGCAGTTTAAAATTTCCACTCATTGGCTGTATTTCAAAATTAGTTTATTTATAGAATCTACTGTAGCAAGAGTTCCTCAACCAGAAAATGACAGAATGTTTGGGCTTAAGGAGACATTAAAATTCTTCTAGACCAATCATTTCACTTATCAAGAAGTCAAATAATGTCTAGTAAGTAGAAAAATAAAGGCTTGGAATTGTTTGTAATGATATTCGACTAAAACTAGGATTTTTCTTAATGTATTCTCTGAAGTCTACTTAGAAAATTTTCAGAACCTGCTGGAGACCCAAATCTTAATATAGTCAGATCTATTTATTTTACAAGTGAAAACACTAATTACAGTTCAAAGATTAGATAAAAAATCTTCATTCTCAGTACTCTTTTCATTGAACTTCAGGATATATTACATGCACACATGTGCACATGTGCATACACTCCCCCATACACACACACACACACACACACACACACACACACACACACGATTCCAGAATAGCTGAGGAGCAGAGTATTTTAATTGATGCTGTAGCTAAGCATGTGAAAGCTTTGAAAGTGACAGAAACTGATCTCAATGGACCTTTGTGATCTTGTACAGTCTCTCCTTTGATATTTCTTTGAGAGACTAAGTTTAACTTTATGTTTTGATGGTAATATATTCTAAAACAATAAAATGCTTCTTTTATAACTTTTATTGTAGGTTTGAGGGTACATGTGAAGGTGTATTATATAGGTAAACTCACGTCACAGGCGGTATTCTACAGATAATTTCATCACCCAGGTGTTAAGCCCAATACCCAATAGTTATCTTTTCTGCTCTTCTCTTCCTCCCACCCTCCACTCTCAAGTAGACCCCAGTGTCTTTTGTTTCCTTCTTTGTGTTTATGAGTTCTTATAATTTAGTTCCCACTAATAAGTGATAACATGCAGTATTTGATTTTCTGTTTCTCTGTTAGTTTGCTAAGGATAAAAAGCCTATGCTTCTTTTAAGTGAGTCTATGCTCATACTGGACAATGAGGAGCCCCAGCTTACATTAGGGTTACCTAATTTCAAAGCTACCATAGACAGTACAGCTCCTCAGTAGGAAACTGCAAAGCACAGTGGTTAAGATCGTCTCTGAAGTCACATTTCCTGAGTTTAAACTTGTATTTGTTACTAGCCAGCTGTGAAACTTCAATAAAGTTGCTTGAGGTCTATGTGCCAGAGTTTTCTCATCTATGACTTAGAAATAATAAGAGTGTACCCATTTCATTTTGGTACCATCATAAGCACCAAATACTGTACTTATCATGAGTTAACATTTCAACTTTAACCACTTAAGCTCTTAAATCTTTAAAGATGATAAAACTAAAAAAGTGATGAGAAAAATGTTTGTTTTGTCATTAATTTAATTAAATTGCATTAATTTAATGAAAATTTCACAGTTACTGTAAGATATGGTATGACTTGTTCTTTTCTGTATGGAAAACATGACAGAAAATATGTTTAATATAGAGAATAAGTATCATGATATAAATATATCAAATGTTTCCATACGTGAAACAGTGATATCTGAAAGCACATTGTGTTCTATAAGGTCTTATAAAATATAAAAGATTATCACTATTATTATAAACTCAATCTTCCTAGAATCTAAATTAACAAAGTAACTAACAAGTATTCACAAAGTATGAGTGAAAATGCAATACATCAGAATAATTGTTAATTTGACCATCTGTTTGTCATCTTTATTAAATAATAACTTCTATTATGATGTATTCTTCATATGTTGTACCAACACCTATGAAATATAAATTAAATAGTATCGCAGTAGGCAATAACAGGCCCCCCTTGTCCTAATCATGAGGACATGTGAGTATGTTACTTTATATGAAAAAAAGTTCTTTGCAGATATGATTAAAATTAAGAACCTTGAGATATGGGGCTTATCCAAAATTACATGGGTAGGCCTAATTTAATCATGCATGTCCTTAAAAATAGAGAACATTATTGGCCATGGTCAGAGTTGAAAGCAGATGTGACTGTGGAAGAAGGGAAAAAAAGATGCCATCTTGTGATGAAAGAAGGGAATCAGAGCCAAGGAATACAGATGACCTTGAGAAGGCAGAAAAAGGCAAGGAAACAGATTCTCCCTAAAGCTTCCAGAAAGGAACATAGCCCTGCTGACATCTTGATTTTGCCCAGTGAAACCCATTTTGGATTTCTAATCTACAGACTTTTATTGTAAGAAAATAAAGTTGATTTAAGCCACTAAGTTTGTGATAATTTGTTACGCAGCAATAGACAGGAATCTGGATTTTGGTACCCAGAAATAGGATGCTTCTATAACAAATCCTTGAAATGTGGAAGTGGATCTGGAATTGGGCAGTAGGCAGAAGCTGGAAGAATTTTCATGAGTGTTACAGAAAAGCCTAGATTGCCTTTAACAGGCTGTTAGCAGAAATATGGATGTTAATGGCTTTGCTAGTGAGGTCTCAGAAGTAAGTGAAGTACAGGGTAAAGAAAACATAAATGGCCTTAGAGAATACATAAGTCATCATGAACAGGCTGTTAGTAAAAATACAGATGTTAAAAGTACTGTTGGTGATAGCTCAAAAAGAAATGAATTTGTTATTGCAAGCTGAAGGAAAGAGAACTCTTCATATATTGTGTCAGAAAACTAAGCAGAATTATGTCCTACAGTTATGTGGAAAGCAGATTTTTTTTAAATGATGAGATTTCCAAATAAAGTGTTGAAGGTACAGCTTTTCTGCCATTTACAGTAAAATGCAAAAAGAAAGAGATAAATGAAGAAAGGAAAAGGAATCAGGATATGATGATTTTGGAAATTCTCAGTGTTTAATGTTATAGCCTGGGTTCTTCTTGCTGCTTATAAGTAAAATGCAAGAAGACAGATAAAAATTGAGGGAATAAAAAAGAATCAGGATTTGATGATTTGGGAAATTCTCAACCTATCCAGATTGCAAAATATGCTAAAATTAAATGATTTACTGTCAGAAAAGCCTCCATTAGAGATAAAGTTGAGAGTGTGGCTGCACAGCCTTTTGCTAGTAGTTCAGAAACTATTCAGACTAAAAGTATTCAGTCATGCAAAAGGCACTTGTAAGAGATTAAGAGTGTAACTTATACAGATACCCTCAATTAAACCAGGGGTGTCTAGGAAGCTTAAAAGCCTTAACCATCAGCCATCTCAGCAAAAGCCAAAAAGAGAGATGGAATTATCTTGTAAAGAACCGTGAACAAGCTTCTTATCTAATAAATTCCTATGACATACACAGACATAGTCACCATTTGGTGACTCCACAGTGCTTCAAAGGAGAGAAACAAGAAGCAGAGTTCATGTGAGTCTAGATCTGTGCCCGGCCTGGGGTGCACTGGAATTCCCTACTGGAATTGCATCTCATCTGGTTCTGTGCACTCTAGGGAGGTGAAATAGAGCAAATTTCCAGGAGTAATTCTGGTTCCTGGAGTCCATGTGGGTCTTAAGGCAGTACTATATATATATATCAAATGGTATCTAATACTTCCAGTGGAGTCTGGGCCTGTGGTCAAACACTTCAGGTATTTGTTTTTTGCAGTTAAATGCATGAATTCTCCTATTAGTGACGTAAATCAAAATTACAAGTAGCTTCAGTTTGAATTTTTCCACCAAATGTATTATGAAAAATATTAACACTTTCAGCTTTCAGAATCTGGAAG
This sequence comes from Saimiri boliviensis, assembly GCF_048565385.1. Classification (NCBI taxonomy): domain Eukaryota; kingdom Metazoa; phylum Chordata; class Mammalia; order Primates; family Cebidae; genus Saimiri; species Saimiri boliviensis. The sequence goes on along the minus strand of NC_133449.1, from coordinate 195,942,157 downwards.
ATTTTGGAATTTGGGGATTGCAGGTACGTGTGTGTGTGTGTGTGTGTGTGTGTGTGTGTGTGTGTGTGAAGGAGCAGGAGTTTGATACAGACTGGGGAAGAGAGTGAGAACATTTTAGAGGGATGGATTAATTCTGCCTAGGTATATGTGAGGTTAGACCTAAAGTAGTGGGTATGTTTTTACAGAGGCCACAGTACTTTTGATCTATTAACACGGATGTCATAATTACATCACTTCAAAGCACAGACAAAAGTCACATGTCTTTTCTGAAAACAAAACAAAACAAAACAAAACACTCATGAGTTAATTTTAACTGTATCATGAGAGCTGAGAAATAACTGGCCAGAAAAAAAAATTGTGTCGGACACAGAAGGCTAGAGTTAGATAAATTATTTAAATCCATATCAAACTAAATTTGTGGTATGAAAGGGGCAATTTTCTGATACTGGCAGTGAGTCAGTCATCATTGCCATTTCAATGTTTCAGTCTGTGCTTTCTCCTTCTGTGCTATGTCCTCTTTGGGACCAAAGATGAGACACAATTTGGGCAAAGACATTTTTGATGTTCGCTTTTAAATAGAGTCTTCAGCTAGTCCAATTTAGTAAATCAAACAGAAATATGTAAATATACAATGAGGACATGACAAGCAGTTAGTAGTCTTTTAATCCTCTTCTAGAAATACTACTATCTAAATCAGCTAGCCTATTAGAATGTGCTTAACATATTTGTGTTCACTCTACTTCCACCAGAAAAGCTGTGGTTATTACTAATTGAAGAGGCAAGTGGGCTTTTATATAGATGTTGATCCTGAGGGCTTTGGGAACATTAATAAATGTTACATACTTTATTAAGGCTCATACTGATTTCTATGGAAACTCTTAGAACCTTTTATTCTACATCACTGTCATGTAAAAGTCAATTTATGAGTGGGTGGTCTTTGGTTTTTTGGTGAGTCTCTGGTCTAACCAGAGTCCTAATCGTGTGGAGTGTTATAGCTACAATTTATAAAACCAGGTGTGCCAGCTGCTGCTGAATCATTCCTAAAACTCTACCCTAGGTCATGCTAGGTGAGTTCCTTAATGGTTATAATCTGTCATATTTCAGGGTCTGAGGCAGATCTACGGCAGCATACATACCATACATTAAAGAATAGATTTAACTGAGGACAGGAGAAACTGATGAACCTACGAAGCAGCAAGAGAAGAGAAGGCATAGCCATTGCCCTACTGCTATGCCTTCTCCCACCCCCACTCATCTTCCTACCTTCCTAGAATGCTTTGCTAAATGTGCAGGAAAGCTCGTATTTCCACCTCTCCCACTCCTTCTCCCTTGCTACAGTACACATGTGAGTGCACGTTGTCAGTGGAGGGGATAAAGATCTTGGTACCAAGCAGTTTGTTTGAATGACATTTGTTTACAGGTATGGTCTGGGAAACCAGCTGCCCAGTGCCTGGTTACCTTGAGGCCCATGGGAAACTGCCACCCCCTTCTGCAGGGAAGAAGTCACCTTTCCTGTGGGAAGCTGAACTTTGGGGCAGCCCTTCTGTAGGGAACACCTCCCCCAACCCCACAACTCATCCCAGCCGGATTATTGTTTAGGCAACCCTGAATGAGAACCAGGGGTCACTTTCAGATCCTTCTAATCATTGCTCCTCACACTGCCAGCCCTAGGATGGCAAATGCCAAAAGACAGTTATGAAAGGTCCCTGTAGCTCACCAAAAAAGTGCATGTTTTCTGCTTTCTACAATCCTTAATTATGTTCCCACAGCCCTGTTCTCTGTTCATGCCTGCTCTCCTTACTTACTTATTGCCCTCCTTATTCCCGACACTGAATATTCCAGCAGCCTTGTAGCCAATCTTTGTGTCTGTATCTCCTTCTTATATCCCTAGATACGTGTTCTTTCTATAGCCTAAATTTCCCTGATAATCCTCTTCATCATGGATACAAATGACATTTATCCTGGAATGACCTTGGTGCATTACACTCATCAGCTGATGATGCACAGCTTCCAGCCCCCTGCCAAATCCAGCATGATGTTTAATATTGAGTGTCAACTTGATTAGATTGAAGGATGCTAAGTATTGTTCCTGGGTGTGTCTGTGAAGGTGTTGCCAAAGGAGGTTAACATTTGAGTCCGTGGACTAGGAGAGGTAGACCCACCCTCAGTCTGGGTGGGTAGCATCTAATCAGCTGCTAGTGTGGCTAGAATAAAGCAGATAGGAGAAAGTAGAAGGACGAGACTGGCTAAGCCTTCTGACTCATCTTTCTCCTGTGCCAGATGCTTCCTGCCCTCAAACATCAGACTCCAGATTCTTCAGCTTTTGGACTATGGGACTTATACCAGTGGTTGGCCATGGGCTTTCAGGCCTTTGGCCACAGACTGGCTGCACTGTTGGCTTCCCTACTTTTGAGATTTTGGGACTCAGACTGGCTTCTCCACTCCTCAGCTTGCAGATGACCTATTGTGGGTCTTGACCTTGTGATTGTGTGAGTCAATACTCCTTAATAAATTCTCCTTTGTAGATACATATGTCCTATTAGTTCTGTACCTTTGGAGAATCATGAGTAATATACCAGCTCCCTCAAGAACTTGGACTTCCCAGAAATTCTCTTCCATCTGTTCTTCTTCCTCAGCCCCTACTTACTACTGCTTCTTTTCTGGCCCTGATGCTGCTGTGCCCTGCTCTTAGGGTGACATTATTCCTCCTGCTACTCTGCTGGGCACAGTCTTTCTCTACAGGCCACAAGCCTGAGCTCTCAGGAGAGCACCACTCTCTAATCTAAGTTTGCAACAGGAAAGGGGAAACTCCCTCTCTCTCCCCTTAGAGCCTGGCTCTCTTAAACACCAAGGCCCCTGTGTGTTACAGAATGTGTTGAAACAGCCCATTCAGTTGTTTTATACCACTCATTCTCCTGTTAACAAACTTGACGTTTTCTAGTTGCCTGAAATAGAGGTGAGTTCCAGGATGAGCTATAATGCTGATGCCACACTCAGATTCCCCTCCAGCTAAGAAGTGGCCATCATGTCAAGCTAACTGAGCTTAGTTCAGGCAGTTCCCAGGATGAGATCTATCCTCACTCCTAATGGAGTACTCTGTATGTTTTTCATTTATGTCCCAGACCATTTTTGAACCCCTAGCAATGCCACCTTAATTTAGATATTCATTACATTTCTGAAAGTTAGACTATATAAGTTTTCATTTCAAAAACATTCAATTGTATACAACATACCATTCAGAGCTTTTTTTCATACATCATTTTTTTTGCCTCATTTCCTGCCACCTTTAAACATTCCACCCTCTAGACAAGAGTCTAATGTGTGCCTTTCTCAACATGTTACACTTCTCATACCTCCAAGCCTCCACAAGGCTGTCCTATTCCTGGAGCAGACTGCTCTCAATCGGTCTATTTGACCAGTTCTTACTCAACCATCAGAGTGTAGTTCAAAAGCCAGTTTTTGCGAAGAATTCCTCCAGCACTGTAGTGTGTTTCTCCTCTGTCTCCTGTGGGCACGTACCTCGCTGAAGGACTTGCTGTTCATGTGGTAATTGCCTGTGAGCAAAATCTTTCTCATTAAACCATAGCTCCCTGCCACATGGGATGAACTTGACTTACTCAATTTTATATCTCAACTGAATGCAGAGAAAATTAGCAGGGGTTCAAAGTTTATTAAGTAGATGGCAAAGTGTAAAGAGAACAACCATACATGCATCTTTATTTACAAAGCAGATCCACCTCATCACTGTGAATGAGCTCCTCACTACATTTTCAGATACTCCAGTGGATCGTTTGTTTTCCATCACTGGTGTAAGTGCTGCCAAGCCAACGGGAAGTTTGATGGCGCTGTTGCAACGGTTGAAGGAACAGTCAAGTTTCTGAGTGAAAGCAGATCATAAACAAGGCAGAACGCTGAGCCATAGATAAGAACAAAAGGTAGGGTTGGAAGAAAGAAACTGAAAAATGAATGAAGGAGAAGTTTGAGAAGAAAAAAGAGCTGGGAGAGGAAAATTTGAGAGGAAAGAAGAGCCTTCACAGTTTGGAGATGTGAGGGGAGAGTCGTGGATGAACTGGAAGTAGAAGATGTGGGGGCCACAGGAAGGGGTCGCTCGTCTATGAAAGTTCTGTTTCCCCTCTCAGTGTGAAGAAGGCAATGTGGATTAGGGTAAGCTTCACACAGCAGCTTACATACAGGCCATGGGGACATGCTGGCATTTTATTAATATTAACAAAACAGGAAACAAAGAAGGCTCATTAATTTGGATTTTGCTAACGTAGAATTTGTAGCGTTAAGGCGATGTGAAAAAATGTAGCTTTACACTCTATGCAGAATGCACTATGCAAATCCATAGTATAAGTAATCTACTTAAGAAAATCAACTGCTTTCAAGTACCCTCAAGTACTTTTGAAGCACTGATTACATAAAAACAATGATTAATTTTCTTTATTAGGAAGTGACCGAGTATCTTCTGTATAAACATATCATCAGTCTACTTTTTGTTAACTTATTTTAAATTATAAACATATCTGTGAGTACCAGGACTGATTTTCTTGAAAAATATTCATTTTTTTCTCCAATGCAACATGATCATCTACTCAGATAATGCCCATTGATGGATTTACCCTGTTAATGTTTAAATATATACTGAGCACCTGCACCTGCAGGACTTGTGCAACCAGCTGGGGCTGCAGGAGAACCAAGCTGAGATCTTCTCTCAAGATGAGGAGAGTTTAGTTGCAAACTTTAATGTATCCAAAATATCTATAATATAAAAGGTAAAATCCAAATAGATCCATGAGGGAGACATACATGTGAATCATTTGGGATGTCAGAAAAGGCAAAGATCACAGTAATTTATTCATTTCATTGTTTTAGTCTTCTAAGTTGAGAATTTCTAATTTCAAATGCCGTGTAGATTGAAAGTATAGAGTATTCTCTACCCTGAAGGAATTTACAGTTAGTATCAGGGTTGAGTAGAAAAGGATATGTGGCAGAAACAGATTGATAATTAATTAGTGCAGAAAGCGATGGCCCACTGCCTGCCTGGGATGTGCCAATCCCCACACTAGGGATAGGCTGTGTTGTGAGAGACAGGAGTTTATTGGACAAAAGAGATGTCCCCTCCACTAATCCCAGCCCTTGCAAGGTATTAGAACAAAGTGATGTAATCCCAGCTACTCAGGAGGCTGAGGCAGGAGAATTGCCTGAACCCAGGAGGCGGAGGTTGCGGTGAGCCGAGATCACGCCATTGCACTCCAGCCTGGGTAACGAGTGAAACTCCGTCTCAAAAAAGAAAAAAAAAAAGAACAAAGTAAAAGGAAATAGCACAAAAGATTCTGGAAAATTTAGAAGTTGATAAGGTTAAATGATAGGGAAATGTATAGAGTGGTGATTTGGCCAACAAAGCTGGGAATAAATTATGAAATGGTTTAACTATCACAGTAAAGCTTTGGTAGTTCATTTGGGGTAGCTATTTAACCAAATCTGAAAAAAAATAAGATCTTGAGGTGGTCCTGGCCTTCTGTCTAGCCACCCTGCAGTTACAGAACTGTCTGTGTCTGTATTCAGCAAGCCATGAGCACAAGCTGTTTATTACCACACTTGCTGCAGTAACTACTAAAACAGTTTTTGCTGGTTATGGGGTGAGGACATCAGCTGAAAGCCAGGGAGGGGAACTGATACTTGTGTTAACTGCTTTGATACATTGAATTAAACACTCCCAGAGTTCAAAGAACAATTCTTTCCTACCTTTCCATCTTCTTATTCAAATACTAGCCTTTTGTTGCCTGCTAACATTGGTGTTCAACCCAAAATACAAACTGAGAAGGGATCCTCTCAATGTCAGATTTAACTAATTCCTTATTGGGGAAATTCCATTTCTTCCTGCCTGGATGTATACAACACCTGGTCTCACCTCACAATAGTCTAGGCCTTGTTAACCTTAGTGGATGCATTTTTACCCATAAAAGTCATGTTTATTTGGCAACATACAGTGATTCATGCCCTCTAAAATTAACAAACAGAAAGAATAAATGCTGATATAGAGCACCTGAAAGAAGTGAAATAATTGTTTATTTTAAACTGAGTAACAAAAAAAAGAAGAATGGAATGTGAAGATAAAGCATGGCAGTTGGGAGGGTGGAAACATGGCAAACCTGCCACCAAATGAAAATTGAAATAGGAATTGAACAAGCAAAAACCTTACAAGACGATAAGGTTGATGTGAACACAAATGAGTTTTCGTTATCCTTTTGTTTGTTTATATCTGACTTATGTTCTGCGTTTCATTCTACCATGTTCTCCCTTGTTGTTTATATTGAAGGTTATTCTTAAAATATTTTAAATATTTAATATTTTAAATATTTTATTTAATATTTTAAATTTATAAATATTTAATATTTTTAAAATAATGTTTCTTGTAAAAGTTACAAACACAGACATCCTTTGCTCTTTTGAGCAATTTATTATGTACAAGCAAAGTCTATCTGATTTGTCTTGGGTGTCATAGGGACTGGTTTCCAATATTTTCTATGTAGGTGACTTTATGAAGTCACTAACTAATGTACTTCTACATTTCTGTAGATGACATTGTTGTTGGGATATTAGCTAAAAAAAAATTGAATTTGCCAAAAATCATTCAAAGAATTTCTTGAAATGTTCTTATTTTAAATGGTTTTTTAGATTTAGAAATAAGAAAATATTTATAAATGTAAGGGGTTTTAAGGATAGCTACATTTTAAGAGTTATAAGTTAATAAACTCAACATAAATTTTAATGTCAAGGAACTAAAAAGTTTTTTAATAGACAAAAAGTCTCCTTACACATAAAAATGCCATTGTGTTTAACTTTAGTCATCTACTCATAACTATCAACTATACTCAGCTGAAATTGAGCCCACTGTTTTTTTTTCTTTACAGGTTGACTCTTCTTCTCGCTTTCTTTAAATTTCCTTAATTTTATCCCAGTCATTTAGGGTGGTTAACTTGGATTCTTAATTGATATCACCCGTCTTATCCAGTAATACAGCAGTCAAGATTTCTTCACATGTTTTGTGGGTTCAATTCTTTTTATTTCTAAAACTTCTGCCATATTTTAAGCACTTACTATTTCACACCTTAATTACGAAATAACCTGCTGATTCTGGACCAGTCTTTTTACCAACCCATATGAGTTAGTTGTCATTTTATTATTTCTCTTCTCAAATTAAGAAAGCTTACCTCTTAGAGACCTCTGCAGACAATTCTAACCCACTGTGTGGCATCTACTCCATACGCCTGGTGTGTGTGTGTGTGTGTGTGTGTGTGTGTGTGTGTGTGTGTGTGTGTGTGTGAAAGGCTCTGGCTGTTGCCAACTGTGTAATTGTTGGTAGGTTATTTAATTTCTCTGAGCCTCAGGTTCTTTGTCTAAAAAACAGGGGTAAGTTCAGTATAAAGTAGACAAAGAACATGGATAGACAATTCATAGAATACAAATGGAGAGTGTATATATAGATATATATGTACACACATATATATACACATACACGCATACATATATATAATACCCTTTACTACATGTCCATAATTTTAATAAACTTAATCATTTTATTATGACTTTCAACTTGAAGTCAGAAGTTTAAAATCACTTTTACAGTTTAGACTGTATTTTATGGTTAAACTTAAAATTTCTAACATTACTAAACTTTCTCATACATTCCAAACACTTAAAAAATAAAATATAAACATTTTCTTTTCCTGAACAGTAAAGTACTAATACTATGCATTTAATTGTTTTCATTTCTATATTCCTAAACTATCGCATGAGTTAAAACTACCTACTCATTAAGAGACAAAATTGACCCTTGTGAATTATGTAAGATTGATTATTAACCAGAGACATTTGAAGAGGACAGATGCCCTGAAATTCATGTGTTTCAAGAGTGATTCCCCTCGTGCCACTTATGGGCACGTTATATATTTTTTATGCCCAATATGACCGCTGGGGACTCAGACTTCCTCCCCTTCAGTTGCCTGGTTTCTCCCAGATTCCAGTTTTTCTTATGCACAGCTGTATTCCTACAAAACTTATAACAAACATCCTTTACTACTAGATAGGAGTCTGCCTGTCTTTAGCTTTCAGGATACTTAAAGGCCATAAAATAATACTCCTTTGCAGATGGAAGCCTGCAATTCTTGCATGATGACAGCTAACTGCCTCACAAAACTCTTATATACCTTCTGAATTTCCTCCTTTTTTTCTTACTTTCTTACATCTTTTCTTTTGTGTTAGCCTCCAATTCTAAGAATATTAATGTCATCAATTTGGTTGTACCTGCTCCACATACCATCATCTGACTCAGCAATCTGAAAAAGACAGACCTATTACTGACAAATCTAGAGAGAGATTTGATCTGGTCCTCATAAAGTATAGATGGAGTTTTCATCTATTAGAATGAATGCATTTGGAAATAAGCAGAGCAAACAGTAGAGTCCTGAGTATTGCCAAAGCTTAGGGCTCAAGAAAAAGAGAGAAAATGATATAGAAAGAGTGGTTAGAAATATGGGAGGAGGTCTAGAATTACATGGTGCTCTAAGAATGAAAAGAGCGTCAAGAAATGGAGGATGATGGATAGTTTCAAAACTAAGAGGTCACGTGATATTAGAAATGAGAAAAAGTCTTCAGAATTAACTGGAAGAAACCTAATTGAGTCCAGGTTTTGATTCAAGTCATGTTCCTGATATTACCACCAAGTTACTCTCTCAAGACTAAATGATGAAAGTGATATAAAAATGACCTACCGAAGACATCCTAAATGAACTAATTGATGTGGTTCAAAGCTAAAAGATGGTCATAACTGCCTTTAAGTATATGAATAAGAATGATTAGTTATTTACCTTGTTTTGCAAAGTGCTTAATGGAAACAAACATGTTTAAAACACAGGAATACAAGAAGTAACCATTAAACAAAAAGAAGTTTGAACATGTTTGGATCTGATGAATTATCTGGCCTTAGACATCTTCAAGAAGAACATAAGAAATTATTATAAACATATTTGTGTATGATTTGTTCAGGAATGTGGAAGAGTGAAATGATATCCAGGTTTTTGAAAAAGCCTTGTTATAAATTCTCTCATAAAGGAATTGAGTATTGTGTTTGAAATACCTGCTAGAATTGCTAGAACATGAAGAGTGCTCAAATAACAGTCATCTTGTGGCCAGCTCTAGTTATCCATTCATTCATTTATTTTTTTTTAAATTTTTATTTTTATTTTTATTTTTTGAGATGGAGTTTCACTCTTGTTACCCAGGCTGGAGTGCAATGGCGTGATCTTGGCCCACTGCAACCTCCGCCTCCTGGGTTCAGGCAATTCTCCTGCTTCAGCCTCCTGAGTAGCTGGAATTACAGGCACGCACTACCATGTCCAGCTGATTTTTTGTATTTTTAGTAGAGACGGGGTTTCACCATGTTGACCAGGATGGTCTCAATCTCTTGACCTAGTGATCCACCCACCTCGGCCTCCCAAAGTGCTGGCATTACAGGCATGAGCCATGGCGCCCAGCCCTCCATTCATTCATTTCTAAGTTTATGTGCATCACTAGTAGGCATGCATCTTTGAAAAAGACATTATACCTACACTCACACACCTTGCATTCTGGTAGAAGAAGTAGGTGGAAAAAATAAACACATATGAATACAATAATTAAAGTGTGTTTATTGTTATGAAGAATCCAAATAAGGGACAGCAGTGCAGAACACCTGAATGGGGTCCTGGGGATGGCTGTTTCAGAAACAAATACCTTTTTGAGAATGTAATATTAAGCTCAGACCTGAATGATGAGGCTGTGGCAGCCATTCAGAGTGACAGAAAGTGGTTTCCATGAAAAGGAAATAGCTTGTCCAGTGATCCTGATGCTAGAATGAAGTTAGTGTTTTTAAGGGGCTTGTGTAGTGAAGGTACACAGAGCAAGGGGAAGAGAGGCACAAGAAGAGACTCAGGGCGCAGATCATGGAGAACGTCCAGGGCATGGTAAGAACTTTTGGACTTATTCTAAGTTTGATAGGAAGACTTGGAAAGATTTTAAGCCATGAGTAATGTGGTCTGACTTTTGATATATTTAAAAAAAAACGAAAACAAAAAACACCTCATCTTCTATGTAGTGAATATATTGGAGGATGGCAGGATTGGAAGCAAGAAAACTAAGAAGGTATTGCAGTCATCAACGGAAGAGAAGATGATCAGGAACAAAGATGGAGATACTTGAGATAGATTTGTAGACAATATTGATTGGACCTGTTGAAATATTGGATATGATGGGTGAGGAAATGAAATTTATCCCATAGGTAAGTAGGGGTTATAAAAAGGCATAGAAAATTTAGGAGGTGGGTTAGGTCTAAGAGGGGTATGAGATGAGCAGCTGAGACAGAATTTTAACTCCTTGAGGCTGAAGTTCCTAGAAGACATTCAAGTGGTGATACCGAAATAGAAGAAAGGTGTCCCATGTAGCTAGAGAAACGAACATTTACATGCAACTTACAGTGTTTGCATTCTCTATGGCAGTGTAGCTAATGGTTACTTTCAATGATTATACAAAGTTCAAGAATGTCGTCAAAGTTCTTCTTGTACTTGCCACAGGCTAACTGATTTGTGATAGTTTCAAGTTGGTCTTGGTGAATAACCACAGTCAGTAGTGTTTCCATCCAAGAAAAAAAGTTCCTACTCTTGGCTTGTATTGAATTTTACCATGTAGAATTCAGCATGAACTCATGAATTCAGTCTTTCTGGGACAAATAATCTCACATATTAAACATTTTTGACATTTTGCTTGTTGTTAGTCATTAGGCAAAAAACATAATGCTATATGTCTAGATTGTACTTTTAATAAAGCTAGTCATTGGGAATAGAAGATTAAATACACTGAATTTGTCCCAGCTAAAGAAGCTGGTTACATTTTCATTTTTTCTCAAAAGCTTTAAAGTCATTTCCTTGAACAAAATCAACCAGCTATGCATTTTGAGTACCTTTTGCAGGACATTTTGTGAGTAGGGTTTTTTAAGGTCCATTAAGCCAACATTGTGCTTTTATATCTATATTTTCAGTCATGCTTTCCTTTTTGTTTTTCATGCCTAATTTGGTAGGTGAATACAAATTATTCAAATGCTATTTCCATCTTAAATCTTAATACTGAAAACTAGTTGGAGCTAAAGGACTTTCATGAATTAGTAATAAGCACAGGGAGGTGATGATAAAGATCTAAGCTGCCACTGATTTCTTCTAAATATGCACACATATGTAGGAACAAAGAAATATGAACTTCTTATTGTACATGTAAAAAAGTTTGAATATTTGGGGGTACGTATGCCAAATTTCCTTTCAATGTCCTTTTAGTAAGTACCAAATATAGGTTATTCTCATGACACTCCAGAGAAGTATGCACCATCCTCACTTTATAGATAAAAATATATTAGAAAAAGTAATATGCCAAGAAAATGGATAGATCAAATTTAAATTCAGGTGTTCCTTCCTATGTAGCTCTTCCTATTTTTCTACATCACCATATGGGGATGTTAGATACCAGAATCAGCCCACGGAAGTGGATGTAGTCCATGAGTAGGATAAATAATAGTACTGCCATGATAGCTTTGGAAAACTCAGCGTTATTCTTGTGTTTAGGATTTCCCTATGGGAGTAGAAACCTGTATTGCCCTCTCCCCAGGCTCCACAGCCTGATCTCAGTAGCCTGGGACAGCACCTACACTAGGGCTGAAGATGGGGTGGCTAATGAGATAAGAGGTAGATATCTGTTGATTTTCAGTGCACCCAATCTTAGAAGTTACTGAAGGATGTCTTCCAGGAAAATGAGAGAGAAAACCCAGAAAAAGAAAAATGTGAATTCTAGGAATCAGGGAGGGTCTCTTTGACCTTGGGCCATTAAATAACCCTGGGAATTATGTGGTCAGTTATTGGTGGCAGACTTTACTGTTGCTCTATGCATAAGACTCTTGGCCTACTAAGAGGTAGACAACTTCTTTGGTAGTTTTTCTCTTTTTTTGCCAAACTCACATAAGAGGAATCATCACAGAGGTTCCCTAAGTTGTCAGGGTCACCTCAACAGCCAGCTCAAGCTGAGGTGTTGCTGCCCCTAGTATCATGTTTGTGAAGGCTGAGGTCTTGTCCACACAGAAAAAACCTAGCCCCCCTTCCAGGCCTCATTTCTGGTTAGTGGCAACCTCTACACCCTTGCTAGGTAATGCAGTTTCAGTTCCTCATGGTCCTGGCCAGAAGATGCAAACTGGTGTTATTAGATGAGCTCTGGGCAGCAGACATGCCCTACTCACAATTCCTTGTGTTAAAAATGAAAAAACTACAAATATTTATCCACAGGAAGAGTTAACATAAAATGTTGGTTTCCATGCTTCCCTTCAAAATGCAGGAGATGGGCTGGGTGGTATGGCTGATGTTTGTAATCCTAGCACTTTGGGAGGCTGAGATGGGCAGATTGCTTTAGTTCATAAGTTTGAGACCATCCTGGGCAACATGGAAAAACCCCATCTCTACGAAAAATACAAAAATTAGCCAGGCATGGTGATGTGTGCCTATATTCACAGCTACTTGGAAGGCTGAGGTGGGAGGATGGCTTGAGCTCAGGAGATGGAGGTTGCTGTGAGCCAGGATCACACTACTATACTTCAGCCTGGGCAATAGAGCCAGACCTTGATCAAACAAACAAATAAATGCATAATCTGGCAATATTGGGCCCACAAACCTCCATGACAACAGAAGGATGGTGCTGAATTGGGCCAGTTTCCTTTAGGAAGAGTGAAAACAACAGGCAAGTTAATTTCTCACTCATCCTGCCACATATAGCAGAACCTTAGCTTGGAAAAATGAAAAACTTGCCTATGGATATATAACTCAAGTCAGGATTTGAATTCAGGACTTTCTGTCTCCAAAGTCCCAATGCTTTCTATTACACAATGAAAGACTATTTAAAAATAAAGAAGTTAATTTTTTTGCCAAAAACATTAAAAATTTTAATTGAGTCCATCAATTTTATTGATTCCATCTTCCAACATTTTTCACTTATGCAAAGAGAAATCCAAATGATCACTAACAAAAACATGAAGCAGATTGTCACTGTTTAATTGTATTCTATTTAACTTGCCCCAATCTTCCACTTGACAACCAAATTACAATGTATTGCACAAATATTTTCATAATTTGTATCCCACTGATTATGTGCCAAATGGCTGTGATCTAAAAATTGTTATAAAATATATGTCTATATGTTATAGATTACATATAGACATACTCAAACACATAGACACACACATTTCGCTTAGTTTTCTTTTTCAAGTAGCCATTTTTCATTAAAATTATCTATAGCCGAAATATAATCTAAATTTCTAGAAATAAAAATGATAAATATTTAAGGTATACAACATATTTTGACATATGTATACATTGTGAAATATTTAAAACAGTAAAGCTAATTAACATACCCATCATCTCGATGAGTGAGTGTGTGTCTGTGTGTGTGTGTGTGTATGTGTGTGTGTGTGTATGCATGTGTGATGGGAACACTTAAGATCGACTTTCTTAGCAAACTTCAAGTAGTACACTATACAGTATTAATAATAGTAGTCACCGTGCTGTAGTCTCCAGAACTTATTCATCCTGCCTAACTGAACCTTTGCACCCTTGACCAGTATCTCCCCATTTTCTGTTGCCTTAGCCCCTGGCAACTACCATTCTACTTTCTATTTATATGAGTTTGACATTTTTAGATTTCACATAAAAGTAAGGTCATGCACTGTTTGTTTTTCTGTGTCTGGATTATTTCACTTGGCATAATGTTCTCCAGGTTCATCCTTGTCACAAATGGCAGTATTTCCTCCTTTTTTAAGGATGACTATAATATTTCTTCATCTATCTATCATCTGTCTATCTATACCACATTTTCTTTATTTGGTCATCCATTGGCAGACACTTAGGTTGTTTCTATGTCTTGGCTGTTGTAAATAATGCCTTCATAAAGCTGAAAAAATATGATTCTATATGTTAGTATAATCAAAGATAGTTAACTGTAAATCACCAGCATTTGAAGTGCTATCCATATGAATGTAAATGTTGTTTAGTGTGCTGTCAAGAAGGGACATTGGTACATAGATACTAAATTCGTGGAAGATGGATGTAGATCAAGAGTTCAGTTCTGTAAGTAAAGGTGCATTTGTTAAAAGGATAGCATAGAAAATTTCTGGGAGCTAGAAATAAAATGAAGATAAATGGAAATGAATGCTGGAAATACAATTATAAACTCAATTAGGAGATGGGGAAAATTAGTGGGTTTTAGGTCCTGGATAACTTGCTTAGCATATCACAACCAGATTATCACTAACTCCTGTTTGATATCATTATAATTTATGTTGATGTCTACTCTGATTGAAAAAGACACTCACCCCCCCCAAAAAAAAAAACCTCAGGATATGGTCCCATTATCTCTGAATCCAGAGATATTAAAAGAAAATATTTCTGACCTTAAAATACTATGAAAAATTAAAAAATATTATATAAAAATAGTTTGTTAAAAACATGTTATCCTTAAAACACTAATGATGAAGGTTTATAGGTTTTTCTATTCTTAGGTTTTGGTTTTATGGCCAAATTGTGAAGTGTTAAGAACTCTTAGTCTTTTCAGTTTTACTTGATAATGACACAGCCTGCTATTGGTTAACAGAGAGCATACAACAGAAACTATAAAGTTTTCATAATGTTTTTTAAAAATTGTATCTCCAGAATTGCATTTTGCCAATTCTCTTAATCATTTAATCAATTAGTATATTAAAATACCTCCTTAGGCAAGGAGCTATGAGGAGAATCATGAAAAGCAAGTTAAATTGACACATACCCTGAGAGCTTATATTTTATAGGCATCAGTGAATTGATGCAGTTACCCAGAATGTCAAGAATTATAAAAATTGTCTAATCTCATGCAAGCCATATAGTGTATGCATATTGGAGGTGGGGTTGATGATTGTTTGTGAAATATAGAGTCCCTCTAGAAAGATTTCATAGACTTTAGGTCACAAACATATGTGATCTGAAAGTAGGCTTTCCACAGTAAAGCCTTTAAAAAATCAATTATATTAATTCTTAGAAATATAGAATTGTTCACAGAAAACCAACATTCTAAGATAAAGGTTATGGACCAAGAATTAAAAAAAAATAATAATTTTGAAGGTAATTCTTTTTTAAGTGGCATATTATAAGGACATGCTTTCTTAATGGACTATAGTGTACATAATTTAGTTTTCTTGATCACTTAGGATCACCATCAAAACATATATTAGCCTCATCTTGAATTCAAGGATGGCACTGAGACTTATTCAGATATAAAAGAGCACTTGCCCCTGATGTGTCTTTTTGTTCCCCAACCTATAAGTTTAGGGGTACATGTGCAGGAGGTGTCAGTTTGTTACATAGGTAAACACATGCCATGGTGGTTTGCGGTACAGATCATCCCATCGCCCAGGTCTTAAGCCCAGCATCCATTGGCAAATCTCCCTGATCTTCTCCCGATGTGTTTTTTGAGCTTTTATGTTGTGTTAAGTCTGAAGATAAATGGAGATGCATGCTGGAAATGCGGTTATAAACTCAATTAGGAGATGGGGAAAATTAGTGATTTTTAGGTATTTATAAATACACCCTTAGTTTTTCAAGGAATCAGTTGTCACATCTTCATTTCTTGCCACTTATAATTTATCAGATTCAATAAGTCCTTCTTCTTAAAGTTTTGATATGTAGTGGTTCAGGAAATCATTCAGGATTACTGACAGTCTGAAGGCTTCCTTATGAATAACCAACACAGGCTTCTTGACATTGATTTTGTCTTCAAAGGGCTGTGGTTTGTTCTGTCTTTGGTTAAATTATGGAACGATGGGATGGTTGGTGAGAGAGTGCTATATAACTGAGTTCTTGTCTATATCTGATTATTGAGATACAATATTTTCCAAGTTCTAATAAATATTAAAGCATAAATGAGCATAGGTAGTAATGAATGAAAGGTAGCTTGTGGCCTGAATACATCTTTCAACTGTGATTTAACTAAAAAAAGAGGTAAGGTTAGGAGGGAATTTTAGTTGCATGTAAGACCCTCACATTTTCTATAAAAATAATACATATAGAATTTTAGGGTCTGCTGTACTGGAGGTTTGATGTAGAAAGGAGAGACGCGCAAAAGAAGTCAGAGTAGCAGAAAGAATGTTCATCTCTCCAAGTGGGCTGTGGACAAAGACTTGAATACCACGGCCACTTGCGGACAAAGATGCATGGTGTGGAGGCAACGGTGGAGTGCGGTGAGGGAATGAGCGACACCATCCTAAAGACAGCAGTGAATCCCTATAGTGGATATAGTATTTATACCCATCTGCTTTTTGTATAAAGGGCTTTGAAACGCTATTTAATCCCTGTGATGTCTTATGTATCCTCCCTAGGGCAAGGTTGCCTGATAGTCTGAGTTTCTCCTATTTACATGGTCCTACAAGATTTTCTCTTCCTCAGAGATACCTAGAGACACCTGAGAACAGAGCACCTTTCTCTTTACCCTTTGGTAGAAGATTCTTGTTTATATCTAATTCTTCAAACATCCACTGAAACTGAAACTAACATTGTCTTCCAGTTCTCTCTCTGTTATCCTAGAGATCTCAAGTTTAGCCTGCAGAAGTGCTAAACCACCCAGAGTTGTTAGCCAATATGTGAGGTTGAGGGCATGGTCTTCAAGACTGCCAGGTTGACCCAAACTTCTGACACTAACTGCAAGGAGTTTGGGTCTAACTGCAAAGTAAGGAGCCCAGTCACCAAGACTTCCCTCACTTCTGACATCAACTGCAAGTATGAGGGGTTCCCAAAACCATCCTCAGGTTTAACAATTTGCTGGAAGGACTGACAGAACTCTCTGAAGACTAAACCCAGATTGCATAGTCACAGAAAAGGATGCAGATGGAAAGGAAGAGTGTAGGGCGAGGTCTGGGAGGGCTGCAAGTGTAAAGCTTCTGTGTCCTCTGGGGATGTGTTACCCTTTACAGCATCCATGTGTGACAGTATGCATGAAGGATTACCAACCTGAGAAGCTCTTTTAAGCTTCAGTGTCCAGAGTTGTATTGGGACATCATTACACAGACACGATTGATGGATTCATTTTCCATGTGGCTGAACTCAGTCTCCAGCTGCCCCCTTCCCAGAAGTCAGCTGATACATGACTGAAGGGACTGACCATGAATCACCTATTTAGCCCAAACTATCAGGTGTGATCTGAGTACTCCATTATGAATAACAAAAACACTCCTATCATTTGGGAGAGTCTAAGGGTTTAGAGGTTACCTCTTTGGAGTTAAGAACAAAGGCCAGACCTTTCATGGCCAACGCCAAATTCTTTAGTACACATGAAGAAACCCAGATCCTAAACTGCCTCAGAAAAATTACAGCCCATTTAATTTTGATTAATTGAAAAGGAAAGTCAAGATAATCTATTAGACTGGGCGCTGCTTATTTTGGCAGAACTTACTCAAGAAAAATACATATACACTTACATTTTGACCTAGAAATACCCCTTCTAGAATTTTACACTGAAGATACACCTTCATCAGTTTGAAAATACATATGCACAAAGTTATTTATTTCAGCATTTTTTTTTGTACTGCAAAACACTGAAAACAATTTGGATGTCCCAAAATAAGAGAGTGTTTGAATAAATGGTACATCCACACAGTGAAGTACTGTGTAACTGCAAGAGTGAGAAAGATCTCTATGGATTCACATGGATACATTTCTAAAATATCTTAAGTGAAAAAAGTAAAGTGTAAAAGAATATAGCATCTACTCCTTGTGGAAAAAAATATACATATGATATATATGTCAACTTCCTGGTACAAAAGAAATACAAGCAGGATAAAGCAGAAACTAATAAAATTGGTTTTCTACAAGGCATGGATGGGAAAAGAGCAAAAAGAAAAACAGAATGGCAATGGAGTAGGGACCTTCCTGAATTCAGATTTCTCTGAGTATACCTGTTTGCATAGCTCTGACACTTAGAATCATTGTACTATTTTACAAACCCCAAATGACAAATGCATGCTAATTAAAATCAACCAGGATGTAGGGGAAATAAAACTAGAATACAAATAGCAATGAATAAAGCCAGCTGTATTACAGATAAGAACAACACTGAAGAAATTGGGGTGGAAGAATGGACCTAACTAACTTTGGAAAACAATTATGACGTGTGTTAGTTTGTTCTTGTGTTGTTATAAAGAAATAATAACTGAGACTATGTAATTTCTAAAGAAAAGAGGTTTAAGTGACTCACAGTTCTGCAAGCTGTACAAGCATGGCAGTAGAATCTGTTGGGCTTCTGGGGAGGCCTCAGGGAACTTCTTTTTATTTATTTTTCTTGAGATGGAGTCTCGCTCTGTCACACAGGGTGGACAGTGGTGGCACCATCTCGGCTCACTGCAACTTCCACCCCTGGGTTGAAGCGATTCTCCTGCCTCAGCCTACAGAGTAGCTAAGACTACAGGCATGTGCCACTGTGCCTGGCTAATTTTTGTATTTTTTTAGTAGAGGTGGGGTTTCACCATCTTGGCCAGGCTTGTCTCCAACTCCTGACCTTAAGTGATCCCCTGCCACAGTCTCCCAAAGTGCTGGGATTACAGGCATGAACCACTGTGCTCGGCCCTCTGGGAGCTTTTAATCACTGTAGAAGGCAGAGATGGAGCAGGCATACCACATGGCTGAAGCAGGAGCTGGGGGTGTGGGGCTTACACTTAAATAAGCACAGATCTCGTGAACACTCACAATCATGAGGACAGAACCATGCGACACCACCACCGAGCCCTCCTGACCCAAACACCTCCCACCAGGCCCCACCTCCAACACTGGGGATTACGTCTTAGCATAAGATTTGGCAGGGACATAGATCCAAACTCTACCAACATGTACTAACGGTTAAGGACAAACAGAACTGGACACAAACATCACTTGCTAGTGAGTAAATTTGTTTTCTCTCTGGGGATGTACTAGCTACTCTGTAACTAAGATTGTGCAAGTAAATAAATATATTGTGAGTAATGAGGGACTGATTTTTCATTGTTAAAGAAAAGACTGCCGGGCGTGGTGGCTCACGCCTATAATCCCAGCACTTTGGGAGGCCGAGGCCGGCAGATGACGAGGTCAAGAGATCGAAAACATCTTGGCCAACGTGGTGAAACCCGGTCTCTACTAAAAATACAAAAATTATCTGGGTGTGGTGGT
This sequence comes from Saimiri boliviensis, assembly GCF_048565385.1. NCBI lineage: Eukaryota > Metazoa > Chordata > Mammalia > Primates > Cebidae > Saimiri > Saimiri boliviensis. The sequence continues at coordinate 195,922,871 of NC_133449.1, read as the reverse complement.
GCGTGCTGGTAGTCCCAGCTACTTGAGAGGCTGAGGCAGGAGAATCGCTTGAACCCGGGAGGCAGAGGTTGCAGCGAGCTGATATCACACCACTGCACTCTAGCCTGGTGACAGAGTGAGACTCCATCGAGAAGGAAGAAAGGAAGGGAGGGAAGGAGGGAGGGAGGGAGGAAAGAAGGGAATAAAGCTAAACTGAACTCTGTAGTGTTGCATTAGAATTGGGTGTATTAATATGAATTTACTTCTAAATATATATACACATAGATAGACATAGATATTGAAACTCTGTGTGTGTGTATGGGTTCATATACATGCATATATTTGTATCTCTGATAGCTGAAAGGGCCAATAAACAATGACATGGCAGTAACAATGAGCATACCCTTGTACTCATAGCTTGGTTTTTAACTTCAGTCTCCAAAAATAAAAAGGAACCAGGCATACCTGGAAACAGTTGACTCGAGGTCTGGGACAGGAAAAAATACCAAGTTATGCCTCAAATATCTTGTGATGCTACAGAATGATGAACTGCTGCAAAAATAATGGGGGCATGCCAAAAGGACACAGAGGCCAACCTGAAGGAGCTCTGAATGGCCAAAGCTGGAGTCATTTGAGAACAAAATAAATAATGATAATAGATTGTCACTCACACGATAAAACATCCATTACTTTATACTGTTATAATAATACTTCATTGAATAAATAAATACATGAGGAAGTAGAGATATATCTTTCTTAAAATATAATTTAGTTAATCAATAGAGAATATATTATTGAAGGAGAAACTCACCATTTGGTAAATGACACAGTTACAATTGTTACAGAAAAGAATCATCTATTGGTGCTAAAATTACTGGGTGAAATTATGATGAGTAATGGTATGTTTGCATAGTCTTAAAGAATCTTATAAGATACTTATTAACTGCAGAGGGAAAAACAGTAACTTTACAGTGGAGAAATCTAGAAGACAACTATTGTCACCGAGCAATCAAAGTTAACATCACCAGTATAAGACAACCCTAGAATGGTACTCATCAATTACATCAGATTCCACCACTTAAGGGTAAAGCCCACTTACCAGACTGCCTGCTTCATATGTTCTCCAAAGTCCTGATCTTTGGGCTAATCAAAATACTGAAATTTAGACAAGGAAATATGAGTTCATCTTGGAACTATGTTTAATAACCTAGACAAAACTTTCTGACTAATCTTATTTCAATGGTTTGGTATGCTTCACATAATCTATCTTTAGGAACAAAGTGTTTTGTTTTCTACATCTTTTTCCATTGTCCATGTGACAACTAAAAACAAGGTTTTTTTTTGTTTGTTTGTTTTGTTGTTTTACTCTTAGTAAAATACATTTAAATAAAAACATGACCTTTACCTTGGGTAAAAACAAAAAGAAAAACCCCATGGGTAAATTAGTTCTTTGTAACAACGGGAAATAGTCAGGGATTATATGTACTGCTTCAAAGCTATCCTCACCTCTAAGTGACCCTAGATAACCATCCATGAGACAATGTTGAGCTATTGGCTCAGCTTTCCCAAGAGAGCCTCTCACTCCCTTAGTCTCTCTTTTCAAGTGAGCACTCAAATAAGTCTGATCCCAGGATTACAGCCACCTGTTAATTTCAAGTGAGACACAGTGGCAGCCCATGTATGTCTTTTTGACAGCTGAGTCCTTTAAGATGTGTGCTTCAAGCAGCCAAACCACACGCAGCAGGCTGGGCGTTGAGTGCACTTTGGTTGTCAACTCTCAAGGTGGAGAACATGTGTTTTCTAAATTGCCACTCACAACCTCTACCAAAGGCTCGGTCTCACGATGCTGTGTGTATATGTCTGAGATACCAAAGGGTGATAGGAGTGCTAAAAGGTTACAGAGAAAATCAATTAATGGCGACAAGTAGCCAGTATCAGTCATCTTCAGAAAATGTTTCAGTCCTACTTTTTTCTTGCTGTTAGGATCATTTCATGACAGTGATTTTTAACTACAGAAATCAGTACAGAATATACTTGATCTACTATTTACGTATCATTAAGAGAAACCAAAATTCCACAATTAAAATAAAATGCCATAGCTTATTCATATGCTAAAATTTTTATTAGGATATTCATTGAACTACGATACTGTTTGGATTTACAAACTATGTGGATAGAGACTGACAAGAAAAAAATCTTGAATTCTCAATTATCTTAAAATGTATAGATGATAGTCATGTACGCCACCTAGGAAAACTTTTTTTTCTCCTCCTAATCTTACAGATCAAAGGTTGTCTAACCAATATTCATTTTAAATTGATACTTTGATTTTAGCATTCAGTTTTATTTGGGAATTGCTCTCACCAGTTTTTAACAACTTTCTTAAGATATAATTTATATATACCATATAATCTACCCATTTAAAGTGTGTAAATCTACAGTTTTCAGTATATTCCCAGAGTTATATAACCAGCCCACATTTCAATTTTAAAATATTTTTGATCACACGAAGAAGAAACACTGTACCTATTACCACTTACCCCAGTTTGCTGCTTTCCTTCCCCCCAGCCCAAGACAACCACTTCTGTAACTTTTTGTCTTTATCTTTGCCTCTTCTGGACATTTCCTATGTGTGGAATCATGTAACATGTGTTATTTTGTGACTGGGTTTCCTTTACGTGTTTTCAAGTTTCATCCGTGTTGAATCATGTATTCATTGCTTTTTACTGATGAATAATATTCCATTGTGAGGATATACAGGTTGAGCATCCCTAATCTGAAAATACAGAATGTGGAATGGTCCACAATTTGAAACTTGTTAAGCACCAACATGACACCGTAAGGAAAATTTCACACCTGGTACCTTTGTTTTCTGATGGTTCAACGTACACAAACTTTGTTCCATGCACAAAATTACTTGTTGTATAAAATTACCTTCAGGCTATGTGTATAAGGTATATATGAAACAAAAATGAATTATGTGTTTAGCCTTGGGTCTCATCTCCAAGATCTCTCCTTATGTATATGAAAATATACCAAAAAAAAAAATCAGGAACACTTCTTATCCCAAGCATTTTGAATAAGGGAGACTCAAGCTGTACCACATTTTATTTGCATACTTATCGGTTGATAGACTTTCAGATTGTTTCTACTTTTTGATTATTATGGATTATGCTGTAGAACATTCATGTAAAAGTTTTTGTATGGATGTATATTTTCATGTTTCTTGAGTACCTACGTAGTAGTGAAATGCTGAGTAAAATCGTATGTTTATATTTAATATCTTGAGGAACTGCTAAACTGTTTTCCAAAGCACCTGTACCATTTAACATTCTCACTAGCAGTGTATGAAGGTTCAGATTTTACCACATCCCTGCCAACATTAGTTATTATCTGTCTTTTTAAATATGGCCATTCTAGTGGATGTGAAGTATCAAATTGTGGTTTTGATTTGCATTTCTTTAGTGGCAATGATGTTGTGCCTATGCTTTCATATGTCCATTAACTTTTTTTTTTTTTTTGAGAGAGTGTCACCAGGCTGGTGCAGTGGTGCAGTCTTGCTCACTGCAACTTCTGTGTCCCAGGTTCAAGCCATTCTCCTGCCTCAGCCTCTTGAATAGCTGAGACTACAGGCACACGCCACCATGCCAAGTGAATTTTTTTTGTTGTTTGTATTTTTAGTAGAGACGGGGTTTTACCATGTTGGCCAGGATGGTCTTGATCTCTTGACCTCGTGATCTGCCCACCTTGGCCTCCCAAAGTGCTGGGATTACAGGTGTGAGCCACTGTGCCTGACCCCATTGGCCATTTGTGTGTCTTCTTTAAAGAAATGTCTATTCAGAGATTTAGCTTTTGGCTTATTTATTGTTTTTAACATTTTTAAAAATTATTTTTTATTTGTAATTGACACAGAATTATACATATTTATAGGATACAGTGTGATGTTTCAATGCAGGTATACACTATGTAGTGATCACATCAGTATAATTGCTATATCCATCACTTTCACATTTATTATTACTTTGTTGTGATAACATTCAAAATCTTCTCCTTTAGTTATCTTGAAATACACACTACATATTTGTTATTTTTATGACTGAGTTATAAGAGTTCTTTATATACTATGGATACAAGTCCCTTGTCACATCTATGATACGCAAATATTTTCTCCTATTCTGTAGGTGGTCTTTTCACTTTCCTGATGGCATCCTTTGAAGCACAAGTTTTTATTTTGATTAAGTCCAATTTGTCTATGTTTTTCTTTTGTGGCTTATGATTTTAGTGTTATATCTAAAACACCATGGCCAAGGTCACAAGTTCACAATGATTCACTCAAATACTTTCTTTTAAGAGTTTTACAGTTTATTCCTTACATTTAGTCCTTTCATCTATTTTGAGTTAATTTTTTTGCATGGTACAAAAAAAGGGTCTAAGTTAACGTTTTTGCATGGGGATATCCAGTTTTCCTATCACTTTTTGTGGAAAAGATTATTCTATCCCCAATGAATTATCTAGGCACCCTTATAAAAGGTCAATCAGTCATAAATATAAAGGTTTATTTCTGGACTCTCAATTCTGTTACATTGGTCTACATATCTATGTTATGCCATTACCATACTATCTTGATTACTATACTTTGTAGTAAGTTTTAACTCATCAAGTGTGCATCCTCTAATTTTGCATCCTCCAACTTTATTCATTTTAAAGATTGCTTTGTCTATTCTTGGCTACTTGCATTTCCATATGAATGTTAGGGTCAGTTTGCCAATTTCTCCCAAATCCTATCAGTGAGGATTTTGATGGGGATTTTATTTTATCTGTGGGTCAATTTAGAGACTATTGCCATTTTAACAATATTAAATATTTTACCTTGGGAGCATAGACTGTATCTTCATTAATTTGTACATTCTTTAAAATATTTAAAACTTTTTTAGTTTCAGGGTATCAATTTTGTATTTTTATTGTTACATTTCTACTTATTGTACTCTTTTTGATGGCTTTACAAATGTAATTGTTTTTAAATTTCATTTTTAGATTGTTCATTACTAGTGTATAGAAATGCCATTAGTTCGTATTGATGTTGACTTTGTATCTGGAAATCTGCTGACCCTGTATATTATTTTTCTAAGAGCATTTTAGTGATTTCCTTATGATTTTGTAGATCCAGAGTCATGTCCTCTATAAAGAGATAGTTTGATTTCTTCTTTTCTATCTGGATGCCTTTTGTTTCTTTTCCTTACCTAACTGCACTGACTAGAATTTCTAATACAATGTTTAATAGAAGTGAGAAGAACAGATATTGTTCTCTCATTTCAATCTTAAGGGAAAAGCCATTTTGTCTCTCACCAATAAGTATGATATTAGTAGTAGATTTTTCATGGATGTCTTTTATCAGGCTGAGAAAGTCTTATTTAACATCTTCCTGCCATTCCTACTTTGTTGAGTGTGTTTATCATGAAAGAGATTTAGATTCCGTCAAGTATTTTTTCCGTGTCCATTGAGATGATTATATGGTTACTGTGCTTTATTGCATTATAGTTTGTATTACACTAATCAATTTTATGACACTAAACTATGCATTCTTGTAATAATTCCAACTTGGTCATGATATATAATAACTTTTGTGTGTTGGTCTATTTGGATTGGTTGTATTTTGTTGAATATTTTTGCGTCTATATACATAGATGTAGTTTTCTTGTGATAGCTTTCATTTTGATATCAGGGTTACATTGGCCTATTAAAATGAGCTGGGAAGTGTTTTTGTCCTCCTCTATTTTTTGGGAAAGGTTTGTGAAAAATTACTATTAATTATGCATTAAATATACTATAGATTTACCAGCAAAGCTAACAGGGCCTGACCATTTCTTCATAGAAAGTTTAAAAAGTTCTAACATGATTACTTTACTTTGTACGGGCCTATTCAAATTTTCTACTTAATCATGGGTCAGTTTTGGTATTTTCTAGGAATTTTCTTATTTTATTTAAGTCATCGGTTTGGCATATACTTGTTTATTTTATTATCTTATAATCCTTTTCATTTTTGTAAGGTCAGTAATGATGCCCTCTACTTATTTTCAGATTTTAGTAATACCTATTTTCTCTCTCACTCTCCCTCTTTTCCTGATCTGTCCACTAAAGTTTCACCAATTTTATTGATCTTTTCAAAACTAATTTTTGTTTTCAATGATATATGTACATTTTTATTATTATTGTTAACTTCCAGTCTAGTCTTTATGATTCTATCTGCCTGGTTCTCTTCTTTTTTTTCAGTTTCTTAAAGTAATAGGTTACTGATTTGAAATATTTCATCTTTTTCCAATTTACATATTTATTGCTAAGAAATTCCCTCTGCATGGCTTTAGGTGCATCTTGGTATGTTTTTGCATGTTGTGATTTTGTTTTCATTTATCTTGACATATTTTCTAATTCTCATTGTGATTTCTTCTTTGATTCTTATTTAGGAATGTGCTGTTTAATTTTTACATATTTCTGAATTTCCCAAAATTTTTTTAAAATTCTGTAAATATACAAGTACAAATGCAATTTTATTACATTCATAGATTGCATAATGGTCAAGTAAGTCTATTTTGGAGAATATTCCTTGTGTACATGAGAAAAATATGTATTCTGCTGTTGCTGAGGAAAGTGTTCTGTAAATGTCTGTGAGTACAGTTGGTTTATACTGCTGTTAATGTTTTTCTGTGCTCTTGTTAATCCTCTGCATAGCTGTTCTAACAATTATTAAAAGTAGAGTATTAAAGCCTCTAACTATTATTATTTAATTGGCTAATTGTACTTTCAGTTCTGGCAGTTTGCTTCATGTATTGTGGGATTCTTTGTTTTCATGCACTTACGTATTTAAAATTGTTGTATTTTCCTGATGGACTGACATTTTGTCCTTATAAAATTGTCTTCTATGTCTCTAGTTACATTTTTTTTCTTAAAGTCTGTTTTGGTTGATACTAATGTAGCACTCCAATAATTACATGGTTATTGTTTGCATAGTGTAACAGACAGTAGATACGTATTTAACTTGTTATGTTCACCTATTTATTTACCTTTTCTGGTTCTCTTCACTTCTTCCTGTGAATTCAAATTACCACCTTGTATCATTTCTGATCTTCAGTAAGTCTTTTTCCTACCTCTATATTTTGTGCTATTATTGTCAAATATGTTACATTTGTATATTATAGAACAAACCATACAATTATACATTCATTATTTTAAGGTATTTCTTTTAATCAGGAGAAATTAAAAAAAAGAAATGATTTTTTATAGTTATCCACATAATTACCACTGACATGCTTTTTCTCTGTGTGTGTAGATTCAAATTACTATCTGATGTTACCTGCTTTCAGCCTTTCAGCTAAAGAAAACTTTCTTTAGCATTTCTTGAAAGGCAAGTTTGTCAGCAATACATTCTCTCAGTTTTTATTTCTATGGGAAAATATTTATTTTGTCTTCATATTTGTTAATTTTACTAGATATTTTCTTAATTGACAGATGCTTTTTCTTTCAGTGCTTGAGTATATCATCCCACTTGCCTTCTGGTCACTACTGTTTAATGATGAAAAGTTAGTGGTTGGTCTTACTGGGCTTCTCTTGTACTTGGCATATTATTTTTCTTTACCTATTCCAACATTTTCTCTTTTTGACTGTGATGTTTCTGGTATGGATTGCTTTATGTTTATCCTAAAGTTTGTTTAACTCTTGGAGGTGTAGATGAATGTTTTTATCAAATTTGGAAAGGTTTCAGCTATTATTTATTTGAATCTTTTTTCTGATTATTTTCTCTTTTTTCTTTCAGTCTTCCATTTCATGTCTCTTGGTGCATTTAGTGTCCCACATTTTCTCTGAGGTGTTGGGAGTTTTCTTATTATTATGCTTTCTTTTCTCTGTTCTTCAGATTGCATAATCCTCATCAGTGTATTTTTCAGTTCATTGATTATTTTTCTGCTGGTTCAAATCTATCATTGAGCCCCTTCCCTGAATTTTTCATATGGTTATTCCACTTTTTAAGTCAAAAATTTCCATTTGATTCGTTTAAATGGTTTCTGTTTATTTATCAATAGTCTCTGTTTGAGGAGTCATTCCCATCATACCTCCCTTTAACCATTGTTTATAGTTCAGACTGGGTCATGTGAATTAAACTGGTTCAATTAGATATACTGGAAATCTGTTTAGAAAGTTGGAGCAGAGGATTACCTTCTTCCGTTTTAATGATTTGGGTATGGATATGAGGCCTAAAACTGCTACAGCTCTTTTTGCTACCATGAGGTAAGTTAACCTGAGGATTAAGCAAATACATATGAAGGAGGAGAATAGTAAGAGAATATCTATGGAAACTAAAAAACTGGTTGAAAGACTGATGATGTCTTAACCTCTGAATCAAATAGCATTGAAGTTTTACCTAATACTACTTTCAGTTATACAGCTAGAAAATACTCCTTGTTGAAAATGTGGCACAAATACACCATGGAATACCATGCAGCCATAAAAAGCGATGAGTTCATGTCCTTTGTAGGGACATAGATGAACCTGGAAACCATCATTCTCAGCAAACTGGCACAAGAAAAGAAAATCAAACACCGCGTGTTCTCACTCATAGGTGGGTGTTGAATGATGAGAACACATGGAAACAGGGAGGGGAGCATCACACACTGGGATCTGTTGGAGGGGACTAAAGGAGGGACAGTGGGGGGTAGGGAGTTAGGGAGGGATAATATGGGGAGAAATGCCAGATATAGGTGACGGGGATGGAGGCAGCAAACTACATTGCTGTGTATGTGCCTATGCAGCAATCCTGCATGTTCTGCACATGTACCCCAGAACCTAAAGTGCAATAAAATATTTAACAAAAAATACTGTAAAATAAAGAAAAAGAAAGAAAATGCTCCTTGTTAAGAGAAATTACTGGTGAAAGTATCTAATAGTTTCAACTAATTAAAACATTTTTTAGGAAGGAGTCATCCTAAGTATTGAGAGAAAAACATTGTATTAAATAATAAGTTTTGTCATGAAATTTGTCTAGCATATACCTGTTGTTTTCCCTGATATTTTACATAATGTGTATTGTTTTGTATGATCTAATTATTGTACATTAATAATTTAAAAAGTCGAACAAAAGTGCTAATGGATTTACAGCCATAAGACAAAACAGCAGTAATATTGAATTAAACTCATTTTTAAGAAAACCCTGGCTTAGAAGACAAATATGAATATGCAAACCTTGATAATTTACATCTAGAGTGTTTTATTGCTGGTAACATTGTTATGTTTAAATTAATTTAGCAAGTTGTGCTAAATTAATATGAGTAGGCACCAACTCTCTCCTTGCACTAAAAGTTATTAGGGGGGATTTACAAATATTCCAAGAAAGAGAGAGAATAACATAAAGTTAGACAAAGCAGTAGATTTTCTGCGCCTGTTTGGCTAGAGGTAGATAAGAATAAGGCAAACACAGTAACAGGGGGTTCATGAGTAACACATGGAAACAGAATTTACAGGGCTGTGATCAGGAAAAGAGCAAAAAAGAGTCAGTATATCTTGTGCCCCAGTTGTATGGGAGAAGAAAATAATTAGGAAAATATATACTGGATTTTAGAAGGAAAATAAATCTTCATTTTGCAGCCTCTATGCTTTAGCACTGAGCAACAAGAGAACTTTTTAGATTACCAAGTGTAAGCTTTGACCTCAATTTATAGGGTTAGTTTTTAATCTCTTTGGTTCCACTTTTGCTAACTCTTTAAGCCAGCTGTGAGACACACTGGTTTTCCTCTTGTGGCGTGCAGCCTGGTTTCCCTTCTCTCGATCTCCCACTCTTTGGCATAAAAGGAGAAGCAGTGAGAGGACAAGTCTGCCAGAGTAGGAGGCAAGGAACCAAGCTGGATGCCTGCAAGACTGCAGACAAGTTCCTGGAGCTGCAGGATGAAGAATTTGAGCCTGCTCCATCTCCCTTATTATTTGAAAAAAAAAACAAAATGGTATTTGCTACTGTCAAAATTATAAAAAATTAGGAATCTATAGGCTGGCAGCAAAGTAGATAGAAGAGTGTGTCTGAATACATCAGTATCTGTATTTTTAAAAAATATATTTTAATTAGGTCCCTTGGACCTGCAGGCATACAGCACTGCTATTTCATCTACAATGTATTATATCCTCACAAATTATTCTGTTGATCAAATGAAGCCAACAAGAGGACAATAGTTAAGGATCACAGAAACCAAAAAGCCAGTGAGGAAATGTCTGTGAGGCCCTTCACAGGCAGTTTCTGGTAATGAGAGGCTACTACATTCTTGGGCTGTGAAGAAAAGCTAGCAGAGTGTAAAACAGACTCAGAAAACTTCAGAAGATTGTATTTGAAGTCTGGCTTCCCTTTGCTACTCACTAGCTGTATCACCTTGGGTAGGGCAAGCACTGCATTTCGGATGTTATCTTTACCTGTATAATGGAGATGATGATAAAACCTCTGCCTGCCTTCCATATGGTTTGTTGTGAGATGCAAATAAACACATGAGACACTACCCTATAAGATAGAATGTACTGTCTGCTAAGTGTTATGATCTTCTAGACATAAGCGTGTATTTCTAGCTGCCAAAAAATGTTTATGAAATTCATAGATTATTTTAAAAAGACTTAGCATTCACAATAATTTCTACCTGTTCACCCATTTAATTAACACAAGTAAAGTTCTACTAGCAAACTCAATATGAGTTTTACCTTTGTCTTTTTTTATAGATTTACTAATTAGCTGAGAAATGGTAGGAGACAAGTGTGAGAAAAGGAAAAACTGAAAAGTTAGGAACTTAATGAATAGGCCCTAAAACAATAATTAGCCCCTAAAAAAAACAGAGGTATTGCTAGAAATTTATAAGACCGTCATCAACATACTCATTCATGTCTTGATACCTTTTAATCATAATGCAGAAGTATGAAGAGCACGTATCATGATTTTTATGTTTTCTTCCAATTAGTAGATTTCTTATGAAATGGGGCAATGTGTGATTTTAAAATAATGGTGTTTCTAGGGCCTTTTAATTGTTATGTTTCCAGAAAAATGGAATTTTTATTGTGCTAAGGAATGTTATTGTGCTAACACAATGTGTTATTGTGCTAACTGATACTATCCTGATTCCCCACTTGCATTTATTGCTAAGGAAAGTAAGTTCAGAGTGGCTGTGTCTTGTCACAACCTCTAAGTTTGGCACTATCAAATATTGTAATTGACTCACCCAGGCAAAGAAAAAAATAATTCTCAGGAAAACATTTACTTTGTAGGTGAAAATTTTCCTTCAGACCGTGTGGGAAACAGATGCCACAGACCCCTGTTCTGATTGCCTTTGGAAATATACCAAAAACACCCAAAATCAAGAGAACCCTGCTTTCTAAGGTACAACAAAAAGACCTAGTATAGACAATCCTATAAAGAAGAGAATTCTAGCCGGGCGCGGTGGCTCAAGCCTGTAATCCCAGCACTTTGGGAGGCCGAGGCGGGTGGATCACGAGGTCGAGAGATCGAGACCATCCTGGTCAACATGGTGAAACCCCGTCTCTACTAAAAGTGCAAAAAATTAGCTGGGCATGGTGGCGCGTGCCTGTAATCCCAGCTGAGGCAGGAGAATTGCCTGAACCCAGGAGGCGGAGGTTGCGGTGAGCCGAGATCGCGCCATTGCACTCCAGCCTGGGCAACAAGAGCGAAACTCCGTCTCAAAAAAAAAAAAAAAAAAAAAAAAAAAAAAGAGAATTCTAAACAATGGCATAATATAAATCTGAATAAAATAAGGGATTGGAGTGCAAAAAACATGACGTTTTTTCCCCAAGCTCCTGTGGTCTGAAAAAAGACATACTTCTAAGAAGATGTGTTTGTGTGTTGGATGGGTGTTTGTGTTTGTGTTCACAAGCCTGAAATTCAGCAAATGTGGAAAAGCAATAGTTGTAGGCCACAGGAAAAAAATAGACAGTTTTTATTAAAAAGTGATGCTGGAAATAGATTTAATTGATTAGAGCTGAAATACATTTTCTGGATGAGTATGACCTCTGGTGTTAATCTAGGGAAATTCTCTCACTTATTTACCTTAATGGAACAAAAGAAGCAAATTTAATTTTCTGAAAGCTTATCACCTGGAAATCATAGGCCTTGATTTGCGTCTGTTTTTCTCCAATCTTTCTTCATTTCCTTCCTCTTTCCTTCTCTCTGAACTCAGAAGTATAAATAAGTACAATGTGCAAAGCATTATCCAAGTGGAAGAATATTGCCTTTGTTGCTTCATTTAACTTTACATGTTACATGTATCTCTACAATTCTGTATAGGAAAAAAAAGAAAAATGTTATACATATTTAAAATGTCTACATAAAAACTTAAAATTTGTTGACTTTATTAAAAAAATGATGAAAATAAGAACTATTAAATGTGCCTGTTATAACCTAATAGTGTAAATTGTGTTAAACCAATGAAGTTAGGATGATTCAGACTAAAAATGAAACACAAAATTATCTTGTGTTTTTTCATCATCATGCTAATAGAGGTTTATGTTTATTACACTCTCAATATACAGACATTTATTAGCAAGATGGCTTTTTGAGTGTGTGTAATCAGTTGATTTTTAAAGAGAAAGGTGATGATTGATTTGTTCTCTGTCCAATCACAGTGAGTTTTACACTATTAAATTATTTTATGAGCTTTTTCAAAATAGTGGCTAGCTGGAAGCAGTGTTAGTCTGAATTTTGGTGTTCTCATAGTCCCTCATGTTGTGGATCAAATTTCCATTTTCTTCTGAATTTTGTGCATTCTATCTTCCTGTGTACCCTTTTGGAGAGAAGTGATAACTCCATGCAGCATTACAACAAATCTCAGCAGGTACTTTTTATTTCTACATAATTAATGGCCCTGCAGCTAATCCCATATTAGAGCATAGACATATACATGGCAAAGGATACACTTTTGCCTATATTTTGTTTTTGCAGCCTCTGTTGAAGCCCTGAATTTGCTATTTGACAACGTCAGTTTGACACAAGGGATGCAGCCATTATTTTTCTTTTGACAGTTCAGTAACTGTAGAACCTTGTATCTAAATTTAATGCTGGCAACAACTATTGTGGTATTTCAGGGGTGGAGGCTATGTAATCTTTTATCTAAATTTATGAATGGCTAATAAAAATATTTATTTACCACAATTTTCCTTTGAAGTAGTTAGACTTGTAAGGACGAATCAAACATTTTCACTCAGTCGCTACCTACAACAACTGGAAGGCTATATAATTTGTTGCAAAGGGTACTAATACATGTTTGATGGATTTTGTGCATGAGTTGAATTTCTTTTTCAGACAAGAAGGTTAATAACTTTTCATAAGGAAGCTTTCATTTTAATTCAAATCACTTCTTAGGATTGTTTTTAATAGTCATGCTCTCCACACAATTCATGCAATATGTACTCAGCTGCCCCAAGACCCAATTAGCTTCGTGATTCTAAACAAGTTTTATTTAATTACCATTTTGAAAATACAAAACAAAAACCATAATAGATTATAAAAACAAAATGCTGTCTCTGAGTGTTTGCCACTAAATTATATTCATGACCAAGACCACTGAGAAATTAGTCTGGACAGTATTCATTATCTCAAGTCCAGGGCGATGGGATAAAGCAGCTCTACGCTCCACACTCCATTTTTTCTGCTGAATGTTTATTTGCACTTAGAAAAAATTAAAATTGTTTTACGTGTCCAAAGAATGTCCTAAAATGAATTATTCACTCTGTGACACTGAAAGCACACACACGCACGCACTCTTACAAGCAGATACCAAGTAAGCAACTTTAGGGCAGCTGCCGAGTAGAGTATCAAGAAATTGGATCCAGCTGAGAATTCCAATTACCTAATGACCTAATGAGGGTGATCTGCTTTCACTCGAATTTCTAGATCTAATTCGTTATAATAGTCTCTATCATAAAAATCAGTTTTTAAAATAATTAAAATGGAAAATATTCAGCGGGCCCATTTCTTTCATCTTTAGGGGAAGACGGGAATTTGAGTTCACAAAGAAATGCAAATGTAGAGACTTAAGATGGAGCACAAACAAAGAACCTTCAAAAGGATCACCTAGCGCATTGTCTTGGTATATTTCTTAGAAGAACACAGCACGGGGAATTTGGGAGATATCAAATGCAATTTTTGTTAGTTTATTAGAGAATAAATAAATAAATTATGATACCGAACTCCAACATAACGCCAGCACTGTCCATGGGCAGCGATTATTGAGCCCAAGCTATCATTCTCAGTAAGTTCCCTGCCAGCCCGCGCCAGGCCCCTCTCTCACCCGTCGCTGCAGTTAGGACTTGGCAAAGATGCTCGGTATTTGCGCATTTGTGACAGGTCTTGGCCTTCTGTCTGCGCTGCAGGTGAGGAGGAAGAGGAGCAGAAGAGGAGCCGGAGGCCGGCGTTGGCTGAGCACCCCCGAAACCTTTGAAGGAACCACCTGCCTCTCCACCTCCAGGAAAGCCCTCGGACCTCCGGATTCCGGCTGCCGGAGGGCCTGAGCGCCTAGAGCCCAGGACCCGGCGGCCAGGGGCGCTAGCCCCTCATGTTTCGGAGAAAGCGCAAATGTGAGCTGGCGGTAGCGGGGAAAGCCCTCCGCCCCCGCCAGGGGGACCCGGGAAGCCCGCGCCGGCTCTGCCGGCGGACTGCGGGGATCCCCTCCTCCGGCCCCGCCCCCATCCTCCCCCGGCCCGGGTGCCGAGGCGGTTAACCCTATCCGCGCCGCAGCGCACTTGGGCAAGAGCTCCGCACACCCGATCCAGATTCCTGAGCCGGGCGCGGGGCAAGATCCGGGCGCTGGATCGGCTATGATCCCGCAGCGGCCAAGGCAGGGCTCAGGCCCGGGCATTCTCGCCACACGTTGCTTCATTGGCGAAGCCAGTCGCCAAACTTTTTCTCCCCAGAGCCAGTGCCCCCGCAGTTACTTGGCGGGCTGCCGGCAGCCCACTCTCGGCGGGACGATCTGGGAAAAGCGGGCGTGGGGCGAGGGGGCTGCTGTCTTGCAGCCCTGCGAGGCGTGCAGGCGAAGTGGTCCGCGTTCCGCACGGTCCCTGCGCCTGCCCCCTGGCCGGGGTGGCCCGACGTGCTGCAGTGGCTGGCGCAGGTGATCCGGGCAGCGCGTCCAGCACTAGTCAGGGGGGCAGCGGCACGGGAGGGAGGGCGCCTTTCTCTTTTCTCCTCCCCCTGCAGCCCAGCTGCACTGCGTGGGGGCTCTCCGTCTCCAGCAGGGCTGAGGGGCGCACGCAATCAGCAGGTGGAATCCCTGCCCGGGAGCGCCCTGGCTCTGGACTGCGTCCCCCAGGGTTTCTGTCCTACAGACTCCCCTCCCCATCTTTCTCTGCCACACACGCTTCCCTAAGCCGCGCGCGCCGCAAACTCAGTCTCGGTCCCCGCAGGTGATGTCATGCCCATTGTTTTGGTGCGCCCAACCAATCGGACTCGCCGCCTGGATTCTACCGGAGCCGGCATGGGCCCTTCCTCGCACCAGCAGCAGGAGTCCCCGCTCCCGACCATAACGCATTGCGCAGGGTGCACCACCGCTTGGTCTCCCTGCAGCTTTAACAGCCCTGACATGGAAACCCCATTGCAGTTCCAGCGCGGCTTCTTCCCAGAGCAGCCGCCGCCGCCGCCGCGCTCCTCACACCTGCATTGCCAGCAGCAGCAACAGAGCCAGGACAAGCCGTGCCCGCCCTTCGCGCCCCTCCCGCACCCTCACCACCACCCGCACCTCGCGCACCAGCAGCCGGCCAGCGGCGGCAGCAGCCCATGCCTCCGGTGCAACAGCTGCGCCTCCTCCGGTGCCCCGGCGGCGGGGGCGGGGGATAACCTGTCCCTGCTGCTCCGCACCTCCTCGCCTGGCGGTGCCTTCCGGACCCGCACCTCCTCACCGCTGTCGGGCTCGTCGTGCTGCTGCTGCTGCTGCTCGTCGCGCCGGGGCAGCCAGCTCAATGTGAGCGAGCTGACGCCGTCCAGCCATGCCAGTGCGCTCCGGCAGCAGTACGCGCAGCAGCCCGCGTCCACCTCCCAGTACCACCAGTGCCACAGCCTGCAGCCCGCCGCCAGCCCTACGGGCAGCCTCGGCAGCCTGGGCTCCGGGCCCCCGCTCTCGCACCACCACCACCACCCGCACCCGGCGCACCACCAGCACCACCAGCCCCAGGCGCGCCGCGAGAGCAACCCCTTCACCGAAATAGCCATGAGCAGCTGCAGGTACAACGGGGGCGTCATGCGGCCGCTCAGCAACTTGAGCGCGTCCCGCAGGAACCTGCACGAGATAGACTCAGAGGCGCAGCCCCTGCAGCCCCCCGCGTCCGTCGGAGGAGGTGGCGGTGTGTCCTCCCCGTCTGCAGCCGCTGCAGCCGCCGCCGCTTCGTCCTCAGCCCCCGAGATTGTGGTGTCGAAGCCCGAGCACAACAATTCCAACAACCTGGCGCTCTATGGAACCGGCGGCGGAGGCAGCACTGGAGGCGGCGGCGGCGGTGGCGGGAGCGGGCACGGCAGCAGCAGTGGCACCAAGTCCAGCAAAAAGAAAAACCAGAACATCGGCTACAAGCTGGGCCACCGGCGCGCCCTGTTCGAAAAGCGCAAGCGGCTCAGCGACTACGCGCTCATCTTCGGCATGTTCGGCATCGTGGTCATGGTCATCGAGACCGAGCTGTCATGGGGCGCTTACGACAAGGTACGGGCTTGAACCCCTGCCTACGCTACCAGAGTCGGGTGCTGGGTGGTTGGGATGGGCACTGGCAGGGACCATGTGCCTGCGGGGTGTCCAGCCTCCCCGGGACGATCAAGGGAGCCTGCCAGGACAGCGGGCGCGTCTAGGACGCGCATCCCTAGTCAGCTAAACAACTCGGAGATGAACCCTTTCCGCGTGTAGCCAAAGTTCTCGAGGCAGTAAGAGCGCCCAGCGCGTTCGGGCACCTTAAGTAAGTGGTTCTGGGAGTCGGTGGAGAAACCATCTATATTCCTCCCTTGGTGAATTGTGTTTACGAGGCCCATTTCAACCCTCTCTCTTGAACTCAGGAGTAACTTCCTCTCTGGTTTTTCTAGCTTGGAGCAGCGGCGCTTCGGTCCGCTGTGGCGTGGACCCGGCAAAGCCCAACCACGCATCTTCCCAGTCTTTCCAAGTCTGCTCTCCTCTCTTTTGGTTTTGAGGCCGAGTGATCTGACAGATCACAGAGCCAAGATGAGTGCACCCCTCTCCCCGCATCTTCCTCCTGTGAGTTCAGGTCCACCTGTGGGGGACTGACTGACCCTGGGGGCCTGGAAGGTGGCTAAAAGTGCTTCTTTCTTAAAAGTGCTTCTGTCTGACTGTGTTGCAGGCGTCGCTGTATTCCTTAGCTCTGAAATGCCTTATCAGTCTCTCCACGATCATCCTGCTCGGTCTGATCATCGTGTACCACGCCAGGGAAATACAGGTAACTTAGGTTCTGATGTTTATGAATGACCCAAAGCCCTACAGTCAGCTTAGAGAAACGCAAGGCAGCAGAGGCTTTTTCCAAGCCGTCATGCCCTTGCTTGAGGTTACAGAAGACACATGCTGTATTGTTATGTTAGCACCTGATCTGTTCTTTCAGGAAGTAGAAAACAACGCAAGGCAAAGTAGCATATAAACATGCAGCATTTTCTGAGATGTATTTGTTGGACTCAAGATTTTTACCTCTCTTCAATAGGTGGATCCTCTTCTCTAGTCAGTCACATTTTTTTTTCCTTAAAGCTAGTTATGCTCTAGTTTTAATCTAGAATGAACTTGTGTTCTTGTTTGAGACACCTTAGTGGGTGCATCATTAGGTGATTGTGTCTGTATCATCTTCTATAATTTAGCATAGAGAAGAAAATAGGGTGATGAGTTGCTGGCTACTTTTTATAAATGAGATGTGGGAAAAGATCTAACCCTTTCCTAAATCCCCCACCATTAAAAAAATCTGTGTGAGTTTAGAATGCAAATTCTATATATCCAATCATTATGTGTTTTTTAATGTAATTTAAGAGTTAAAACCACTGTCCTTGTGAGCTGGTTTTTTGTTTGTTTTTAGGAAAATATTTATTTTGTTTAAATGCAGGCAGGAGCTCTATATTTGGCTGTTAGTAACCATATCAGGATAATCTATAAAATTTATGTGTCATCTATCAGTTGATAGCCTACAGTGTAAGGAGTATTAAGGCTTTTAAATTAAAATAAGTATAAGTATAGAGTTTTCAAAAATTAGATTGCAATTTTTTTTAGCTTAGAATTTCACTATTTGGGAGGTGCAGTGGCTCAGGTTTGTAGTCCTGGTGCACAAGAATTTTCACTATGTGTTTTCTGATTATTATTATTATTATTTTTTTGAGCAGTTGTCAGACCTTTGGTTGTACTATGAGACCCTTAATTTGGGTCATCTTCCTTTAGACTACTTCAGATTTAAGCTGCCTTTCAATTTAAAGCATTGCATAGGATTTGCTGTTGAAGTAAGTTAGTATTAATTTAAATTGAAATAATTTTAAATTATAATTAGCAAACACGAACTAAATATGGAAGAAATCATTTTGATTGCCCAAACAAAATAGTGATGCACATTACTCCAAGTGAGGAGGGAGAAATTACTTCACCTTGCCCTTATAGTTGCAAAACTTCGAAAAATGTGTTTTTGAGGGGATGAGGTTGGAGAATGATAATTACAAAGAGTGAGACTATTCAGAAAGAAATAGTAAAACTGCACTGACAAAATGAGATGAACATACATTTGAATTTTTTTAAAGTTTTAACAGTTTACATTGATTTTTAATTCAGTGCTAGTGTTGGTGGGCTTTTGAGATTCTTTCAAACATTTTAAAGAGATAGTAAGATATAACTTAAACATTAGAAATTTATCTTTTTATTTTGACTTGAAGAGTAGACAATTAGAGCTACTATATAGGTCTAATGGTCCCTTGACTCAGTTTACAGATAAGGAATCTGAAATCAGCAGAAGCAGCTTGCCAGGCCATACAACTAGACAGTACCCAGTGAGAACCAGCCTTGTCCTACCTTCCAGGCCATAATGCTTCCCTCTGCGATGTGCTCCCACATGCCAAAAGCCCCAAAACAGGGATATTTCTTTTTCTGCAGTTTCCCTCTAAATCCAAAAGTTTAGTATATAAATTTAGTTAAACTTAAAAGATTGTTCCAAAATGTTCTTACGTATTTTTAAAAATCACGTTACCTTGAAAACATGTTTTGCTTGGAGGCCAGAGTCATTTTGCTTAATAATTCTGTGATTCTGAAATGAGAGACCTTGCTGGGTTTCATTAAATAGAAGCTTTGTGTTATTGCCTGTTCCTTGTGAAAATCACACAGCTAAACAAGCATTCATGGGGAAGGACATTTGCTGGTATTAACATCAAGAACAAAGTGTCTTGAAAACACTGACTTTTTAAGAATTATTGGGAGATTTTTTTGAAGTAATTCATAGGAGTCTAACAACAGCTACTGAATGTTAACTATCTTAAAAATTGATATATTAGAAATCTTAAAATTTACAGAAGTTAATAAAAAACAGGAAATCATATTTTTATAGATTAATGCTTTTAAGCATTCCACTCATTGGCTAATTTAGAGGACCATTTCTGTTATGCCTATGCACAGATATATTGATTAGGATATGTATTGCATGAGTGAGAAAAATGATGTGGAATGACCCTCCGTGGCAAATACGCACAGTGAACTTACCTACTGTTGGGCTACACAAACATTATAGAATATTATATGTTTTAAAATTGAGTTTATTTTATATGATATGTGGTTTCTGTTAAACTAGACTGAAGATAACTTCAAAATGGATGCTTGGGTCATATCATTTAATTGTTTTGGATGTAGCTTTTTTTACTTGGTGTATTATCCAGAGGCATTTCTCCTTTAAATCGAAACTCCAAATTATTATGTGAGATGTCTTGATTTAAAAAATAAAATAAAATGGAGAAGGGCCAAATAAATGTGAAGACCCTGAACTAGAAGTCAAGAACCAGAAAAAAGTAGAAATATTCTAATTTTTCTAGAGAGGAGCATCAACAGGGCTGAAACTCAATAAAACTAACTGTTCAGGCTTATATATGTGCATGGAAAATGATGAATTGCCCCCCACCTCGCCTTTTTTTACTTATTGAGGTAACGCTGTAGGTGTATTTTTTTTTCCGTAAAAAGTTTTAAGCTAATGAGCACTTCTCAGCTCACTCTAAAGAATTCCAAATATATCAATTGCCTTTGAGTTAATGGACTAAATGTAAAGTTATGCTGTCATTCATAGCATGTCATTGGATGTAGCATAACACAGTTTTGCTCTTTCTTTTTAGCGTATCAGTATGATAATCAGATAGTAAAAGGTAGCTAGTGTAGACTTCTGGTGCATGATGTGATTTCTCACTGCTTTCAGAAAAAGTAAGTGTTATAGCTGACTTTCTGGCTCTGTGTCCTCTGGAATTGCTTAATGAAGCAAGAGGAGGCCCTGACATTTTCATGGAGAACCTTGGAAAGCAAATCCATGTGACCTTTTATAAAATGTTTATACACACATAACTCTGGCAAAATAAGATGGTTCAGGTGAGTCATGGACGGAAGTGCTTGAATTAAAACAGTGTGATGGGGAGGCTTTGTAAGACACCAGCTCAGTAAATTTCAGCTTTGGTGTCATTTTTCAGTACCACAGACAGCTCAGTGCACCAGGCAACATTTTGTTCACTTTACTAATTACTTTTACACCTCACTACCAAAAATGAAATCACATTTTAGATCATAATACTTATAACATCAGATTTAATATGAGTAATATTTAGCTAAGGTGATATTAGACTTTTTCAGGTGATGTTGAACTTGTTTTCTGTATCTATCAGTACAGCTAAAAAGTAAATGAATGAGCACCTAAGTAAACTTTAATAAATGCCTGTGTATCATGACCTTCTGACAAAGGAAAACATGGTAGGGATTATTTTTATACAATTTGGAAAGGTCCCTTGATACTATGTAAGTAGCCTCCCTAACTCAAGTCTCAAGGTCAAATTATAAGAAAAACAGAAGCATGCTTTTCGGCAACTTTTTTTAAAGCCCGCTCCACAGCAGGGTTGGAGATACATCTCTGATGGAATTAGTACAAAACGAAGTTCAACTATTCTTTAAGCTCTTCAACATCAGAAATTTTCAGTGTAGCTTCCACTTCATCATTTCAGCTTCAGTATACTATTATGTTTCTTATAGAGATAATTTTAGATGAAAGAGATATTTAGTAGTTTGAGGTAGGCAAACGTAAGATTCTAAGCTGAGACAGAAAACCCCTTGGAGTAGTGCCTGAGCTTTCTGGTTCTCATGGGACTTGGAAGAATGGCAGATGATATACTTTGAATTGGAAAACATTTTCGTTTGTTTGTTTTTGTAATATATAGCTGACTTCTGAAAAACATAGGTGAACTGTGTGGATCCACTTATACGCAGATTTTTTTTTTTTTTTCAGTAGATGTAGTGGGCCCTCCATATCCATGGTTCTGCATCCGCAAAAATACAGTATTCACTGGCTGAGAAACCCTCATTTCGTTTATGTGGGTTGCAAAGTACTGAAAGTATACACGGATTTTGGTGTCTGTGGGGTTCCTGGAACCAATCCCCAATGGTTACCAAGGGACAAGTGTAATTATGTAATAAATAGCATTAGAGAAAGCACTGACTTTTCTTTGTTACCTTTTGGGATGGAATAACTCTTCATCATTTTTCAAGTTAGCTTTTCAGAGCTATATGGACTCTATAGCTCTATAATTGGAAGAACAAAAATGAAAATTTCTCTTCATTTCTACACCAACACCACAGAAAAGAGGAGAGAGTGAGTGAGGGTGGAGGCCTCACCTGGACTGGTTGGAGAGGGGTGGTCCCTGTCCACTAGTAGGCTCTGTGGTTTGCTGTGTGAAGGCTCAAGTCTGAAGAAGAAGGAAAGAGTGCTCCCCTTTCTACTTCTACAGAGAGCAAACAGATGTCTGTAGGCAATGCAGAAAATACTGCATATAGTTACTATTTTTATTAATAAAATAACCTATACACTTAATAAAAGTTATTCAAACAGTACAGCCGAGTTTAGAATAAAAAGTGAAAGTCATATTCTCTCAGTCATGTTTCTTAGAGGTAACCACTTTTAGGTTTAAATATATATATACCTTCAGGATTTCAGTAAGGAATATTTAGGTATACACCCATACCTTTCGTATATTCTGTAATATATCTTTGATGTTTGTCCTCAGCAGCAGTAGGGACCTTGTTCATTTTTTTTAGCAGGTACATAAGATCCTATTTTATGGATGTAGTATGGTTTACCTCACCAGGCCTGATCTGAGAGCTGATAGGCAATTTGGAGATAGAATTCTAAGTTTTTGCTATTACAAGTAATATTAAAATGAACATCCTTTTTTATTTATTTCAATTATTTGATGTATTTACATACAGTAAATTTTCGGCAGTAGGAATGCTAAATCAAAGGGAGTTTGCATTTTAATGGAAAGGTATTTCCCACTAGCCCTCTAGAAAGGCCATCAGAGTTTATATCTCTGGTTTCCCACACATTATTCCTCTACAGCATTGTCAACACTGGATTCTATAGGAAGCCTTTTTTAAGGAAATCCAAAAAGTTCACCATTTTCTTGCAAAAAAAAAATTTCATTACAATCTGTTTAAGAGCAAAGCTCAAGGCCTCAGGCTTCTTTGCATCTATTTTCCGGTATTTGGCAGTGCGTTATCTAATCTGCCAGCAAATGGAGTTATCAGAAGCAAATGCTTGCCAGAGGTTTGTTATTTCAGTTTAAAAAAATTGGAGGAGGTTGTTGAAGAAAGCTAAAGAAGTAGAATAAACTATCTTGGATTGGTGTTAAGGTTTCCGTTATAGTAGCTTCATGCACCTATGAGGTAGATAAAATTTGTAACAACGGTTTGAAGGTAAGACTCCAAAAGATAGTGAAGTAGAAAGTTGCCTGAATTTCTTTGTTGAGTAGTGTTCAGCTCAGGGACTGATGTCCACATTGCCAGCAACCTCTACATCAGAAGTAATGAGATGCTTAGTCTCTTTGACTTTGTGTATACGCTGTAGTAACGAAATCACTCAGGACTAATTTTCTCCGCCTGCCTGTGTAAAGATCTCTGCATTATTAATGGGTGTGACGCTAAATAAAGCGATCCTGGTGTGTTTACAGAGCAGCATCACAAATGAATGAAGAGTGGAACTTTAGGTTTACCACAAATGGGTTTTCTAGAGCTTCCAGCCTGTTTCTGGGCCATGTTTTGTACAGCTCGGAGATAAGGGCACTGTGGGCTGTCATCATCCCAAACCACATTTGGCAGGGAGCACCGAGGCAGCCTGCATTGATTTAACTTCAAAGAAGTTACGTTCAGTCAGGATAGAAAGTGGTTTTGTGGGGTTGTTTTAGAGAGAATTTCTACTCATTAAGAAATAATATAGTATTTGCTACTTTGGGAGTACATTTTCGACCTGAAACTCCTTAAGATTTCTATTTATAAAACCAGAAAACACATGGAGGAATCTTACTTATCGTTAGGCCTAGTATCCCATCCAGAACAGGAATGTCCTGTGTCGTCTTCAGTAAAAGTGAGTCACCCAGTTCCTGTTTGAACTCTTTTCCCAAGATTGCCAGTTCTTACATGTACGAGCCTGTTTCATTCTTAGACAGCTCTTATTTTTATTAAGATTTTTATGTTCAGGAGAAGTCTCATTTATTCCATATTGAACATTTAAAAAGTTTTTGAGGTCTGCAAATGCAATGAGGAATAAGACAGGAGAGGCCCTTTCCTCTTGGAGCTGATATTCCAAGGAGGAGGGGTTAAAGAGAGACAATAAAATTCATAATAAAATTTTTCGAAGTTGTGATTAATTCCCTAGGGGAGAGACAAAGGGCTGAGATAGAAAGTTGGGAGGCAAGGGTTGCAGACATCAGACGGGACCATCAAGGGAGAACTTTCTGAGGAAGTGACATTTAAACTGAGACGTAAAGGGGAAAACCAGTATTGCCAGTCTGGAAACTATCTGTGTCAAGGCCTCATGACCAGGAATTTACTGTGTTGAAGCAAATGAGAGCAAACCGGCGTAGCCCAAGCAGGAGCAGAATGGTACCAAATAGAGTGGGAAGGGATGAAGGGGCCTGATTTTTGAGGGTCTTGAGGCCATGGTAAGGATTTGTGGATTTTTTTTTTCTGATGTGCAGTAGGGAAGTCAGTTAACAGTTTAAAGCAGTCAAAGCTCATGATCCTACTTAATATTTAAGCAGGCTTTGTTTTGATGCTGTGAGAATGGGTCTGGAGACTATTAGGAGGTTGTTGGCAAGCTGTTTCATAGAGAGAGATGATGCTCACCTGGCTTAAAAGTACTATTCTGCTCCTGATTGGGCTCTGCTGGTTTGCTCTCCTTTGCTTCAGCACAGTAAATTCCTGGTCATGAGGCCTTGACACAGGTAGTTCCCAGACTGTGGCAATACTGACTTCTTCCCCTTTACTTTTCAGTTTAAATGTCACTTGTAGCAGCCACAGAGATGAGCAGAAGTGGGCTGATGCTTCTGTTGGAGGTAGAATGGACTTACCAGTGGATGGAATGTGGTAGGTAAGGGCAAGGGCCAATGCAAAAGATGATTGATAGGGTTCTGGTTGGAGCAACTGAGTGTGTTATGCTGAGAAGGAAAGACTCAAATGGAGGAGCAGGGTGTAGGATCAGGGATTTCTTTTGGCATAATATATTTGAAATTCTGCTGATTGTATATGAGAGTCTGGAGTGCAGAGGAAGTCTGTACCGGATATTTAAATTTGGGAGTTATCAGCAGAGAGACTATTTAAACCCACAGGAATTGATGAAATCACAGAGAGAGAATAGAAAAATGAGAAGGTTAGAGTTGATCATTCTCTGACATCTAGAGATTGATTAAAGGAAGAACTAGAAAGAGGAGACAAGAATGAATTGTACCTGAGGTGAAGGAGCCTAAGTTTTAAGGAGGGCACCGCATTCTATATTGAATGCTACCAAGGTCTGTTAATACGGGGTAGAGAAGTGCTTTTTGGATTTGGCAAATTGAAGGTCATTGCCGACCTTCATAAGCAGTTTCGTTGGAATGGTAGAGACAGAAACAGACTGTAACTTCTAGCATAAAAAGATAAGTTGATTTCCCTTTTCACAGGATCACTGAGCAAATGTTTGAACATTAGATCCATTTAAATACTCTCCTAGTTAAATAGTCCCGGTTTCCTTGAATATTCCTCCTCAGACATTGAATGTCCCTATCACATCCGTCTGGACTTACTCAGTTACGTTGAACTTCCTCCTCAAATAAGGTCAGAAACATACCTGGCACTTTCAGATAGGATCATCCAGTGGGGTTTTTACCTCTCTTCATCAAAAATGCTGTATTATACTGACTTTTATTAGTCTAAAATGGTCACTGCTTCACAGAAACTTGCCCAGTGACACCTGTAAAATTGTTACTGAGCTAAATGCTCAGCTTTACATTTAATAATCTTTTTAAGTAGCATCTTGGTTTCAGACAAGTATATCAGCCTGTCAGAATTGTTTGAATCATAATGCTAATGTTTATTTGACAAACATTTGTTTGGGTTTGGAAAGTCCTGTGTATGGACGATCTGTGGAATTGGCAAGACTCCAGCGTATAAATTGGTGCTAAATTCTGTTCCAGAAAGGTGGTCAATATTGGTGGCTCTGACTCGGTTTGCATACCTGCCATTGACACATTTGACTCGTCTTTCCTAGTTTTGTGCTAGCTGTGAGTTTGAGAAGCAAACCTTTGGACAAGCCAAGGTCAGAGTTTAGAAGTAGGCCCGTTTTGACATTGTGAGCCATCTGCTCATCCATGATGTTTGAACTCTCTGAACTCTGTTAGCCAGCTCACATTTCTCTAGTTTGTATACAAGAATTTTATGAGGATTGCCTGATCCCTTGTTAAAAATCCACATTTTTTTTTGTGTAAACTACAGTGTTAAGATCTTTCAGTCTATCAGTGATATCCAAGAAGGAAATAAGACTGATTTGCTTGTAATTTTGGTATATAATATAGGCTTCACGACCTAATCCCTTTTGTCTTAAAAATTGTGTTTTCTTGTTCAGATTATAAAATTAATAACTATTCATTTTAGAAAATTTGTAAAACATAGGAAAATATAAAAAGTAATATAAATTAGCCTAATCTTGCCACCCAGAGACGACTATTATTTATGTTACCATGCGTTTCTATAAAGTATATGGGCATGCTATTTGATATGTTGCTGTATAAGGAAATTTTATATTCTCTTCATATAACTTTTTATTGTGTTTCCTCATATTTAAACATTCTTAATACTGTAGATGCAAGTTTTTTTTCCCCCATTACACACATATAATCAATTTAATTATTTTCCCTATTTTGGACACTGAAAAATTAGAAATAACATAATGTAAACTTTTTTTTATAACAAATACCCTTGAAGATTAAGGTGATTTCCTAAGGATAAACTGCCCAGAGAGAAATACTGAATTAAAGGGGTATTATTTAAGACAACTGATAGCTTGTAAAAATATTGTCCCAAAAGTTTTTATCAGTCCTTTTATTTTTTAAGTGCTTTCAAACCACTTTATTAAATGTGGTTCATTGAACCGATATGGTGATTTCTGGAGTATCCAGGCCCAGTATGCCACATAGTATTGAGTACCATGCTGCGTAAACCTGGGAATGTGCTTCTCTGGGACTTCTATACTTTTCCTAATTCTCTATGATCTTGATTTTGAAATATTGGCTACAAAGGCTTCTGAAAGGAAATCCCTTTTGAATAATTAAAAACGATTACATAGAAGCAATAGGAAAGCAATATTGGAAGATAACTTTGTTTCCAGATATTCCCGATTGTTTTCATTGTGGAAAGCTTTAACAATTTTCTCTCTAAACTTTCTTGCTGAGTAGAGCAATAGGATTCTCCTTTGTGTTGACTATTTTTACAACATAGCTTTGTGGCTCTGTGTCCTTGTTCTGGAGCAGTCGGCCTGGGCTCCTTCCCAGCTCTGCCGCTAATCAGCTGTGTGACCTTGGGCAAGTTACTTAATCTCTCTGAATTTCAATTTTCTTGTCTGTAAAATGGGGAATATAGAGAACCTTTCTCATGGGTTTGTGAAGATTAAGTGAGTGTATGTATGTATATATATATATATATATATATATATATATATATATATATTACTTAGAATACTGCCTGGCATGTGGTAAGGGCTATTTACATGTCAGCTGCTGATTGTTGTTCACTACTTTGGAGTTTGTTGAAGTGGAAAGGTAGGAAATGGAGTCTAGCGTCTCTGGGCTTTAGAAAATAATGACTTTTTCCCCCCTTTTCTTAAACTTAGGAGAGAGAACAGGAAAAAAAAAATGGCCATTCAAGTATTGTTTATTAGTTTATTAACACTTAATCTAGGGTATGTGTGTGCAAGCACATGCATATTTTTTAATGAAAGCTTTCACTGTCTGTTAAGGACAGCCATTTGTTTTTTAAACAGATTTAGTTCTGAATCTTGCTGTGAGCAGGTTGACTATCTTAGGATAGACTTAGTAATTTTGTCTTTTAGGTTTCAGATCTGTGATGAGTGTTCAGGTACTATTATGTTAGGCTACCAGTTTTTACCAATATGGTCATTTTCTCCGTAAATTTACCATGGGTGTGGCTTCATCCTGGAATCAAAGCCCTTTCTATGCTGCATTAACTCCCTCAGGCATCACAGCTGACTGCCTCTTTTCACCACTAATTAGGACCCTGGTGACTTAAAAGAGTTAAGTGAAGCCCTCAGAAAAGTAAGCAAAGGAAGTAATCTGGATGATGGAAAATTCTGGTGTTGAACTCCTGCTGGAAGGATAAGAAGTTTCTAAACAGCCCTAGGCATACATGTAAATAACTGTAATTGGTAGTATACCTATCTGTATTCTTTGTAGGTTTACAGGATATTTGAATAGAAAGTGCTTTTTCTCTTTTTCTGGACTGGGCTTATTTCTGGTGAGAGTTTTGTTTCCTTTGCTACCCTCAACCACAGTGCTTGGAGTACAGTGGTCTGAAAGAACAGGGAAGAATTTCTGTGTGTAAATATGATAAGTAACATCTTGAAACATTTTGGGTGTAGTGATTGTCTTGCTTTTTATCAGGGAGCATGTATCTTTTCTGTTTTGTTTCAAATAATCATTAATTGAATCTACATTATTCCAGTACTTCGCTTAGAACGATGTATTACTGTTGAGTGAGCTTCGGACTTTGCTTTTCAAATTTATGAGACACATTGGGATTTATACATTGTAAACTTGTACTGAATAATGTAGACCATTCTAACAACTGATATTCTACATCAATAATGTGTCCTTTGCTTTCTTTAATATTCTGGGCATTTTTGCCTAATTATATAACTATCTGTAGTGATTAGCTAGTTTTAAGTTGGGATTGTTTTCAGGTAATTTGGCCACTGAGACTTTATTGTCTGGTTACTGAGTTAGTCGTCATCTGTCAGGAAGCTTTCGTGTTCCAGGGGAAATTCTATGCAATATTTGCATATTCGTTTTGACAAAGACATACTGATTTTTCGGAGAAAGTATAAAACACTATAGTATGCTTATCATGCTTTTCACCTTGGATAATACTTTTCTTAGAATAGTGTCTGCTGTCACAGAGTTAAAAACTGCATGGGTGCTAATTCATGAACTGTTTAATTTTTTACTGAGTGGCTTAGAGAAACTATACCCTAGCTTTGAATAGTAAAGTATTTAAGAAATTGATAGTAGAGTAAGAAATTGTAAAGTAATGATGAGGCTGAATATTGAAGTCGCATGTATATAATGTAACATAAAAGTGATAGCTGTGGGATGTATCATAGTAATCTCATGCTTTTTCAAAGGTACATCTACTACTTTTAGATGTGTATCCAAGCAAAGATATTTACTGAAAACTTGGTTTTATTTATGTGGAATTAACTATGAAGTTTTAAGACTTTAAAGTCTTAGCTTTTAGAAACATGCTGTAGGTCAGTTTTCACATAGGTAAATCATCTCTTACTTGGAAAAAGTCATGTCAGTTTGTCTCTTGAGGTGAGGATACCTGAAGGTATATTTATTTAGCTATACATGTAATTGGTTTAAAAACTTTTAGCTTACTGCTTGAACCTCTTGGTAATGTTGCAAATTTTAATACTGTTGTTAAAAAATATTTTGAGTTAGAATTTGAATTCATCATTAGTATTTTAGTCAATTTACTAGTTGTTCTTATTTATCAACATCAAAGAGAATATTTAATAAAAATGCGTTTGAGCAGACTTCTGCAATTTAAGCAGGGGTGATACAAAGAGAAATCTCCAATATGCTTATTGTTTTGCAAAAAGAAAGCAAAAACAACACAGTTCAGGGATGAAAACTAATTTTTAAAACTATTTTTGATTTTGTATTCATTGGCTCTTGTGGAGTTTTTGTATCATTAAAAAGACTCGCCCTGCATATATATATTTTTTTCCTTTAGCATATCTATTTCACAGAGTCTCTTTTATCTTTTTGACAACTGTACATATTTTTCAGTTAAGTTTTGACCACGTTCTGCTTCACATCTCCCGATGTGTCCTTTGGGTGTTTCTTACACTGGGGGATGAAGATCCAGCCCACTCACCATCATGTTCGCTGTCTCAGTCTGGTGCTGTGTATGCAGGTTGCTTCAGTGGCAGCTATTTAGAAATAATTTGTCCATCAAATATGTCTTATACAAGTAGCCACAGAAGGAAAGGGGACTTGCATTTAGGACTTTGTCTCTCAAAGCCATGTCAGAACATTCTTCCTGCACAGAGACCACACACAGCTCTCAGTGGGCGAGCATCTGCTCTGCAGTATTTACCCAGCAGCGAGAGGTCTCATCTGCACCAGTGTGCAAGAACACAGGTGGCCGCAGCAAGGTTATCAGTGTGATAGAGGGTGAGCAGAAGTCTCATCTTTAAAACCCCAATTATGACATGCTGCCATATGGGAACACAATTCAGCAAATGAAAAGCAATAGGATTGGGAGGCTGATGGTAGGGAAACGATAGGCTCAGATGCCCTTGTGACATATGCTCTCTCTGCATTTCCAGGCTCACTGCAAATTTTCATTAATTTGCTCATATTTCCTCTCTCCTCTGTTGTGTGAATGATGACCTGTACACTCAGTGGGGTCCAAGCTGTTGATTGATTTTTAGTGTTTTTCTTAAACATAATTGGGGAAATTACAATGAGGTGTTCCAAGTGCACTTTTCCTTACCAAGGAGATAAAGAGAACAGGTTTTAATATCATCTCATTGGCCAGGCATGGTGACTCACACCTTTTATGTCAATGCTTTGGGAGGCTGAGGAGAGAGAATTGCTTGAAGGAAACCAGGAATCGGATACCAGCCTGGGGAACATAGGAAGACTCCATCTGTGCAAAAATATATAAAACACTTAGCTGGGTGTGATGGTGTATACCTGTAGTCCCAGCTACTCAGGAAGATGGCTTGAGCCCAGGAGTTCAAGGCTGCAGTGAACTGATTGCACCACCATCCTTTAGCCTGTACAGCAGAGTGAGCCCTTGTCTCTTAAAGAAAATTTTTTAAAAAATTGTCTCATTGATTTTATTTCAAATTTGCCTAGTGGCTGCTTTTGAGGAACAGCTCTCCCTACCCCGTGGTCACAGAGACCCCCACTGTCTGTGTGTACATAACCTATCCCTTTTTCAACCTCCCTGGCCTTGTTTGCATTTAGGAATATTCCTGGGAACATCTACTGTGTTTTGAGAATACCAGCCATGTCAGGATTCCTACTCTGCCTCTGATCCTAAGGGACATACTCAGGATCCCTGATCCTCTCTAATCCCCTTAGGTGCATCATTATGATTGGAGGGTGGAAAATAAGCATAAGCGTAACATTTTCCAGTCATGTTGGATGGTATCTGTTGCTTGTACTCATATTTATGTTGAGTGTTAAAAGTCTGTGAGAAGCAGAAAAGCTGCTATTTGAAGGCAATAGATGCCACCTGGCTGGGTCTGTCACTGTCCAGCAGGGTGTGGGTGGCAGCACAGACTGTAGGCCCCAAGAGGACAGTGTAAGAGGAGAAGCCCGAGGGACGCCTTCTATCTAGACAGACATTTGTGCCTCTGGAAAGCAGCCCAGATGCCAGTTAAGAACTTTGGCTCTGGATCCAGACAGATTTGAATTAGAACTCAGTTTTTCTCTGTGTGACCATGAGAAGACAGTTTTACCCTTCCCAGACTCATTTTTTTCATCTGTAAAAGGCAAATGATCATTGTACCTATCTCATTAGATTGTTTATGGGATTCAGGGAGACAAGGTTTATGAAGAAACTAGCATGATACCTGGCACATCATAAATGCTCAGTAAGTGCTAGCTTCTGTTGTTCTCTGTCATTATTGTTACTACTCTTCTGTCTTTATTATTATTAAGTAAATACTGTAGCCTTTGCAAGGAAGCAGAGCCTAGAGGCTAGGAGGATCTCAAGGTGGGAAGGGGGAAGGCAATAATGCACCATATTTCAAGGTAAACTTGCTGAAAGTTCTGGTAAGAGGGACAATGGGAGGAGAAGGCAGATATTTGCTTAGATAGAACATGGATTGGCAAACCACAGCCCATGGGCCAAATCCTGAACAAATCTGGCCTACATGTTTGTATACAAAAAAAAAAAAAAGATTTGTGGAACACAGCCACACCCATTTGTTCAGGTATTGTATATTGCCGCTTTTGTGCTATGATGGCAGAATTGAGTAGTTGCAACAGAGGCCACATGGCTGGTGAAATTAAAAATATTTTTGGGAGGCCGAGGCGGGTGGATCACAAGGTCGAGAGATCGAGACCATCCTGGTCAACAAGGTGAAACCCCGTCTCTACTAAAAATACAAAAAATTAGCTGGGCATGGTGGCGTGTGCCTGTAATCCCAGCTACTCAGGAGGCTGAGGCAGGAGAATTGCCTGAACCCAGGAGGCGGAGGTTGCGGTGAGCCGAGATCGCGCCATTGCACTCCAGCCTGGGTAACAAGAGCGAAACTCCGCCTCAAAAAAAAAAAAAAATATTTGCCTTCTGGTCCTTTACAGAAAAATTTTGCCAACCCCTGAGTTAAGAGAAGATCATGGTAGGCAAAGGCAAGGAGAAACATGCCTGAAGGTGTTTCTTCTGCCTTTGCATCAAAAGCTATTTTATTCTTGGTTCTGAGTTTTACTAAGGAAAGTGTGTGGTGGGCAGAGGTTCAGGTAGATGCCAGTTGGAAAGTGCAGATTTTTGTAGGTGCAGGGCCTTCTGTTTTGGCCCATGATCTCAGGTTTCTGGGCAGGAGTTTGTACCCCCAGGATTGAGGTGGAATTGTATATTGAATTAGATTTATATCATTGCATGCATGAGAATGGCTGTAGTTGAAATTTCTGGAGCCTTGGGGTTGGGAGTCACTTTCAGGAGGGACAGTAAGGAGAGAATGGCCTTGTTTGAGCCTTGGTGCTGCTAACTTAGTTTAAGAAAAGCTAGGCATCTCGTTGAGGCTTATAATGTTCTATGACAGTCAGTGTGGCTTGCCTCAATCAAGAAGTGAGTCTCATTTGTTTTATGTTGTGAAGAAAATATTTTATAGCTGAGTGTTCTTTAACTTTGTATTTTGCCAAAAAAAGGGCACAAATTGGGGTGAGAAGCAGTAAAATGTGTTTGTTTTTATCTTTTGGTCTGAAGTTCTGGCAGCATGTATAATTTATTAATTTGCTTATTGCTGTTTCTAGTGATTAAAGTTCTATTTCATGCAAATAATCTCCACTCTGAGTTGCCTACTGGCAACTCCCCACGGAAGTACCTCAGGGTCGCAGCTCAGCACCTCCCAGCCTTGTCATTCCTCTCCGGCCTCCTTGTGGTAGCTGACATTTGCTTTCTTAGAGAAGGGCATCATGTCCTCCTGGGGCCCCAGGGAGGACCCTCACCTTCCCTTTTCTCCTGCCCATTTTCCCACACACTTGCAAGAGTCACCAGGATACTAGGGCCACTCGCTCCTAGTGTCCTTGGCATTCTGCTGACATTTGCTCTTTGTTGACATTCTTGTGCATTGGTTCTGATTTCCAAACTTATTGACTCTTCCCAGGTCCTCCTGTAATCTCTTTTACAAATATACTTAGTGAATATTTTGTAAATATTACATAGCATATTATATGTTATATTGTGACAGTATCATATAATATATGCCATGTATATTATACGAAAAGTGTAAAAATATGTAAGTATAGAAAATTAATGATATTGTGTGTTATACATGTCATTTACTTAATTATTTTTTAATTCATATTATTTTATTTTTAGCTTAGACTTAGTATTTTTCTTTAACTCACTTCTCTTAGTCCCATCTTAAGTAACAATAGCTATGAGATTATAGGTTGTAGTTCAATTAACTTTGTTTTCTAGTATACAATACAGTAAAACTGTGAATAAACAACATACCACCTGGACTCATCTCAAGGAACATGGAAAACTCCTTTTGGGAATTTCTGTGCCAGTTGTTGCTGTTTCCTTCTAACGTATATTAATGTAGTCTCCTGCTTCCCTCCCCCTGCTTCTTTCTGCTGGTCCATCTCTGCTGTTGCAAGAATATCTGCCCCAAACACAAACATGGTGCTGTCACAACGATTCTAAAATGATGCCATGGCTCTCTCTCGTTTCGTGATGGCATTCTGTAATGTTGATTCCTGCAGTTCAACACAGAGCTACAGACTTTCAAAGAGAAAGGGATCATGATGCAATCCCAGGTTTTCCAAACTTCTTTCCAGTGATTTCCCACAACTAGTAATAGGTGTGAGTTTTGGTTTGTCATCTGGAAAATAAGGGTAATAGGGCCCATCTCATGAGCTACCGTGAGAATTCTACTATGCTTAGCCCGATGCTAGACACGTAATAATCTCACAGACTGTTAAATTCGTATTTTCATTGTTGTATTAACCATCATTAATCATGACCTCTGTGATCCTTAGTTTCTCATATGTAACTGGGAATGGGGCATCATGAGGTTTTTGTTAGGACTGCACAGTAGGTTTGGGAAGCAGTTAGGGTGAGAGAGAGTAGCGAAGTGCCTGATATGACATGTGGCCTTTGGGGTCCTCTAATGCAGGCCATGATTACAGTAGAACTTATCAGACTGTCTCTCAGTTGAGAGAGCAGCTCCCTGGGGGCAGGCATCGTGTTTGGTTCTGCGGCAGGTTCCAGGGATGAGCAGTCTAGTAAACAGACCTGCAGCGGATGCATCCAGGGCTCTCACATCTCCTGTGTGGTGGCCATCTAAATAGCCACTGTGTTTTCATCTGTGGAGTCAGTACAGCCCTCCTTGTGCCTTCTTCTTGGTTTACCAAAGGCTAATTAAGAATGTGGATAAAATAACCTGTCTTAGAAGAGATAGGATGACAATCTAATAAACTAATAATAGTCTAATTAAGGTACTTTTTCTTAGCATCAATTTTTTTTCTACTCTTTTTCTGCCATAATGTTCTGTATCACTAAAGAAATTTAGGGGTTTTTTTGTTTTGTTTTGTTTTGTTTTGAGACAGAGTCTCACTCTGTTGTCAGGCTGGAGTGCAGTGGAGTGTGATCTCAGCTCACTGTAATCTCTGCCTCCCAGGTTCAAATGATTCTCCCGCCTCAGCCTCCCAAGTAGCTGAGACTAGAGGCATGCACCTTGACACCCAGATAATTTTTGTATTTTTAGAAGAGACAGGGTTTCACTATGTTGGTCAGGATGGTCTTGATCTCTTGACCTTGTGATCAGCCCGTGTTGGCCTCCCAAAGTGCTGGAATTGCTGGTGTTAGTCACCACACCCAGCTGGGAATTTTAGCTTTTAACACTTTATTGTCTGACTTTAAATTATTAAAATAGGTAGTGAAGTGATTGGCTGTGCAGTCAGAGATCATTGGTTGAAATCATTGCAGTGCATTTATTTCTATTATAGCTGTACTGAGACAGATTTTGTAGTTTGGTTGTAAGACTTGGCTGAAATAAATACAAAAACAAATGTGGCTAGATGCACAGATTAGCTTTAGATATCTCACTGGTATAAGAGACAGAGACCCGTTTGTGGGCCCCCTTCTATCCCTCCAATAGAGATCACAGCATCTCCACTGTGACTGTTCTCTTCTAATTCTTGATTTTACAAAATACCCTCTGATTTTTTTTTTTTAGCTCATCTCTGACATCACCTCCTCTGTGAAGCCTTCTCTTATTATTTCAGATGTTTTATTCTCTTTCTTTTCTGAGCAACATTTGTGTTTGTTACTGGTTTTGTATAATTGAGTTTTTAAGCCTCCTCTAGTGGTTTTCGGGGCTATGTTTTACCTTCTCAAGAGCAGTTACATGTCTTTTGCTCCTAAAGCTGCAACATAAGATGTGCCAGTGTATGCTGCCATCCAGTGTTGCTGTGGAACTGAACTAGGGGAGGGGCAGGACAGGCTTCCTCATAATAGCGCCGGGCAGTGCAAGGATGGGGAGTTGGATACCTGTCTGTTGATGGTTCAGATTCTTTTTTAACCTGGAATAATATGATAGTGTTCATGGATCTGGACAATTCCACTTGCAAGCGAATGACAGATTATTATCCTATTAATAGATGAACAATGAAGTTCATGTTCTCTCCTGTATATATTTCCTATGTTTTAATCATGGATCAGCAATAGGCTTTGAAAATAGTTTCACAGAGGGTAGCAACATAGAAGACCTGGCGTATGCAGCCATCAAAAACGATGAGTTCACGTCCTTTGTAGGGACATGGATGAACCTGGAAACCATCATTCTCAGCAAACTGACACAAGAGCAGAAAATCAAACACCGTATATTCTCACTCATAGGTGGGTGTTGAACAATGAGAACACATGGACACAGGGAGGGGAGCACTACACACTGGGGTCTGTTGGGGGGAAATGGGGGAGGGGCGGGGGGTGGGGAGGTGGCAAGAGATAGCATGGGGAGAAATGACAGATACAGGTGAGGGGACGGAAGGCAGCAAACCACACTGCCAAGTGTGTACCTATGCAACAATCTTGCATGTTCATCACATGTACCCCAAAACCTAAAATGCAATTAAAAAAAAAAAAGAAATAAAAGGGGAAAAAAAAAAAGAAAGAAAAAGTGTAAACTTATTTTAGAGAACTCTCATATACCCTGCATTTATTTACTTTATCAATAACAAATTACTATGTCTATTTATTTGAATTAAGAAACAAATGTTAATAAATTATTATTAACTAAAATTCTTACTTTATTCATATTAACTTAGTTTTTCTCATTTATCCTTTCTTATTGATTCAGAAATTTATCCAGGATAGCACATTACATTTAGTTATCATGTTGTATTAGGCTTCTTTTATCTATGCTAGTTCTTAGATTTTCCTTGGTAATCCTTAGGCTTACCTTGATAGTTTTGAGGGATTCTGGGTAGGCATTTTGTATGGGAATTTTTTATTTGATTTTTTTCCAATATCTTTCTCGTAATTTGGAAGGGGTTATTGGTTTTTAGTCAAAGTCCACAGAAGTAAGGTGTCATTTCATCACAACAAATCCAAAGTCCTACCATCGACTAGACTTATCACTGTTGACACTGACCTTGGTTACCTGATTGTTGAAGTTTCCAGTGTAGTTACTCTCTACCTCCCTTTTCATTTCGTGCTTTTGGAAAACCACAAATAAAAATTCACACTTAAGTTGTGACAGGTTTATGATCTATACCCTTTAGGATAAATTATGTACATACATATCTTGGAAACTTATACATTAAAGATTTATCTCTCTTCACCCCCCCCCCAAAAAAAAAAAGAAGACCTGGCGTATATTTTCTTTTTGTTTACCATTACTATTCTACAGTACAATCCGTTCCTTCAAGAGCTGTTAAAATGGGATTTCCAACTTTATTGGTTAGTCTTAAAAGTGACCATCCCTGGCATCTAACTCCCAAGTGAGTGTCACCTCTATCCTTTCTGTGATATATAGCCATTGGAGAGGTTTACTAAATAAGGTGAAGTTTGTCTGTAGTGGATATTCTCCAGCCTGAACTCGAGTCCTAATTGTTCGATGTGTAGACATCTATGTGAGCTTATTGCTTCTCTTGGGAAAACAGTTAACTTCTAATCCCATGTTTAACTATATATTGGAATTTACGTTCTGTGTGCCATGTGATGACATTAGGAGATGCAAATAAGTCTTCTTTGACACACGAGACATAGATGGTCTCTTTCTGTGGGTGTTGGAGACAGAGAAAGAATGCTAGTGGAGAAAAGCCACCGAGCACAGTACTACTTTTCCTCTCAGGAGTCAGTAGTTCTCTTGTCTTAGAAGAGACTTTTATTCCATTTTCCCGTTTGTGCCACAAAATAAACTTTCTACCACAAAACAAATGGATGGATGGCATCTGCTCTCACAACTCCAATCATATGTCCAACCCTGGAAATGGGGTACTCCAAGGATTAGCAGTTTGCTTCAGTTAAATCCAGGTGATTGGACCTGTCTGTTCATGTTCAGAATTTCTTTGTGGGTTGTTTGTGTTTAATATCATGCCTAGTTTTACAAAAGTGTTTCAGTGAACTTTTTATCAGTGTGTGAACTGTCTTGAATATAGCAGATGAAGTTAATAGAACAAATTAGTCTCTTAGTTAATATGCGCCAATTAAAAATCAGTCAATATAAAGACTCAAAGGGGGGGTTGGCAAATGAATACCCAAGAAAAGTATTTCTAGTTTGCCCAGATACCAAACTATGCTAACTTAACCACTCTGTGACCTTTAGTGGGAAAACTCTTTAGCTGGGTTTTGTGCAGTTACATGAAGGGTTTGCCTAAGTTTTTCTTAGTGTAAGTCCCCTGTTCCCAAATTTGACCCTCCTCTTGACAGTGTGGTCTATGTATGTAGACCTAGTACTTTCTTATTGCTCTCTCATTAATATAGAATTTGGTGATTCTCTCAAATATTAGATTTGGCTGTAAAGGTAGCAAGAAGAAAGTGATATTTCTCAAGGAATATGCTAAACGATTGACTGCCTGGCTGTGAATATGGTGTAGACCCAGTACTTTCTTATTGCTCTCTCATTAATATAGAATTTGGTGATTCTCTCAATTATTAGCTGTGGCTATAAAGGTAGCAAAAGGAAAGTTATATTTCTCAAGGAATAGGCTAAAAGATTGACTGACTGGCTGTGAATATGGTCTTAGAGGGGAAGGTGAGATAAAAGGAAGATACCAGAAGATATGATAAACCCTATTTAACCCCCTTTTTTTTTTTTTTTTTTTTTTTTTTGAGACGGAATCTTGCTCTGTCCCTCAGGCTGGAGTGCAGTGGCATGATCTCGGCTTACTGCAACTTCCGCCTTCTGGGTTCAAGGGATTCTCCTGCCTCAGCCTCCCAAGTAGCTGGGACTACAGGCATGCACCACTACACAAAGCTAATTTTTGTGTTTTTAGTAGAAACGGGGTTTTGCCATGTTGTCCAGGCTGGTCTCGGACTCCTGACCTCAAGTGATTTGCCTGCCTCAGCCCCCAAAAGTGCTGGGATTGCAGGCATGAGCTACTGTGCCTGGCCCACTTAATGCTCTTAAGTGCATGTGGTACAGGGACAAAGGCCACCAACATGACTAATGAGGGAAATTGTGGTGCACTATAAAAGGAGCCAGGGTGTGTTTGCTTCATGCTTTATGGCTATATTTTAGAAAGGTAAAATAACTAGTATGTATCAAAATAACGAATATATATCATGTGCCCAGTGGGAACAAGCACTGTGCTGGGTACATTATACATATTGTCTCAATTTCATTCGCACTGTAATTTTTATTCAGCCAGTGAAAGCAAAGTTGAGAATCAAATTCAAACCTGTGACTTTGAAGGGTCTTTTCTTTTCTTTTTGCAGTAGGGCCTTTACTGTTAGGTGTGATTTTATCTGGAATGTATGAGAAAAATTGTACCACTTTTTTTCTGTCAGTTATAATCAGAAAACAAAATAAACACCTCTTAAAAACTTATGATATTCAAACACTTGGTTTACTTTAATATAGATGAGGGAGATAGTTTCCTCTGAATTTTACATTATGTTACCTTCAATTCACCACAGTTGATTTAAGGAGACTTGTAGAACAATGTTTGTCCATAATTACTTGTTCTATGAAATACGTATTTTTTTTTCATTTGTCTCTAGGGGTTGTTCAGAAAGAGCTACAGTGATAGAATAGAAGCCAATACTCGATTATCCATGAAAATGAAGTAAAGGATGCGAAAGAATGATGATGACTGTAGTAAAATCTCGATGTTCTCTGAGTCTGTGCCGTAACTGTGCTTCACTCTGGGATTCCCATCTTAACCTTCTGATTCAAGTCTGACAGCATTTTCTTTGACATACTTCTCTAGAGTAGACACATATTCGACCAAATTAAGTGGCATGGTACTCCAGGGAAAGATCTCTGGTAATCTGTGTAAGAATATGAGGCACATTCTTCTAGTTGCATACGACCTGTAGGTTTTTTTCTCAGATGCCAGCTCCTATCAATTGATTGTAACTGGCTGGAGCGTACGCAGTGCTGGAAAGGACCAGATTGACTGATCACGTCTGCCAAGACTGGAGGACAGGGGAAGGAGTGGGAGCCTACGTGATACACATTTGCCATCACTTTCTATCAACTTCTCTATGCAAATAAATTATGAATCCTTATGTAAAATGGTTATTCAGTTTCAAAAATAATCTTTGACGAACTGGTCTTAATTATGTTTTTTCTACATGTGCAGATCTGTCGCTAAGAAAGTTTATTTTAATAAATGTGGGATGAATGTGGTGAGTCTAAATGTTCCCTTATAACATTAAAGTTATGCAGATGTGTTGCCCTAGTTTGTTTCTGTTGAGATTAGAGTCTGAAGCTTTACTAAACTGTCAGGCCACCAATATTCTCTCTTTCCTACCTGTACTTCCTTCCTTCCTTCATTTCCTTCCATCTTCCTCTGTTTTCTCTTGCTTCCTTCCTTCCCTCCCTTTTGTTCCCTTTCTCCCTTCCTTTGTAACATCACAGAAGTTAGTCCCCAGCCACCAAACTGTACATTTTTTTGTGTTATACTGTTGCATGTTTGAAATTGACAAATACTTGATTTATATAACTGACATCAACTATAGGCATCATCTTCAATGCCTATAGAATTGAATACTGTGAAAGAAAAGCCCCCTTTTTTTTGTGGTACGTAATGTTCTTTGTGATCTTCTCCCATTCCGTCAACTTCATTGTTTATTGACAATATGCACACAGGTGTGTGCACACGCGTGCACGCACGCACACACACACACACACACACTCACACATTATTTGAATCATCTTGACTTGTTTGGAGAGTCAGAGCCAAAACTGTACCATTCTTTCTGCTTTCTGTGTCTTTTACCTAGAATATACTACTTTTACCCAGGTGCTTTTGGGCTCAGCTCAGGTCTCCTGCTTCTGGCAAGCTTTTCATGACCCCAAAGGCTGAATTAGTTGTCCTTCTTCTGTATTAGTATACCGTAATAATAGTAATACTAACGTAATGCATGATAAATAGTAATAATGATGTACATGGGTTAATTGTTCAGCCTTTTTTTGCTAAGAGTCATACCTGGATTATCTTGTAATTCTACTACAATTTCATAAAATAGATATTATTATCTTATTGAGAAAAGTGAAGTATAGAGTGGTTAAAAATGACTTGCTCAAAATCAGACTGCTTGAGTGGTGGAATCTTTGCAAGTGGAATAGTGATTGTGGGTTTGCACAGAGTTTTCTTCTCTTATATTTTGATTTCTTAGACATCACAGACCATTTCATTGATTACTGTGTCTCTACCAGGGGCTGGCATATGATACAGGTGGAAAAAAACAATTGTTCAATTAAATTTGATTGAATTCTTATTTATAGTGGATATAACCATTCTATCACTTCTCCAAAGTTTGGTATGTATAAATATGTAGTAAAATGGCTTTCTTTTTAATAATTTGCTTCAGATTTTAAATCTTATTTGTCAATTTAAAAATCATGCAGCTTTGAATCCCACCTTTTTAGCAGTATCCTTAGTTTTGAATTTAATGTGATAAAAAATACAGAATTGAAAAATTCCCACCATCTGAAAGGTTGAGCCACAATTTGTTTCTCTCATTCCTACTCTGTGTGTTTGTAATGTAAGCACCTATGGAGGAATATGGAGAAGGGGAAGGGGTGCTGTAAGTTAAGGGAGTAGTTGACTAATATGTCAGCAAATATAGTCTGTCTGCCTCTTAGAATTCTGAGAGATTTCAGTCTCTATTTACTGCCCACTGTTTATCAAGAAGGTTGGTGATTCTTCTTTTTGATGGAGAACCCTTCTTAAGAAGTACGTAGATTTTTGCTCTCTACTGTCCTTGCTTTCTTCATCCTATCTTTAGGATGCCAAACTTTTACCTTAGGCCAGTTAGCAATCTTGAAATACTTTCTGGATATGTGTTATTCCCCATTAGCAATTAGGGTAGAAAAAGATGAGTCTGTGCCATAACTTGT
Organism: Saimiri boliviensis; assembly: GCF_048565385.1. Taxonomy (NCBI): domain Eukaryota; kingdom Metazoa; phylum Chordata; class Mammalia; order Primates; family Cebidae; genus Saimiri; species Saimiri boliviensis. Next base: position 195,881,327 of record NC_133449.1, on the reverse strand, counting down.
TTTGAATTCCCATCTTAACCTCCTAATTCAAGTCTGACAGCATTTTCTTTGACATAGATCTCTAGACTTACTTTCTTTGACATGCTTCTGTAACGTGTGTTCTAGAGAAAACATAACTTCATTGTGGACACTTGATTATTTCTTCTTTAACTAAAATACAACATTGAGAAAGAATATTTGTCTGAATCTAAATCCCAGTAATACACCTGGATAATCTTTATTGAAAATCATCAAACCCAATCCCTGACTGACAGGTCTTACCATAGAGGTATTCAGAGCTAGTCCCATGATTTGTGCTTAATCATTGGCGTGGCTGCTTGTGACAGACTTGCCACTTAATGTCTATTTTGTCATGTTATTTTAGAACCAGGGAAGTAACTATTAATGTACAACATATGGCAGCCATTACATAGTAAAGTAGAATGTTTTAAAAAGAAAGTTTTTGGAATTAAACACTAAGCTACCACTTAGTGCATTTTTGCTTAACCTTGACTGTTAACAAACTGGGTTTAATGTGTTTCATAATGCTCTATTATAACTAACTTTGAGAGCTTCACTTAGAAAAAAATTAAAAGCAGCTAAAAAAAATCCCTGTGGTTTTTGTTCTTAGACTTTGGGCTCATGTGTCACATGCTTCTGGCATGTGTTCCCAGTTGCTAAGGCTCTGAGCAGTGGAGCCCAAAGAATCATTCTGGTGACTTTCTTCTTTCATAGCTTCTTCATTGGTTTCAGCTCCAACAGAGCCTCTTCATTGTACATTAGAGAAAACGGAAGAAAGGCCCCACAGCCTGCAGCTCTTCACGAGACTCGGAGAATAGACCACTTGACATTAGAGATGTTCATTCTCAGTCTCTTCAGCTTTTTGCCAGTTGGCATTAGAGGGCTTTGCTCTCCTCCTCTGCTCCCACCCAGATATTACTTATCATAGCAGAAAAGGAACATTGCAGTTGAAATAGCCTTCATTTTCTTCCTAGTCTCTTTACCTGTCTTCTGTCTATAGAGGCAACTGCCATTCAGAAACCCATGTGTATCCTTCCAGTCCATGCTTTTATGTGTTCACTAAATAGGATTGTATTTATAAACAATATAGTTTTTACATTCTTTCAATTTCATAGATGCTATGCTGTACCTATTATTTTACAACTTGCTTTTTTCCACTCAACATTATATTTTGGATGTATAGTTTAGCTCATTTGCATTTTTATGGCAACTGTTATTTTTGTACCTATTTCTGACATTATTTTGAGTTCGTAATGTTTTCACTGCTTCTATCTTTCTCCTTTCTTTCCTTATTTTGGGTGATGTGAAATATTTAAGCATTCATTTCTTTCTCTGGCAGTTTAGATGTTATGCAATTTATATTCCCTCTTTTAGTGGTTACTCTTAAATTTTTAGCAAATATGTATATTTAACAGTGTTTAAGGTTCATCAGAATTTCTGTTCTTCTGTACAGTGTAACAACCCTTGGAGGGCTTCATTCTGATCTCCTTTCCTCCTTCCATCATACTATTGATGTCCAGCATTTTATTCACACCTTGATTTTTTACTTCCTCCAAATTAATTATTGTGCTTGTGTTGATAATTATACTTTTATACAGTCAGTTTGTATTTAGACTTACTAGCATGGTTACTTGTGTCTTTAGCTCCTTTTTTCTGGTTTCTGTTTACTTCTTCTGCATGCAGAGTACTCCTTAACAGTCACTTCTGTTCTGAATCTTTTGTGTCTCAAAATGTCTTTCACCTTTTCCCCCTGAGAGATAGTTAATTCTGTATAGACTTCAAGGCTGACTATCATTTTGTTTCAGTACTTTGAAGTTTACAGTGACTTACTCTTTATCAATGTTTTTATTTTAACAGTCTGGATAGGAATATTTCTAAAATTTAGACATGATTTAAATAATGATTTTACATATCCCTGCATTCAAAAAGAGGATCAGTTAAGTACCATAGAGTCTTTGTTGAGGTCAACACTGTTATTTGGAACATGAGACTTTTCATTGTGTTGTGATACAGTGATGTTCTCTGGTAGTTGACGCATGTAAGAATGTTTTATCTTTCATTAGATGAGTTAAGTCTTGGATTTTTTAAGGCCCTGTATCTGCTTTTTAGTGGTGTGTGTGTGTGTGTGTGTGTGCGCATGTGTGAGTGTGTGTGCGCATGTGTGAGTGTGTGTATGTCTTTCCTCTCTGTCAATACTTGCTGCTATGCCCGATTTACTAAATGTAATAATTGTTTTCTTTTCATCAGCTGTTTTTCTCCAATATATATGTTTGTTTGTTTCCCCTTTGCTGAAAGCAAGGGCCCTAGATAACCAAACTGGTCAAGAACATATGGCTTCATTTGATGTTGTCATTGGCACTGTCTCTGTGGTCTTTGTAAAAACATTTTATACTGGCTAAGTATGTGACGAGTTGCAGTATGCTTATGATGGACACAGGATCTGAAGCCAGATTGCTTGGGTTCGTATGCTAGCCCTGTACTATGTAACCCTAGCAAGTTCCTTAACCTCTGAGCTTCAGTTTTCTCTTCTCCAAGATGGAGATAATTATAGTATACACCTTTTTTAATTGCTTTTTGTTTTATATGAATTACTACCCACAATGGTTTAGAACAGTACCTGGTCCTGTTAACATGTGGTGAGCTAAGCATACTTTAAAACAGCGTTCAAGTTTCATCTCAAATACCATGTGGACTGTGAGGTTCTATACAACTGAAGTTAAAAAAGTTTTCAGAATGAAAAATATCTAACTGGGAAAAAGACTAAACTAGGACGTGGTCTATTTCTGTTATCACGGGCATTGAATGTAATGTGCAAGTTTATTTAAATATTTGCTTCTGCTGGAAAGCAGGAGGTCATTTAAGACCAGGGATGAAGATGTCACATTGGAGAAATCATAATGTAAATTAGTGGGTAGGCATTTTTTTTGCTTTATAAATACTGATTTGCTTCCAACTTTTCAGTACAGCCTGATGCCCCCATCAAAATATGTGAATGCCGAAGACCTGAACTTTAGCTTTAGGTTTTTCAGTAACTCACACTGTGACCATGACCAAATTCTTTCAATTGCCTGTGCTTTAATTGAACTCTTATAAGGGCAAATGAGATAATAATTGTGACCTAGCTTTTAACCAGCTTTTTAAGTGCTTAAAATAACTAAGATGGTGCTAATACATTTTAGCAATGTAGCAATATTAATATAATGCTTCAAATGAAAATGCAGAGTTTTTATCATTTCAGATTAAATTTTAAGAATCTAATATGTTGGCTTATATTTAATTATTTCATGGTTTGAGGCCTTATCAGGCTTATTTTATTTATGATTGATCCCCCATCTACTTGCAGAAATGATTTAAGGATACTTACGAACATTCATAAACTATTAAAATAAGTAAAAATCTGACCATGGAGAAATTTTGAATTTCTCATTCATCTAACCTTGATTTTCACCCTTTCCAATAGCTACAATCAGTGATATTGGTCTTTTTATTAATCCCTCCTCATTCTCTCTGTAGTTAGTTAAGATTACATTTATTGGAGACCAGATTTTGACACAGTACTGAAGTGAACCGTTATGGAAGAAAATAACATTTGCTGAGCACTATCTTTTTAGTCCTCTGACCAGGCCTCTTTTCTGAAGTTACAGAGCTCATCAGCTGCAGCATGTCAGAATCAACTCTAGATCTGCTTGACTCTGTTCCAGAGTGCAGACACATCATCCCTGTACCACAGTGCTTTCTGTGATACCAGTTCTGTTTAGAGAATCAAAAAGGGGGAAATGATTATTTTATCTTAACAGAGAAGTTCAAAAGTAATTTTTAGAGGAAATTTACATACATTCCATAGTAATGTGAATGCAAATATAATTGCATGACAATATGTCAACATGTGTGCAATGCCTTTTGTGGGACCACAGAAGGTGTGGGACTCTGGTGGTAAGGACCATGTGAAAGGAGGTGAAGATTCTAATTAAGTCTTAAGAGCAGTGGAACATGGATTTATTATACGTAACCTTAACTATCACTGCATCCTAGTGGATAATTCTAGGATTTTTGACCTGAAGGTGAAGCTCTTGCCTAAGTCAGGAGAAGACAATTTCAGAAACTCATTATTTTAGCAAATGACAGGAATACCCCTTTCAAAAATAGCTACAGCTGGAATTTCTAGAGCTTTTCCCAATACTGACGTTGCTCTTATCTGTCTTTTCTTACCCATTTTTCTTCCTCCTTTTCATGGCTAATTTTCCTGTCTTTATATCACGAGTTGTTATTTTAATTCATGTACTTGTACCTCTTTGAAGGTCCATGGAATACTATTACTTATTCATTTGGTCACTTTTACTAGGGACAGCAGGGTGGGTGTTAATGCATACTAATTGTGTAAGGTTGATATTATTTTTATTTTTATTTTTTGTAGCTGAAGCATCTGAAGTTTAGAGAGATTAAATATATTGCCCCAAACCACTCAACTAGTAACTGGTCAAGCCAGAAATGAAATCCAAGCTTCTCTGGCTTCAAAATGTGTGTGTGTGTTTCCTATGAGTCACACTACCAGATATTCAGAGCAGTTGGTTGATATTTAAAAGGCATGAACAAAAGCCACCCACCCCAGAAATAACTCTATCGCTCAATAGTTATTGTACTTTAAATTCCAGTGTTTGAGATGCGTTTCTTCTGCATTGTTGGCTGCTCTCTCCATAAAGTGTTTAAGTTAAAAATATTATTTTTCTTTTATAAATCTTTACACAACACTTTAATGAATATTAAATTAAATGCAAGCATACTTTCCACTGCTCAAGTAACAGAAAATCCACTGATGGTGACTTTAACAAATGGGGTAGGTGGCTGCTGGTTCAGTGGCTTAAGATATCAGGGCTGGAATTACTGTGACTCTTTCAGTCTTTTTTTTCACCATCACAGGGTGTCTGCCGCAGATCCAAGTATCACCTCTGTTTAGGGCTGGAGGAAGGGAAGGAAGAGGTCTATGTCAGCCATAGCTGTCTTTTTTTAATCCAGAAACACAAAGATATTCTACTACGTTCTGGAGCAACCTTTTGCTTATGACTTCAGGCTGGAACTGCATCATATGGCTACACATATCTGCAAAGGAGTCTGGGGAAATGGATATTTCTGTAGTGGAGATAGACAAGAGAGAAGGATGGGAATATTATTGGGTTAGCCACTTCTTAGCATTGCCTACAACATATGACGTGTTTATTTCATTATTAAAACTACTTTCTGAAACAGCAAATAACATCTTCATTTTCACAGATGGCAGAAATAAGTTCAACAAAGTGTGAATGACTTCCCAAGGTCATATCACAAGTTAGTAGCATGTCCAGCATCTAAGCCTTAGTTTCCTGCATTCCAGCAAGTTTTTTCTTCATACTTTTCTTCCTTCATTCCAGCAAGTCTTTTCTTCATACTTTTCTCCCAGATAGGAGTTGGCAGTTCAGTGATTAATACATTAGTTTCACATTCCTACTCCCTGTATGCAGAGAAGTTTCAGGGTGGCGAGAATGAACAGGGTTGGGCATGAGGCTTCAAAAGAGAGGAAGGCTCCAGGATGGATGATGAGGGGATGACAAGCATCAACTTTGCTCATTTCCTCTGAGTTTTGCTCAGGATTGGTGAATTCTGAACAAAGTTCTTCTGTTTTTTTTCTTTTTTTTTCCCTCCTGCAGTTTTGGGCTGAGGACCTTGGAGGAAGTCTCAATGAGACCACGGAATAGTCATCTCTCCCTGTCTGTTTGTCCTTTGACCTAGTCTGTGACTGGCCACTGTAGTCTCACTTCTGTTGACCGAATCCGAGCAACATCTTAATACAGAAAACCTCATTATTTGGCTTTCTTCTGTAGCAGTGGTTCCCCTGCCACCCTTTGTTACATCCAAGTGCTAGTTTCTAAGGAAGGAAGCTTTTTTGTTGTTGTTGTTTTTGAATGAATACATTTCTGTGCATTTTTGTTTGAGGCCATGATCCCCAAAATATCCTAAAACTGAAATTGGAAGTTAATTGTCACGGGTTGTGTAAAGATTCTGGTGGGAAATGGACCATACAGTGTTTCATGATGGAGCCTCCTGTGACCTACTCTTTATTTCCTCAGCATTTTCTTCCCTTCTCTGTTACAGTACTTCCACGAGGAAACATTTACGTACATTTAAATATAAATCCTTCATGTATATTGCTCTTCAGCATCAAACACTGAGAGGCTTTTTAATCCTTGTATCCACAAAACCTTACCAGTAGAATCATTCAGTAAGTGAATGAAAGAAAAGAGAACTTGGTTTTCTTGAATGTTTGGTTTAAAGGTTAGCCAAGAAAAATTGTTTATTTTTGTTCATGCTTTTGAAACCAGTTATGTAATGTAATGGCGCAAGGTTTTGTCTTAGTAAGCAGAGTATTTTAGATGTAAATTAGATTCACTGTGTTTGGCTGTATATACTGTCATTCAGAACGTCAGTGATTACTTTCTAGTTTTGAAGTTTTGTACATGTAGACTGTTTGTTAGGATGTATTTGGATGTCTGACAACCTCATTTATTCTCATTCTTCACTCCTCTTTTAACCATAAAAACTGTTTTCATTATTAACTAACTTATATTCATATAGTCACATGTCTCCAAAGTAAAAAAAAAAAAAAACAAAAAAAAACACTAAATATTATATAATTCAAAGTCTCCCATCCATTTCTAGTGCTCAGCTGCTCAGTTCACCTTCCCTATGTGACTTATTAATTTCTGGAGTTTTTTTTTTTTACGAAGGTATTGTATGCACATACAAATACAAATATACCTTTTCCCCTTTAACAAATCTGCACAAATAATAGCATATATAGCTAAAAAACAAAACAAAATGAAACAAAAACTCAGTACTTACTTGATGTCTCTTTTTAATAGGATATAACATGTTTCTTCATCTTTTTTTAATGGCATACTACTATTCATTTTGTGGCCATTCATAATTCATTTAACCCATTTCCCTGCTAGATTATTCATATTATTTCCAGTCTTTTACTAATATACAAGCCGTGTTGTAACAAACAGTCATATACATTCACTGTTTTTCACTCTTACAAATATATTGATATGACAGATTTTATTCTAAGGAAATTGAATTACATTATCAAAAAGAATGTATGCTTAGACCCTGGCAAATCGCTCTCCTCAGACTGTACCAGTTTACACATCTGCCTGTGATATAGGCAAGCACTGTTTCCTCACACAGTCAGTGGTATAACATGTTATAAAACTTTTACCACCTATTCAATCTGACAGGTCAGAAAATGGTATCTCATTTTCTTCTGATTGAGATTGGGCATCTGTTTCTGTAAGTTTAAGAGTCATTTTTATTTCGTTTTCCATGACCTAAGGTGTATATCCTGTGTTCATTTTTCTACTGTGCTGCTTGTCTCTTTCTTAATGTTTAGGAACTTTTATGTATTAGGGAGATTAGTTCTTTTTAATAGGAGTTGTGAACAGTTTTTCCCGTGGTTTGGTGTTTGTCTTTTTACTCTGTTGTAGTTTTGGTTAGTTGCAGAAAACAAAATTTCAATGCAGTCAAATATATCAGTGTTTTCTCTTAAGACTCTGGAGTTTGTGTCGAAAAGGCCTTCCATTTTCCAAGATTACAGCATAATTCTTAGCTGATTTTTAAAAATATATTATTATTTTCACTTTCCTATCCAGATCTTTCAAACCCAGAATGTTTTTGGTATGGACTTGAGGCACGGGCTTACCTCTGCATTCCTCTAGGTGGTCCTTAGTTGCCTCCAAATCATTTTTACATGAGCTATATTTTCCCCACTGATTGGGATTCTACCTTCGTATCATTATGAAATTCTCAGTCTATTGAGTCTATTTTAGACTTTCTGTTCTGTTTCATCAGACTTTCATTTATATTAAGTGCCAATACCACTTGGTTTTAATTATTAATTTGTTTTAAAATGTATGTGGCTGCTTCTCCCTTGTTACTTTTCCTTTTCAGAAGTTTCCTCTTTTACCTATACTTACTTTCCTAACAAATAAGATGACTAAAATTATTTTTTCTCAGTGTGTAATTTTTAAGCCCCTATTTTGTGCTGACCAATGCCCTTGATTATTTTCTAGAAAGTAAACTCAAGCTGTTTAATGAACTGTCCCAGACTGCAAGAGCTTGCAGTTACATTGCAGGGGAAAAACACATGCAGAAGGTAAATAAGAGAGGGGCTCTGGAGCTGAGCTTCTTCTGGTGCACACAGGTTACCTCCTAGTGGGCAGGCCTCTCCTGCTAAACTCCAGCCCCTCTTCACTGATGGCTGTCACTGCTAACTAATCTGTGACGACGAGCTTGAAGTATGTTACATTTGGTTATCTGAGCAAGTACAAAACAGTTGCACTGGAAAATTCAAGCTTGTGGTGGGACATATTCTGAGGGCATTTTTGGTGTTATGCCTGCAAGTTACTTTAGAACTCTGGCCAAGACTTTGGAATAAAGGTAGATTAGACTGTTCTTTTGCCCTAAAAGCTTTCTTCTCTTAACAACATCAGGATTGAAAATGAGTATCAAAGAACTAAATAATATTAGTTCTTATTACTTTAACTCCCCTACAGGTGAGCTTAAAACAGATCATATATATCCTAAAGATTACATGGAATGTAATAAGAATATTTCTACAGTTAGATTTTCATACTCGACATTGAATGAGTTGTTGAATGCCTGTGATTTTGAGAATATTTTCATTTTTTAAAATAGAATTGAGTGCATTAATGTATCTCTCAACCTGGTAAATACCATTGTACAGTTTTTAATTGACAGCACTTACCCTTGTCTCCTAGGACAGTTCCTTCCTTCCTGCTTCACTCCCTGCTGCTTTTCTGATCCTCTTATGTCCTGACCTTCCAAATGTGGGCTTCTTCAGGACTTGGCCTTGAGTATTGTTTTGTTCTCTTCACTGTCTCTAATTTTTCCTTTGATCTCATTAAACAACCTAAAGAACACTCTTCTGAAATTTATTTCGATAGTCCAGACTTCTCTTCTGAGCGACCTGCACAACATTCTCTTCACTGTCTCTAATTTTTCCTTTGATCTCATTAAACAACCTAAAGAACACTCTTCTGAAATTTATTTCGATAGTCCAGACTTCTGAGCGACTTGCACAACATACTCCTAGCTTGGTGTACATTCTCAGATGTGAGTGGCCAAAATAAAACCTTTTATTTCTTACATTCCTTTCCTCCCTCTGGCCGCAGGCCCATTGTACCCAGGAAATGGCACCACAATCCGCTGCGTTTTTCAGGTTAGAAATTCAATAGCCATGTATGAGTCTTCTCTTTCTCTTATTGCTCCCACATTCAGCCCATCAGCAAGTTCTGACAAGATTTCTCCTTTTTTTGTTGCTGATGTTTAGATGGTAGTCAGTATTTTATTATTTGGTGAATCAGGAGAAAGCGCTTTTTGCTTTCTTAAGGGAGAAGAGGAGAACTAATTAAGAGGGAGAAACTGAAAACATTACATAGATGTTTTTCTATGCCACACAGCACTTTTCTTTATGGAAGAATTGAAAACTTTATGTGTGTGCTTAGTAAATGGATTTTTTTAAGCTTGTATTTTAGGTTCAAGGGTACATGTACAGGTTTGTTATATAGATAAATTGTGTGTTGGGCTTTTGGGGTACACATTGTTACATCATGTAGGTAATAAAGCACAGTACCCAATAGGTAGTCTTTTGATCCTCACCTTCCTCCCACCCTCTACCCCCAAGTGGTCCGTGGTGTCTATCATTTCCTTCTTTGTGTCCTTGTGTGCTCAGTGTTTTGCTCCTACTTATAAGAATATGTGGTATTGATTTTTTTTTTTTTTCTTTTTCTACACGGAGTCTTGCTCTGTCACTGAGACTGGAGTGCAGTGGCACGATCTTGGTTCACTGCAGCCTCTGCCTCCCAGGTTCCAGCGATTCTCCTGCTTCACTTCCTGGATAGCTGAGATTACAGGCGCATGCCAGCATGCACAGCTAATTTTTGTGTTTTCAGTAGAGACGGGATTTTGCCACGTTGGCCAGGCTGGTCTCAAACTTCTGACCTCAGGTGATCCACCTGCCTCGGCCTCCCAAAGTGCTGGGATTACAGGTGTGAGGCACCATGCCTGGCTGGTATTTGGTTTTCTACTCCTGCATTGATTCATTCAGGATAATGGCCTCCAGTCCCATCCATGCTGCTGCAAATGATGTGATACCATTCTTTCTATGGCTGTGCGGTATTCCATACTGTATACATACCATGTTTTCTTTATTTACTCTACCAGTGAAGGGCATTTAGGTTGATTCCATGTCTTTGCTATTGTGAATACTGCTGCAGTGAACATATGTGTGTATGTGTCTTTATGGTGGAATGATTTATATTCTTTTGAGTTTGTACTCAATAATGGGATTGTAGGGTTTACCGGTGATTCTCTTTATGGCTGAACTAATTCACATTCCTACCAGAAATATTTAAGTATTCTTTTTCTTTGCAACCTTCCAGCATCTGTTATTTTTCAATTTTTTTGAGATGGAGTTTTGCTCTTGTTGCCCAGGCTGGAGTGCAATGCTGTGATCGCGGCTCACTGTAACATCTGCTTCCTGAGTTCAAGTGATTCTCCTGCCTCAGCATCCTGAGCAGCTGGGATTACAGGCACCCACCACCACACCTGACTAATTTTTGTATTTTGAGTAGAGATGGGGTTTCATCATGTTGGCCAGGCTGGTCTTGAACTCTTGACATCAAATGATCTGCCCGCCTCGGCCTCTCAAAGTGCTGGGATTACAGGCATGAGCCAGCATGCCTGGCCACCTCTGTTACTTTTAAATTTTGTAATAATAGCCATTCACTGGTATGAGGTAGTATCTCATTGTGGTTTTGATTTGCCTTTCTCTGATGATTACTGATGATGAGCGTTTTTCATGTGCCTGTTGGCTGCATATATATCTAATTTTTGAATAGAGTCTGTGTATGTCCTTTGCATACTTTTTAATGAAGTTGTTTGTTTCTTGTAAATTTGTTTAAGTTTCTTATAGATGTTGGATGTTAGATCTTTGTCAGAGGCATAGTTTGAAAATATTTTCTTCCATCCTATATGTTGTCTGTTTGCTTTGTTCATAGTTTCCTTTGCTCTGCAGAAGCTCTTTAGTTTAATTAGGTCCCATTTGTCAATTTATATTTTCATTGCAATTGCTTTTGGTGTCTTCATCATAAAATTTTTTCCAGGTCCTATATCCGGAATGATATTTTCTAGGTGATTGTACAGGGTTTTCATTGTTTGTGGTTTTACATTTAAGTGTATAACCCATCTAGAGTTGATTTTTGTATATTGTATAAAGAAGGGATCCAGTTTCAATCTTCTACTTGTGGCTAGCCAGTGTTCTCAGCACCATGGATCAAATGTGGCATTATTTCTGAGCTCTGTAGTCTGCCCCATTGAACTATGTGTCTGTGTTTGTACCAGTCCCATGCTGTTTTGGTGACTATAACCTTGTAATATAGTTTGAAGTTGAGTAATGTGATAGCTCCAGCATTGTTCTTTTTGATTCGGATTGCTTTGGCTACTCAGGCTTTTTTTGGTTCTATATGAATTTTGGGATAATTTTTTCTGTTTCTCTGAATAATATTATTAACAGTTTAATAGGAATAGCACTGATTCTGCAAATTTCTTTGGGCAGAATGGCTATTTTAACAATACTGATTCTTCCTATCCATGAGCATGGAATGCTTTACCATTTGTTTATGTCATCTCTAATTTCTTTGGGCAGTGTTTTGTAAATTTCATCATAGAGATCTTTCACCTTATTGTTTATCTGTATTTCCAGGTATTTTTTTCTTTTTATGTTTATTATGAATGAGATTGTGTTTTTGATTTGCCTCTCAACTTTAAATGCTGTTGGTGTATAGGAATGCTACTGATTTTTATAGAGTGATTTTGTTTCTTGAAACTTTGCTAAAGTTGTTTATTGAATCAATGAGCTTTCAGGCAGAGACTATGGAGTTTTCTACGTATAAAATCATATCATCTGCTAACAGGGATAGTTTGACTCCCTCTCTTCCTGTTGGGATCCCTTTTATTTATTTCTCTTACGTGATTGCTCTGGCTAAGACTTCCAGTACTGTGTTGAGTAGGAGTGGTAAAAGTGGACATCCTTGTTTTGTGCCAGTTTTCTAGAGAAATGCTGCCAACTTTAGCCTATTCTGCATGATGCTGGCTGTGAGTTTGTCGTAGATTGCTCTTATTATTTTGAAGTATGTTCCTTCAGTGCCTAGTTTGTTGAGAGTTTTTAACATGAAGATCTGTTGAGTTTTACAGAAAGTCTTTTCTGTATGTATTGATGAGATTGGATGTGTTCAGGGTGGTGGCCATAGACCTTTCTGCATCTATTGAGAGAATCATGTGATTTTTGTTTTTCCCTCTGTTTATGTGATGAATCATGTTTAATGATTTACATATATTGAACCAGCCTTGCATCCAGAGATAAAGCATACTTGATTGTGCTGGATGAGCTTTGCGATGTGTCACTGGATTCTGGTTGCTAGTATTTATTGAGAATTTTTGCATTCATGTTCATCAAGAGTATTGACATGAAGTTTTAGTTTTTTGTTGTGTCTCTGCCAGGTTTTGGTAGCAAGTTGATGGTAGCCTCCTAGAATAAGATAGGGAGACATGCCTCCTTCTCAGTTTTTTGGAATAGTTTCAGTAGGAATGGTATCAGCTCTTACTTATATTAATACGTCTGATAGATTTCGGCTTTGAATTCCCCTGGTCCTATGCTTTTTCTGGCTGATAGGCTTTGTATTACTGATTCATTTTTGGAACTTGTTTTTGGTCTGTTCAGGGATTTCATTTCTTTCTGGTTCAATCTAGGGAGATTGTACGTTTCCAGGAATTTTTCTATTTCTTCTAAGTTTTCTAGTTTGTGTGCATAGAAGTATACACAGTAGCCTTTGTGGCTTTGTTTGCTTTTGTGTTTCTGTTGGGTTGGTGGTAATGTCCCCTTTATCATTTCTGATTGTGTTTCTTTGGGTCTTCTCTGTTTTCTTTATTAATCTAGCTAGTGGTCTCTCTCATCTGTTCTTGCAAATAGCCAACTCCTTGACTTGTTGATCTTTTGTATTGTTTTTTGCTTCTCAGTTTCCTTCAGTCAGCTCTGATTTTGGTGATTTTTTGTCTTCTGTTAGCTTTGGGATTGGTTTGCTCTCATTTCTCTAGTTTCCCTAAGAGTGATGTTAAGTTTTAAATTTGATACCTTTCTAACTTTTTCACATAGGCATTCAGTGCTGTAAACTTTTCTCTTAACGCTGTTTTAGCTGTGACCCAGAGAACTTGGTATGTTGTAAGATCTCCAAACTTTATGTCCAGTGCATTCACTGTCTCCATTTCCATGACAGTCCCCCAATTTAGGTCACAAGGTACAACAGCCAATCAAATGCAGCAGAGCTTCCTAACTTTTATCCTTCTTTCCACACTTGCCTTTCTTCATACTGTTATCCCCAGAGCAGTACAGATGAGCCTTTTAAGCTATAAATCAGATCACATCATTCCTCTGCCTAATATCCTTCAGTGGGTTCCCACAGGGCACTGTGGGATTGAAATCTGGTCTGGATATGATGGTCAACAAAAGCCTGCTTGTCTGGTCCCAGTTAGTCTCTTCAAACTTATTTCCAGTCTCATCTCCTTTCACACTGCCCCTTGATCATTAAGTTTAAGCCACTTAATGTTCCTTCATTTATTTATGCATGCTAAGCTTTTATAAAGCCCAGGGCCCTTAAAATGTGCTATTTCCTGTGCCTAGAACATTATTCCTCTGGTTGTTTACATGACTGGCTTTTCTCTTAATCCAGATCTTGCATAAAATGGTACTTATCTAGAGATTTTCCCTGATGACCACATCTACCGTCATCTCTAACATATTATTCTCTATTTCATCTCTTGTTTCTTTCCTTCATAACAATGTCCAAAAGCATAATTACTTTATTTGATTGCCCTAAGTCTGCTTTCTTGACTATGTTTTTTTTTTTTTTCCTTTTTCCTAGCAAAAGTTAGTTTCAATGGGCAGACTCTCTGTTTGCTGTAAATGCGGCTGTATGGTTGGTGTGTAGACCAATACCTGGCACATAGTATTCAGTACACTGGATAAATAAATGAATAAGCAAGCAACATTGAAGGTCAGGATTACGTAGAGAATACAAGTAAATATTTTTTTCTCAATTATAGCATTAAAATATATGCTATGATAAAATAAGACAAAATTAAATCATTTGAGATGTTAAGACCTTTGATAGTAAAAAAAAAAAAAAAAAAAAAAAAAAAAACAACTATATAATAGAACATTTTTTCTGAGGAAGTTACCAAAGAGGAAAGTTATCTGGACTCTATGGAACTGCAAAATTATGCTGCTGCAATGACTTATTGTTTAGGTGAATGTGTCATACATGTACTAGCATTATGCTTTGGTATTTTCAGCTTCCACAAGTACATTTAATTAATATTAGGACCTAGCCAGTGATTATAGTCACTGTTAACTAAGAAATAACAAGGAAGTTTATTTATCAAGCATTTCTTATCCTCCACTAGGTAGACATGGAGCCTCACTAACAAGTAGGGGAGGCAATCTTATTAAGAAATCTTTATTGTTCTTTACGTGACAGCATCAGTGAGAGGCACATATAAGGATCGTGGTGGAACAAAGGAGGAAGTTTCCAGATTTTTACAGGTCATCTACTACATCCAAGAGGAGGTGATGTGGAGTTTGATCTTGAAGGAATGCAAATTTGCTAGACGGAGGCTTTCCAGGCCATGGAACAGAATATACAAAGACCCAGAAGCATGATTAGGGTAGTATTTTCTGGACTCTCCAAACATAAGGAAATGTAAGTAGAATAGCAGGCAGTGAGGTTGGAGATACAGGCAAAACCAGATTGCAGAATGGCTTCTATGCTATGGGTATAGATTAGATTTTATCCATCAGGCCATGGTGGGCCTTTGAATGATGTTCATCTTGAATTGCATTTAAAGGAGGTCATCAGAAAATGGAAGATATTCTCCAATAGGAGGAATCTGGTAATGGAGAGTGAAGGATGATACCACCCAGGGAAGTATAGAGTGAGAGAAGAGTCAGAGATGGGCTCCAGTAGAGTAGTGTGATGGTTAATATTGTGGGGACACATCCAAACCATACCAAGTAGGGACACAGAATGGGGAGAAAGACAGTGAGACCCTTAAGAGTGGCAGCAGGTGGAGAAAGCAACATGTCACAGAAGCCCAGGAAAGAAATCTGTTTTAGGGAAGCAGGAATGACAGGACAAATAAGATACAAATTAAGTTGGGGGATCAGATTTCATAATGAAGATATCTTGAGTGACCTTAGCAAGAGTAGTGTTGGTAGGCTAATGGGAACAAGATCTGCCTGGAAGTTCTTTGAGAATGAAGAAGTGAGAAAACAAACACAACGTAGAGTAGGCGTGAAGCCAGCCTTGGTTCTCTTTGGGTGTTTTGTTTTAGTAAACGGTAGAAGTTTGATTTCGTAGACTGCTGAGAGAAAAGACGCACAGGAACTAGGCTATAGGCTATTGATGCAGGAGAACTGGATTTTGGTGAAACGTTGCTTTAGACACATGAAACAAAAGAGGAGGGAAATAAGGATAAAGGGCAAGATTGTAGGCAAGATTGTGGCTAAAGTATCAAATAGAGGGTATTTCCTCTGATACTGTGGGGAAAGTATGTGTTGAGAGAGAGGGGAACAAAGGTGGCCCTAGAGGAGAACAATCTATGGTGGCTGAGGGAATGATTACAAGGTTTCTCTGAGGGTTCAGCTGAGCTTGATAGCACAGGTAGGTGATGGCCATAGGTCACCTGCAGCAGTCTGGATATCAGGTTTCAGATTGGGTGTTACCTTTTCAGGCTCACCTAAAGATAAAGGGTGATGCTGCTGAGAATGGCATTAGGATTATGGTTGAAGCAATGAGATGCAATAGAGAGAACCAGCCTAGTTAGGGAAGTAAGCAGAGGGGTAGTGAAAAGGGCCTGAAAAAAGAGAATAGAGTGAGGTGAGAGGAGCAAGTGCATTGGGGAGAGTGGAAGGAGGGCCAGTCCTAGAAGGAAGAGGCTATTTGTAAGCAGTATATCAGAGTGATATATACAGATGGACGTTTCTTTACCAGTTACCTTGGAAAGTATTTGTCCTGAGTTTGTACTGTTGTCCAAAACATCATAAGGAATACCTTTCTTGGAACTGAGCTGAGACTTTGCTGCATAGCTTTTGACTATTTGGAGTTATGGTGATTCTTAGCCCTTTTGGAAGTGGATTTAATTTTTGCACATTACCAGGTCATTCAGGGCCAAGTTTGGTGAATATCTATCTACTGGATAATACTGTTTTGGGTAAGAATGGAAATGCGGACTTAAAGAACAGTACTATTTTATTTGTGTGACTTGTAGCAATCCCTGATAGTAATTTCCAAAACCAGCAAGTACAGTATCTTTGGAATATATATAGCTTCTCAAAACAAAGGTCTTCCTAATACGTGGGACTCAGCATTGCAGCATGGTTGGCCCTCTGGCTTCTGGGCCTACATGTCAGTATCCTTTGCAAGTCCTTGTGGCAGTCAAAAAAGCCACCACACATTTTCAAACGCTTGTCTCTATACTGCCAGGGCCTGGAGGATGCCAGGGAAGAGAGGAAGATGCTCTTTTCTGTCCCTTTTACTCTTCATTTATATATCTATTTATTTACTTTGCTTTCTCTCTGGTTTTTTCCTTTTAAAACATGTTGTTTTCATTGATTGTAGTGTGAAGGAAACACAGAAACAAGAAAAAGGGATCTTTATTAAATAAAGATTGAAAATAAATGAATAATCCAAAGGAAGGCTATGGGCGAATAGAAGACAAGACAGAAAATAGAGTAGTCGTGGGGAAACTGGAAGAAATGTTTCTGCCACATTTGTCTGTGGTCTCTTATGATTTTCTCTGAAGCCAAGAATAAGATTTCCTGTAAGAACGCTCATGTGTTGTTGCATTATAGGGTATAACTGATTGCAGAGGCACCCTAAATAGATTTCACTGAGAATATAGTTAGAATTGTGTAAGGCTTTAAATCCAGACCGAAAGAGGAAAACAACTTGTTATAAGGCAAGTCCATTTCAACTTCATCTGAGGGGATTTTCATGACGGATAGGCCCAAGCCCCTGTTTTAAAATGATGTTATTTATGTGATTGTCCAGGAACGTGAATTGAAAACAATTTTAGCTCCTGAGTAGCAAGTTTTTAATTTAATTTGTACAAAATGAATACCAATACCCTTTACTAAAAATAGTGTACCTGGCTAGCATTTAAAATTACAACCTTTAGCTTGCCATGATTGCTAAAAGTCATCTGTTATGTGTTTTTAAAATCTGCACTAACACTTGTGGACCATTCATGCCATACTGAAGCTGATTTTCTACTTTATTTTTTCAGTTGTTCATGGTGGACAATGGAGCAGATGACTGGAGAATAGCCATGACTTATGAGCGTATTTTCTTCATCTGCTTGGAAATACTGGTGTGTGCTATTCATCCCATACCTGGGAATTATACGTTCACATGGACGGCCCGGCTTGCCTTCTCCTATGCCCCATCCACAACCACCGCTGATGTGGATATTATTTTATCTATACCAATGTTCTTAAGACTCTATCTGATTGCCAGAGTCATGCTTTTACATAGCAAACTTTTCACTGATGCCTCCTCTAGAAGCATTGGAGCACTTAATAAGATAAACTTCAATACACGTTTTGTTATGAAGACTTTAATGACTATATGCCCAGGAACTGTACTCTTGGTTTTTAGTATCTCATTATGGATAATTGCCGCATGGACTGTCCGAGCTTGTGAAAGGTAAGTTTATTTCTTTTCCTGAGAACATAATTTACTATATGGTAGCTTTACAAGTAAGAAAAAAAAAACATTTTAGACTTGAGACGTGTAGTGTCTCACTCTTGAAAATTTTGGATTCTCTGACAGGCTTCTTTGAAATGACTGTCATGTGACAAAGCTTTTCTGAACATTTTTTTCGTAGAGCAAATGCCTTCAGGCGTGTGTGTTTTTTTTTCTAATTTGATCGGTTTTTAGTAGATGGCTGCGTTTATAATCTGTGCCAAAATTTGGAGACCTCGAAATTGTACAGGTGACTTATTGGAAATGCGAGTTTAATGGTAATACCGAGTCATTTCCATGCCTGATTGCTTATGAGCGTTGTTTATTGTTGAGACAGAAATCCCGTGAAACAGCGTTGATGCAAGTTGTCTGGACTTTAGGGAACATGTTAAGGTGGCTTGTTGGCTTTAGTGCCTGTTTATGACAGTATTCAAATGATTACTTGATAAGGAGCTTATGGGTATACGTATTAGTTTTTATTGAACTTTCAATGATTAGTAAGAAGAAGCAATGTGTATTTCTTTTATTGTCTAAAGAGCTCTGGTAGTCTAGATCTAGGCATATATTCTCAGATTTCAGGAGTGGCTCAGTGATCTTAATCAGTTATAGCATTAATAATGTTAACTTTGTCATTTAAGAAAAATAGACTAATGACATAAACAGGAAGAGCTGTATCATAATGGGGTAGGGAGTACCTTCACATGAACTTGGTTAAGAAAATTCAAGTTGAAATTAACAATAAAGATATAGGAATGATCTAGAAGTTTCTAGGAGTGTTGAAAGTTCAGAGGTTAGTCTTTGTAGAATTTTAAAATTTTAATTTGGCTTTTGAATGTCAAGGTTATACATTCAAATAGTTTGAAGAAGGAAAATATCTGTCTGAGAGTTGCTGCAAAAAAATAAAAGGGGAACCCTGAACACCCCCAGACCATTCTAGGTTTCCAGGAGCATTCACTTTAAATCTTTTTAGCCATTCCCTTGGTAACTGCTTTTTATATTTTAAATAAAATTTCTTATGTTGTTGCATCTAGATTTTGTTGCTGCATCTAGATTTTTTTGTTGTTGTTGTTTTGAAGCTATCAATTAACTTCCTTCTGTGGACGCTATAATTTTTCCTTTTTCCCATATATAAACACACCCCTTTCACAACTTCACCCCTCCCCAGAAAAGTGATTTCTATCTCCCTATCTCCCAGTAAGATATATAAACCCTAAAATCTGTTTTCTATATTTACATTGTTAAGACTATATAAAATGCATTTGTAACTGAACAACATAATATAATCATTTTTTCTTTCCTGTACGTTTTTTTTTACTTTTTCTGGAAGAAATAGTCACCTCATTTTTTATTTGCTTAGTTTTCTGTATACTTATCACTAAATTGTCTCTAAATTCTCTCACATTATATAAATACCTTTTATTCTTTTCAAATATATTAAGCAGTTTATCTATTTCACCTTGAAGAAATGACTCTAAGAACATTCTGACTTGTGTCTCTATCATGTTGAGGACTTTCTTTGCCTTTTTTGTTTGGTGAGTAGCCCCTTTCTTGAACCCCATTTCACCTTCTTTCTTCATTCTTTATTTTGGTAGAATCTGTCTTCCAGTAGTTTTGAAGCAAAGGTAGTGTGTAGCAGAAGTATTTTTGAGATATTGCAGATATGGGAGTCTTTAGTCTTCTCTCATGCTTAATTAGCAGTCAGCTATATATAAAACTCTAGACTGGAAATCACTTTCCTTCAAAATACTGAAGGCTCCATTTTCTGCTGGTATTCAGGGTCTAGCAGTCTGAGTCCATGCTCATTTTTTATTTATTTACTTATTTTTTTCTGGAGGCTTTTAGGATTGGTATTCCAAAATTACACAAGAACATGTCTTGGTGTTCATCTGTTTTAATCCACGGTACTGAGAACTTAGTAGACTCTGTTCCGTCTTGAAATTCATGTTCTCCAATTTTTGATTTTTCCAAATTATTTAATTATTTTCGTTCCTATTTTCTGTTGTGTGGAATATGGCCCTCCTATGTTATTCCCTAATTTTCTTATTCTTTGTTTATGGTTTTCCATTTATTTTGCTCTATATATGGAAGGTGATCTCAAATTATCTTTCAGACTTTCTGTTAGGATTTCATTTCTTCTATATTTTATATTAATTTCCATTGTCTAATTTTTGATCCCTGACTGCCTTTTTGTAAAATAGCATCATGCTTTTCTTTCATAAACTTTTCTCTAGAGATGTTAGTCATAACTTTTTGAAATTTTTTCTCTTTGCATTTTTTTTGTTTCCCTAAAGACGCAGTTTTCTTTTGTTTTGGCTTCTGTTTTAGGAGCTTTTTGTACATATTTCCAGTTTATCAACTGCAGACTTTATGAAAAAGGTGGCTTGAGTGGGGGTCATAGAACACCAATTTCAATACCTTTACATGTTTTGTGTCTTCTCTGATGATCTGGCCAGCATGTCGGAAGTCTTTTCTGCTGCCTTGCCTTGAAAGCAGAGTGTGGGGTGATAGTGTTTTGGGAATGGAAACACAGGGCAAAGAAGAGGTCTTAACAGTTACTATGCAAGGGTTTGCTGATTCTCCTGGTATCAGTACAGTAGCTTGCTCTCTCCGGTGTCTGATGCCCTGCAGTAAGTCCACAAACCTTGTGTTTTACCGTCTCCGGATAATAGATTTTCAGACCTCTGCTAGGTTACTGAAGAACAGTTAATGTTTATACAAAGCAGAAGAGGAAATCTACTTGTCTAACTGCTTTTATGCCATCTTTGAACCTATCCTCCCATTCGAAGTTATCCCTACCTGCAGAGGCATTGGTGCCAACAGTGCCTGAGTAATGGGTGAGGGGGTTGGTTCTCAGTGCGCGTGAACTATTTCACCACTATTGCCATAGAACTCTACATTCTCATGTCAGGTAAGTCAGGGGCCACATGTCCATTGGCTTTCTAGCTTTTTTTTTTTTTTTTTTACTACTCTCGTCATTCATTCTTGTCCTTATGAGTTTATGCTTTATTGTTGTTTGCTTGTTTTAAAATTACTTATCATTTTAAGGTGGTTAAGGGAAGGAGTTGAGGCTAGCATGCTTATTGAGCCCACCTATTTTTACCAGAAGTTTTGTAGTGACTAGTTTTTAATATCATGTCTCTGAATCTTTTTTAAAGAACTTATCTGCATAAATATGCCATTCGAGGGATTAACGTTTTCTTTTTAAAGAAAGGTAGACTCCTTATGGTAATGCTTTGTTTCCTAGCAATCATGGTATTTAGAGGCTTATGATATTTTTTGGAGCAGATGTACCTTATGAAGTTTGAAGAATAAATATGGAAAACTCTAGTTGACATACCTATTTACTATATAAAGATTAGCCCTAATTAAAAATTATGCATAACCATGTAACAATGAGGGAAACAGCCAGCTCTAACAATATATACATCTCCATGGGTGGTCCCTAGTGCATCTGCTTCCAAGGGCCAATTAAGAGAGCCTCAAAATTATGCAAATGCCATACATTTTCTTTTCAAAAACAGTTCATCTTAGCTGTTTTAACCCATTATCGCAGAACACCAAAGGCAAGCTGTGCCACATTTCCTTAGCAGCCCCAAGTCTGTGTGTTTTTTAACATGCTCAGATTGTGAGGTGATGACCATTCCTTTTTTCATGTAAAGAGGCAATAAAAGGTGAAAACTGTTCATTTTATAGCAAGAATGGGACTGTGTAGCCAGCAGTTACATAAAGGGAAAAAAATCCATGACAGCATGATGGGGAAGGGACAGAGGCCAAAACTCTGGATTGGGACACAGGGATTTAGTCCCTGTTGTGTAATTTAGGGGCTGAGTGACCTCAGCCCAAACATCTCTGTCTTTTTGCCTTAAGTTCTTCTTTTTCCAACTAAATGGCTTGTTCAGAGTTTTTCTTCTTAAGGTAATGTTTTATCATTACATAAATGAGTCAAAGAAAAAAAAAATCATTAGCCAACATTGTGATAATAGAAGATTTTCCACATTTGTTTTTTTATTAAACTTCCCATTTTGCTGCACAAATTCTCCAGATTGTGATTTGTAAGTTACAAAGTTATAAAAACATTTTTTAGTTTTTCCATAAATTTGCAATTTTGAACGTGGTATCACCGGCATCTTACACTTCCTTGATGATTATTTTCTGACCCTTTTTTTGCTCTTATGTGAAGTTTGCAATACTAAATATAACACACAGCTTTTCTATTTATTTTGTTTAGGATTTGTATTTGAATGAATCCCACCAGTTCCATCTTTGGTCCATCTAAGCATCCTCTCCATGTAAAAAGGGGAGATTCACATCTGATAGAATTTTTTATTTTTAGTTAATTAGATATCTAAAAACAGACTTAGACTTTTAGACTTTTTTTTAAAAAGAAAGAGGTGGAGAAAGAAACAGCTTTCTAGAGAAGTTTGCATTAAAAACCTATTCCTGTCCTTCCAGGAGCCAAGATTCAGGATTTCTAGAAGTTTCTAGAAATTGTTCTGTACTAATGGGGAGAGCATCCTATATGAGGCATCTATTCCTTGTGGTATTATATTCCGAGCCATATCATGCACCTTTGAAGTTTTTTTACCTGTAGGTAATAAAAATTCTCTTTTTTTTTTTTTTTTTTTTTGTTTTGTTTTTTTGGTGAATGGTAGGAGGAGGAAGCAGAGTAGCAAGAATCTGGCATTATTTCTGTGGCCTACATTTGTTAATAAGCAGCTGCCCCAGACCAGACCACAGTAATCTACTCTTTTCCTGGTTATGGTTTGGCTTTGTGTTAAAGTAGACATCAATCCTAGGGAGAACACTGTCCTCTGAAGCAGCCTGAGAAGTGTGGCCTAGTGCTGCTAAGCGATCTCATGTTCATGGAGTCCCAGGCCAAGGCATTTAGTCATGATGTATTAGGAGAAATTTCAGAAACATTTGTGTTTTAGAAGAAACCTGAAACTCGGAGCTTGGGGTTCTGAAAATTGGGAATTATCTAATCCTGACTTGTACCTTTTGAGGCTTCTGTAGTTTTGTAAAGATCGCATCGGCAGCTATTCACCCTAAAGTGTGTTTCACTGGGGACAGTTTCTGAGCAATATTAGTTGCCATTTTGCAAGAGGTAGAACTGGATATTGTGGGTCAGTGCTGTGTTACGCAAAGAAAGCAGTTTTGTTTCTTTTTCACTGTAAGAGTTCTCAGACCATTTAATATATGTATATGCATTAGAAATACCAAGGAGGAGAAAGGAGTATTTATTTGGCCATGCTTTCTGGGAAACTTGATATATAACATATGAAACTTTCCGTACTTGACATATGACAATATTGAAGTTTTGGAGATAGAAAGGAATTAAACTTCCTGCACTGTTTGGAAATTCAAAGTAATGTTTCTGTGTTCAATGTAATCTTTTTCTTTTGACATCGTTTTGGAATGCTGTGGTAGAGGGGAGATTTGGGGATGAAAAGGAAGAAGGAGGGCAAAGGTGAGTTAGGAATTTAGGTGGTGGTGTTCCCACGCAGAAAAGCACACATTGTGATAATGTGTAATAAACTGAAGAGTCCAAGTAATGTTTGGAATGGAAAAGGGTCGGTTAGTTAAAAAAGGTGGCCAACTGTCATCCTTTATTTTCCCCATTATTTCATCTCTCAGGGCCCTTCAATAGGCATTAACCAGGTATCATTTGTTAAGAGGGAATGTGTTCTAAGAATGACTTAACAATGGTTTGCTCTTTTTGAAAGCAGACAAATTAGAGAAGCATAATGCAACTTTTGAATAGCTTTGGATAATCTAACCTTTATTTTAGATGGATAAAGAATAACTTCTCATTGTCACTGAAAACTAATAAATGAAAATAAATTTGGTATTTATTTCTCAAATTAGCATAGAGAACCTGAGGAATAGAGTCTTCAATTTCAGTTGTGTATCGAAGTATTCAGTTCTTAAAAGTATATTTTGTTTCTTTCATTAGAATAATCCAGTTAGACTTCACTCTATTTTGTGTCACCCTGTTACTAATACTCTCCTATTATTTTGTTTTTGTTTTTAATTTCCTGGAAGATGATTTCTTAAGTGCAGTTAAAACATACTTTATTATTATATGGTCTGTTAGAGAAGCAGAACCAAGAGGATGTAGATATAAATATTTGAGAGGGAATTTACTAGGGGAATTGGTTCACAGGATATGAGAACTGAGAAGTCCCAAGGACAGGCCATCTGCAAGCTGGAGACAGGGATGCTGGTATTGTGGCTCAGTCCAAGTTCAAAAGCCTCAGGTCTAGGGAGGCTAATGGTACAACTCTCAGTCCAAGGCTGAAGGCCTGTGAATCCAAAGAGATGCAGGTGCAAGTCTTGGAGTCGAAAGGCTGGAATGCCTGGGTTTCTGATGTCCAGGAAGAGGAGAGGAAGAGCGTCCCAACCCCAGGAGAGAGAGAAAGAGAAAGAAAGAGAGAGAGAGATTCACCTTTTTTCTGCCTTTTTTATTCTGTCCTAGCCCCCAGCCAGGATGGTGTTCACCCACATTGAGGGTGGATCTTCCCTGCTCCTTTCACTGACTCACACACCAGTCTCCTTTGGAAACACCCTCACAGACACTCAGAAATAATGCTTTACCAGTTCTCTAGGTATTCCTTAATCTAGTTAAGTTGACACCTAAAATTAACCATCACATATGGTATATTGTGGAATATTACAGTCAAATCATGCCCCATAATAAAACTACATACAACCTAAGTTTTATAGAAAATAGCTGCTTTTAGCACAAGGATTGGTTATGTCTTCTGACATCAGTGGTATGAAGGAGTTGCTAAGGGAAAGCTCCTGTAGGATGAGAGAATATCCTGTTTTGTAACTAGACAGATTTCTATTCTCTTATTTTATAGAGGATATATAATTTGGGGATACACTTTCTCTATGTCCTTATAGAGAATATGTGATTTGGGGTCCCACTTGCATATGGAATATGGGCATTGACTAAAATTTTGTACATACTAAGTTAAAATGAATACCCTTGTTCCTGATCACCAATAAAACAAAAATATAGGTTGGTAGTTGTTTACATCTAGTAAATTAATTTAGCATTGCAGTGGATGATTTTTAGTAACTGTCTGTTGCTCTAACACTATGTATGTTCATTACTTCTCTTTGTAGAACATACTTTTAAATGAACTTTAAGTTTCAATATATTATCAACTCTCTGTAGAGTTCTTAAATGATCTGGGTTCTAATTGTCAAGTTTTCCATTTCAAAGAAGTTTCAGTTGGTTTTTATATGTTTATGTAACATAAGCAAGTTGTCATGGAGGAAAGGATGAATGGCATCTGAACGCTTCACTTGTTCTATTTGTGTTTTTATTATTTAATAGGATGAGTGTGAAATAGGGAGCTACGTATTAGAGTGCTAGCTCATTTTCCTGGTCAGTCAGCCATGATTTTATTTTATATTTTCGGGAGACTCACCCATAGTCCTACTCCTTTTCTAGCACTGGCCGTTAGAGGTGCCTATTTTCTGATGATTTACTTAAATTTGAAACATGTTACTTGGGATCAATTTACTTTAATAGTTGTAAAAGTAGTCATAAAATATGCATTGTGGTTCCGGGGAAACGTATCTACCTTGATTTATTACAGAATGTTGGATAATTAGATTATTTCTTACCACTTTAAGTTTCAGCCGTTGCCAAGTTAACTCTAAGCATTTCATCAATGGATTTGTAATTTGTGGTTGATGGCAATGTAATACTTTGTAAACTTATACTTCCAAGTGGGTCTGATTCATACACACAGATATAGCATTTTCAGGCTTATAAATGAGTCACAACTTTAAAATGGGCCCTTTCAAGTTATAAAAGTCGGCAGTTTGAAAGCATTCATCCTGCATCTGTGACTTGCAAAACATCAATGCTAAGTATAATGTTTGCCAAATAAATTGGTCATTAAAGTCTTATGGAAAGAAAAACCAATACTCTCTCAAATTCAATTTTCTCTTCTTTTTTATGCAGATGTGCTTATGGTTTTGTTTTTATTTTTATATTTCTATTTTTATTTTTATTTTTGATTTGGAGTCTGTTCTTGTCACCCAGGCTGTAGGGCAGTAGCACGATCTCGGCTCACTGCAACCTCTGCCTCCTAGATTTCTGTGATTCTCCTGCCTCGGACTCCCAAGTAGCTGGGACTACAGGTGCCCACCACCATGCCTGGCTAATTTTTTTTTTTTTTTTGTATTTTTAGTAGAGATGGGGTTTCAGCATTTTGGCCAGGATGGCCTTGAACTCTTGACCTCAGGTGATCCAGCCACCCTGGCCTCCCAAAGTGCTGGGATTACAGGCATAAGCCACTGCGCCTGGCCTTCTTTTTATTTTTTATTTTTGGTCTACCTCCTGAGAGAATAGTGAGGAGTAATATTTGTTGGCAAGGGGCTTTGAGACCCTGGTTTAAAGAATGCAGATTGAAAATACCAGCAGTGTTAAATTCAGGTAGAAAAGAAAATGAAAAGCTCAACAGCCTAGGAATCTAACTTCAGTGAACTCATAGTCAGTGCATTATGTTCCTCCTCCTCCTCCTGTTATCCATGCTGATCTATAGATTTCATGGGATACAGGTCCTAAGTGTCTTCTCACTTTGAAAATCCCTGTAATTATCCATATAATACATTAGACCAGGCGTCTCCAAACTTTTTACACAGGGGGCCAGTTTCACTGTCCCTCAGACCGTTAGAGGGCCGCCACATACTGTGCTCCTCTCACTGACCACCAATGAAAGAGGTGCCCCTTCCTGAAGTGCCGCGGGGGGCTGGATAAATGGCCTCAGGGGCCCACATGCAGCCCGCGGGCCGTAGTTTGGGGACGCCTGCATTAGACAACATGCATGTGTACACTCCTGGGCAGCGTTCTCATGTAATTCAGCTTCAGAACCACTGCGCCAGTTGAAAAGAAGGAACATATAGTCTAAATGTAAATGTCCTGACATTCAAGCCATTTTGTCTTTAAGAAAATACATTTCTTAGAAAATTAATGCATAGATGGGGCTTGGTTGGAGAAAATGCAAGTGTTTCCTACTTCCTGCTGGATTTTCTGCATTGTATGTTTTTAAGTTTTAAACCCTTCATTTTTAAATGTTTCCTTAATGCAAAATAGTATTAAAATAACGATAGAAATGCAAGACAAAAGGGGGACCTTTGCATGCCATGAACTGTACAAGTTTTAAACATTTGGTGAGCTTGGATGGATCTGTTTTCTTTTATAATGTTAAGGTTTTATAACCGTAGTCCATGTTAATGGACCTACTTATTATTATTAGAATTAAATGGGAAATGGGATAGATTTTATTATTGTATCCCCAAGCTGCTGTCAGGTAATAAAGCACCTACTGTCTTTCAAGGGAGCCTCTCGGCTTGAGTGTCTTAGGAGGGACTCTGTGAACTGCTTCACTGCTTGCTGGTTGGTAGAGCAATGTCTAGTCTACAGCTGGTTCGTGAGGCTCTGTGGAGTGGGTCATCAGTCTGTCCCACCCTGCTGGTTCCAATGCTAGTTTGTCCCTTATTCAAAATCCCATGGGCCAATAAATAGTCTGATCACTGTCAAATAATTAAGGAACACTGAAAAGGCCCAGTCATCAGATATTTAAACCATAGTGTGGTGATAAAGTCAAAGCCATTTTGAATTTGTGGCCATTATTCAGTGAATGTTTGGTGATTAAGTACTAGAATTTTAAAACTTTATATAGAATTTTTACCATGATTTTCGGATACAGCGTAAAGAGAAAAAAATGTTTTTGTCATTTTGTTAAAACAACTTTATTGAGGTATAATTTGTGTACCATAAACTCCACCTATTTAAAGGGTACAAGACAGTAATTTTAGGGGCTATGCAACCATTGCTATAATCCAGTTTTAGAACAGTTCTATCACCCTCCAAAACTGTCATCATCCCTGTGCCCACTTGCAGTAAATCTCTACTCCCTTCTGCAGGCCTCCAGGTGACCACTAATATGCTATCTGTCTCCATAGATTTGCTTTTCTGAGACTGTCATATAAATGGAACCAAATAATATATAGTCTTTTTCATCTGGTCTTTTTTACTTAAAGATTTCGTTTGCCTGTGTTGTAGTATGTATTGAAGTTTTTTTTTTTTTTCTTTCTATCGATGAATACTATTCTGTTGTAAGAAAATTCCACAATTTGGTCATCCGTTCACCAGTTGATCTACATTTAGTTGGTTTTCTGTTTTTGCCTGCTATTGATAGGGTTGCTGTGAACTTGTGCACCCAAGTCTCTGGGTGAACATTTTTTTTCTCTCTTATGTAGCCATCTAAGAGTGTATCATTTTACAAACCCATCAGTAATCAGCAATGTATGAAGGTTCCGTTTTATCATATCTTTGACAACATTGTCAGTTGTGTGCGAGTGTGTGTATTATATCATATATATGTCATATCTGGGTGTGGATAAATAGCATTGCCAGTGTGTCTGTATATGCACATATGCCTATGTCTTAATATGTATGTATAAACATACAGATATATATGATCTTAATATTCATTTATATAATCATAACCATTCTAGTGAGTATAAAGTGGTATCTCATTGTGGTTGTAGTTTGCAATCCTCTAATGACTAATAATGGTGAATGCTTTTTATATGATCATTAGTTCTTTGTGTATCTTCTTTAGCAAAATGGCCATTCAAATTTGCCCATTTTTAAACTGGGCCATTTGTCTTATTAAATTTTAAGGTTTCTTTGTATATTCTGGTTACTAGTCTTTATCAAATGTATGATTTTGAAATATTTTCCATGGCTTGTATCTTAATTTTCATTCTCACTGTTTTTTGAATGTGCTGAGGCTATGTACACTTGGCTTTCTCTAAGTCGGTCAAAGCCATGCAGGAAAATAGCCAGCTACACGCAAACAGCTGACTGTGAGCTCTTTGAAGAGGCTTAACTCCCTTGTTCAGTTCTGTGCTTCATATGCCTGTCCTTGCTGCCCTTTCCTACCCTGAAGTCTTTCTTTTCTAGTAACCACTATTGTCTAGTAACAGCAAAGAGAGGAAAAAGCAAAAAAAGACTGTTTTTCAATCCTGCTTAAAAAAAAGTCTTTCCAGTTCTTGTATTGCTTTGATGGTTGTAGTAGCTATGAAAAATGAAGCTCAGAGAATATACATCATTTTTTCACTCAGGATGAAGTGTTCCTGACTTGCCTCCAATGGGAATTTTAATACTCTTTTTGTTTTCTCTCCTAGTTGAGGTAGTAATTTGTTTTGATTGATCCACAGCTTTCTTTGTGACCAAAAGCAAACATTTGTAGTGTGTCTGACCCCATTTTAGGGATGTAGCTAGACATTGTGAAAAACCAAGCTCCTCCCTCCCTTTTAGGTGACCTTGCTGAGTTTTATGACCATCCACAGTCATGACTTTGAAAGGACAATGCTCTAGCCACAGGCTGCTTGACAAGATGACCACTGTGTAACTGACTGTTCTTCGTACTGTGCTTTGTATCATAGTGACAGGATACTACAGTACAGCTCACAGGGATGAGGCAATTGATTTTGACATATGATATTCTCAGTACTGCAGGAGCAAAAGATATTTGAGTGACTACTGTCTAATATCTTTGCTTTCATGTCTCTGCTCATGATTTAGTCTTCTAAAAGCTTTCTGTGTCATATAAAATATAGTTTTAGTTTATTAAATTATATTGAATATTCAAACAGAAGATATAATTTAAAAATAATATTTTATAGACTTTTGCTAGAACTTTATATAAAACCTCATGTAAGAATCATGGTTTGTAAATATGAAAGCCACAAAGTAAGGCAAACATTATTCAGTACCAATTTATTAGTCAGAAAATATCATTTATTTCAGTGATCATGGAGAAAATTTAAGTTTAGTGACTTTCTTGCTTTAAAGAAATGGTTAGGATTGAGCATATTAGTAATTGTAAACTCCTGTTTTTGAATGAAACTGGGTTATACTAGGTATATATGGAGACTCATCTTAAATGCCCACTTGGTATTATTTGGAGTAATACCTTTTATTCCAGAGGGCATCTTACAAAATGGAACATCCAGTACAGAAAGATGAGCTTTGGTCAGAGTAATTATAATCTGTTTTAAATTTTAATCTGGTTTTGTTCCAGAGGATATAATGTTGTCAAATGAAATACCCAATATAAAAAGATCAGCTTTGGTCAATAGTTTTAATCTAATTTAATCGTGACCAACCCTTAGAATTTCTGGCTTACTACATGTCTGGAAGGGAATGAGTATTTTTATATTTACTATTGTTATTATGGTGATCTGCCTACTGTGCTTTGTACTATTTAGTAAGGTGCTTTTATTGTTTTGTCTTGTTTTGTTTTGTTTTGCGTTTAAGATGGGTTCTGAGAAGTTTGGAGGTGTCAGTGTGAAGTGAGAAGCCACTCTGCTAGGTTTTCTATTCCTGTTTAAAGATTCCATTTTAAAAATATCACACTGATACCTTTTGTGCCTCTTCTTATCCACCATTCACCTACTATATCATCTAGATCTCTGTTTTTCAGCCCTACCAAGGTCACTGGCATTTATTGTGATGGGCAGGTATTTTGGGTAGATGCCTGATTGATGGTTGGGTGGTAAAAGGAATCAAGGTACCACAGTAGGCAGGTTTGATGTGGTCAGAAAAAGAACCAGGGAGTCTGTTGTCACCAGTAGTCAGTGGAGTAGTTGCTTAAAACTTTTGTCTGGCTCTGATGAGGTTAGGAGATGAGCTCTCTCTGCAGGTTAAAAGTGTTCCTTGGCTGGGCACGGTGGCTCACGCCCGTAATCCCAGCACTTTGGGAGGCTGAGGCGGGTGGATCACGAGGTCAAGAGATCAAGACCATCCTGGTCAACATGGTGGAACCCCGTCTCTAATAAAAATACAAAAAAAAAATTAGCTGGGCATGGTGGTGCGTGCCTGTAATCCCAGCTACTCAGGAGGCTGAGGCAGGAGAATTGCCTGAACCCAGGAGGCGGAGGTTGCGGTGAGCCGAGATTGCGCCATTGCACTCCACCCTGGGTAACAAGAGCGAAACTCCGTCTCAAAAAAAAAAAGGGTTTGTTAAGTGTTTATGGTGTTCTATACCGTGTATAAATGGGAGTACCAAAGCCCCATCTGAATCCATCTCCTCAATGGTAAAAGATATATTTGATACCATTTGCATAGCCGCCAAACCCAGAGCCCTTTAATACCTGGGTCAGATAAAACCTTACAAGTCACCTAATCCTATCAGGCCAAGAGGAACACCAACTGCTGCCATTCCATGCAGACTTGTGGGATAAATGTTTCTGCACAGATGTGTACCTATCAGTTATAACAATAGAGGACCAATGATTAATACTTCATGAGTGACATAAAGTGTTGAAATTTAACCCCACAAAGGGTCATTATGAAGAGAATTACTAATGGGAATAATATATATTAAATGTGAAAAAAATTCTTAGATCTTTATTTTATGAGGTTCATTTGCAAGTAATTAGGGTTTTACTATTTCGTAGGTTAACAAAGGTTAATAAGGAAATCTGTATTAATTTAAAATTTCTGTGATACAGGGGCAAAAATAGAACTTACTGAATATCTGAAGACTGCAGACACATTGGTCTTGGAAATCTGAAACCTTCCTTATGTGCTGGTCTGACAGGAGGAGGGCTTCACAGAAACGTGACAGGCATGGCACAGCACTGCCTGAAACCCTTCTGTGTTCAGCCTAGAAGTATTTTCATTTGCTCTGCTGGAGCACACAGACTTCAGTCCGAGTTTTCTCTGTCTTTTTTCTTGGGTGTTGCCTTATGGACTCTCTGCATAGTTGCAGAGAGATAGCTGTCATTGTTGCCATTGTTGCCTGAGATTTGCAATGGGGCAAGTAGGGTGGGAGGGGGTTGGGGGGCAGTGGCAAGCAAGGGAACCCTGTTCTACGGCAGTGGTAGCGACAGAGCTACCAAAGTGCAGAGAAACAGGCAGACTGAAGTGAGTACCCCATAAAGCAGCATTTCATCTTTCCTTTCATGAAGCTGTCAATGTTCTAAGATCACTGTAACTCAACTTAGGTCCTGCTGTGCATTTAATTATTTCTTGGGGATTTCTTGAAAGCCTCACTAATAGGAATAGCAATCTAACATTGTTCCTTTTGGAAATGCACTCAGCAGATGCTGCTAACTAAGGTCTGCAGAACTTCTGTGGATCCCCACTACTGCCTCTGGGAAAAAAGCATCATGAGTTTTAAATCCCCACATTTCACTTCCTCATACAAGCGTTATCTTTAGGTAACCACATCACTGAATGTGACTGAGTAGGCTATTTAAAAGAGAACGTAAGAATTGTTTTTCATAGCTCTTTAGCCAGTTTTACTTTTTATTAGAGATTTTATCTGGTTTAGACTTCCATCTTAATTTGTGCTTTGTATAGCTAACATTTAGTAGGGAAAAATAGCAGCAAGAATTAAGAAAATGAAAATACTCTTTTTAGTGTGCTAGGCTAGCTGAAGTAGGGGTTGGTAAACCATGGCCCTTGGGCTAAATCTGGCCCACCACTTGCTTCTGTAAAGCCCATGAGCTTCACATTTTTTAATTGTTTGGGGAAAAAGAGAATATGTGATAAAGACTGTATGTAGTCTACAAAGCCTAAAATACTTACTACCTAACCTATGCCGAACAAGTTTGCCAACCTTTTTTCTAAAGAGGCATCATTTCGTCAAATTTGTTTTAAGCACAATGTGATATTTTAAATTACAAAGCATTTTTAAAATTTTACTTTGGGGTCAAACAGTGGATTTTCTGTTTTTGTTTGGTTTTGGGTTTTTGTTTTTGTTTTTGTTTTTGTTTTGTTTTTGTTTGTTTGTTTGTTTGTTTGTTTGTTTTGAGATACAGTCTCACTCTGTCACTCAGGCTGGAGTGCAATGGCCTGATCTTGGCTCACTGCAACCTCTGCCTCCCGGGTTCAATTCTTCTGCCTCAGCCTCCTGAGTAGCTAGGATTATAGGCATGTGCCACCACACCCAGCTAATTTTTGTATTTTTAGTAGAGACAGGGTTTCACCATGTTGGTCAGGCTGGTCTGAAACTCCTGACCTCATGACCTGCCCACCACGGCCTTCCAAAGTGCTGGGATTACAGGTGTGAGCCACTGCACCTGGCCCAGACAATGGATTTCTATTTGTTATAGCTTAAATCTGGTGGTACCACCCCCTACCAAATAATCACTATAATATCTTTAGGACTAAGTATAAACTACTTTTGGTAACCAATGATCAAGCATTGACATTTGTTCCAAAGGTGATAGGTACGAGTACAATACTCAGTAAACTGAGCCTTTCTGACTAGTACTAGCTAGATGTATGAGTAATTTATTTTTACATATACTAAATAAAAACTACGTTATTGGCCTGTGCAATGGCTTAGGCCTGTTATCCCAGCAAGGTGGGATAATTACTTTAGGCAAGGAATTCAAGACCAGCCTGGGCAACCCAGTAAGATCCCTGTCTCTGCAAAGAATAAAAAATTAGCTGGGTGTGGTGACATGTTCATACAGGCCCAATTACTTAAGAGGCTGAGGCAGCAGCCTTAGGAGTTGAGCGCAGGAGTTTGAGGCTGCAATGAGCTAGATCATGAGGCTATATACTCCAGCCTGGGAGACAGAATGAGACCCTGTCTCAAAACAAAGCTACCTTCTCCATTCATCTACAGAGAATGCAGTGAGATATGAAAGAAATTGCTGTGATCTCTTGAGGAATCTGCTCTTGTAGATTTTAACTTCATTGACCTTGAGTAACATCAGTACAACACGGAGCCATTAAGAAATCTCATCTAAAAGCTGTGGAGGAGCAGGTCTTGAGATGGACTTGGAACAGAAACAAAACAGAAACAAACAGAAGCCTCCAAAACATTATCGTTGAACATTGGCAGAATGCCTTTCCTTTGAATAGGGAAATAATGTAAAGTCTTCACTCTCTACAGTATGTAAACTGAGTTCTGCATAAAGCAGTGGCTCCAGGCTATTCTTAGGCCAATTATAGGAGTAAAATAATCTTTATTGCTACTGTGTAGTGGAATACTGTAAACAAATACCATGATTGCCTTTGTCCCATGGTCTCTGTTTCCAAGTGCAGGACTGCTTCTACCAAGTGAAGCCTATGTTACTTAACATGGGAGAAATTGACCAGCAAAAGATTAAAATAATTCCTGTTTGATTTTCTTATGGGAATCTCTACCACGACCGCTTATGAGGTCTGCCTCTATTTCTCTTAAGCAATACTACCTTTTCCATAAACAATGTTCATTCCTTAGAAGAGTATAGAGGAAGAAGCTAAAATTTGTCTAAGCTACCAGATAGCAGAGACAGTGTCATGGTTATGATAACATTTTTTTCTTTAAATTAAGAAAGCACTCAAAGAACATGCTTTATAGGCAATCCAGAACTTTAATGGCATGATAAGAATTTCATATTATGTTCAGATTGTAGCTTTCCTCTCCCTACTTCTTCGTTCTATTTGACCCTTCAGACAGGCTGTAGATCTGGCTCATTTTGGCTGTGCCTGCTGTGGGCCAAAGGACTATCATTTTACAGCAATTTTAGAGCTAGGCAAAAATAATAATATTCCCCCTTCACATTATTTTTGATGGACATATTTTTCACATTTAAGACAATTTGGGATATGACCAAAAATTGCATTGGTGCTGCTTTTTCAAAACAAGTTGATTTCTTGAATGCTGCAGATTTTTGTACCTTTCCAGTACAGCCTAATTAGTCTTAGCTACTTTTTGATCTGTTTTACACATAGCCTTGGATATTCTTGATTTTAGTGTATGTTTCCTTTTATAGATGGTCTTTGCTGGGAAGGAAGAAATCCTGGCATATGGTTTTTAATGAATAAACATATATGAAATTTTACCAAAACAAAAAAAGCCAACATGTTGGTTAGGTGTTCTTAAGGTAAATTTAATTGATTTATTTATTTTATTAATTTTTTAAAAATTTTGAGACAGAGTCTCACTCTATCACCCAAGCTGGAGTGCAGTGACACGATCCCAGCTCACTACAACTTTCACCTCTTGGGTTCAAGTGATTCTCCTGCCTCAGCCTTCTGAGTAGCTGGGATTTCAGGTACGCACCACCCCGCTCAGCTAGTTTTTATATTTTTACTAGAGACAGGGTTTTACCATGTTGGTCAGGCTGGTCTTGAACTCCTGACCTCAGGTGATCTGCCCACCTTGGCCTCTCAAAATGCTGGGATTACAGGCATGAGCCACTGTACCCGACCATAAATTAAATTTAAAAAGAATGTATCTGTAATTTGGCCAACTTGATTCAAATTCAAATTAACCTTCTTGGTCTTCTTTGAAAGAAGCCAGGGCATTGGAACCACCCTTATGTTTCCCAGCTTTTTACTATCAGTAGTCACTGGTATTTTACTAAAACTGTTATGCTAATTAGTTTTTTTCCGACATTGCTGCTAGGCACAAAGAGAGAATGTGAGTCAATCAGAAAGAGAACTTCTGCTGCTATAGGAGGTGTCTCCAAATCAAGGGGTGGGGAGTAGGTTTAGACATATCTGACTGCTATAGATTAAATTTTTATGTTGCCCCCAAATTCATGTGGAAACCTAATTTCCAATGTGATGATATTTGAAACTGGGGGCTTTCATAGAAGATTGGGTCATGAGGGTGGAGCCCTCATGAATGGAATTAGTGTCCTTATTGAAAGAGACCCCAGAGAGCTCCTTGGCCCTTTGCTGTGGGAAGACACAGAGAGAAGATGATTGTCTGTGAACCTTGAAATGGGCCCTCACCAGACACTGAATCTTCCTGTGAATTGATCTTGGACTTCTCAGCCTTCAGAACTGTAAGAAATAAATTTCTATTTTATATAAGCTAGTCAGCTTATGGTATTCTGTTATAGCAGCTTAAAACAGACTAAGACAGTTCTTCCCTAAAAACAGAAAAAAGACTCAATGTATAAGTCTATTAGGGTTAGGAATGGCTAGGCATTCCAAAACAAAACAAAACAGATCATATATTATTTAAGTGTCATCTTTTAAATACCCTTCAGTAAGTCTGACCATGTGGTCTCCTGGATTTGCTTTGTTTACAGCTGTGGGATGCTTTCTTTGAGCAAACATGGGCAGACCATCATCAGAGCTCATAGATGACCGGCAGTAATCTGACTGGAATTTCTCAGAAAGCACATTCTGTTAAAATTGGTTGGCCTATTGCCAGACAAATGATTAGCACTTTTATAATAAGTTTTATCAACCTCAGGGCGACTGTTTGGCCAGGTATAGTCTTAGAAAGTAAAAGTCATAATTCATGGTATGTGGCAAATACAACGCCGAAGTATCCATACGTCCCAGCACATAAGCTGGCACAAAGCTGGTGTTCAATTATTGCATTGTCTGTGAAGCATTACCCGAAGTAAAACAAGGCACATTTCCCCAAATTTTCATGGAGTATTGTATTGCTGATTCACAGCTTGACTCCTTGAGGACAGGGATGATAGCTCTTGTTTTCTCTGTGCCTAGCACCAAGCACTAAACCTGGAACAGAACCAGTGATCAAAAAATCGTTGGATAAGAAAATCAGGGGCTAATTTTGGATATTTGGCTGATATTTAAGGTTCTTTCCTCATGTCCTCAGACTTAATTGGATTGGAATATAGGTCCCCACTCATCCCCACACCCCCAAAAAAGACACAAGCAGAAAAACAGAATGGTATGATATGAACCTAAATGAAGGGGCTAATCGAAAGCTACCTTATCCAGGGACTTAGGAAGTGTTTCATAAGTTGCATTCCAATCAGTAAGTTAGATTTGCCCTTATTTATATTGAGACCTATTTCTAAAGGTATTCATTTGTTAGGGGAGAAAAAAAAAATCCTGCCAACAGGTCCAGGGGCAGGCAATGAAAAGAGATATAAAATTTCTTACCCATTGTCTTATTTACAAATATATATATTGGTGTGTTTACTTGGTTGTGGGGAACATCAGTATAAAAAATGGCATATTCTTTGTCCTGTAGGAGCTTACAATATAATAGGTGTATACATGTGTAAACAAATTGTCATATGAGAGAGAAGCAGTCAGTATAATCAAGGGACAAGCAAACAGGTCATTAAATCATAATTTCAAAACTTAGGGGAAGACCTTTTAGAAACAAAACATTTGATTTGAGGCTTCAGAATAAATTCAGATTCAAAAAGCCAAAAAGTGAGACAGGATATCCCAGACAGAAGAAACAGCATAAATATAGGCATGGAGAAAGCGCAGGTACAGGGCAGTTTCAAAAGTCAGATAAGTATCTACGTCCAAGTGAAGAATTTATGAAGAAGAGTTGCAGCTGGAAATTGCAGCTGATGCGTGGGAAAATATGGAGTCTGGATTTTAGTCCATGGGTATGTTCCCAAATTCTTCCTTAGTAATGTTTATGCTAACTGCATTATTATTTATTAGAACTTTTATTACATTGACATTTTTAAATACTTGGAGTTACCATAACTATGGATAGTAATAAATCTATATTACTTGCTCCAGAAAAACCAAACAGTTATAACATTTTGACACTGTTCCTTCACTAATGCTCTGAGCTGAACCTGCAGGCTTGTTAAAAGGGAGATCAGCACACATCAGAAGCATGATCCTGACCTATGAGCACTAAACTGACAACTTTTCTTAGGTATACTGAAAGAATCAAAAGAAGATCAAAATGAAAATAAATTACTAAGAGTATTATATTTTTAAATGTTGAGTCTCTATGCTACTGAAATTCATCTCAAATACTTCCTAAAAATTTGGCCTGTGCCACTGCCTACATCTTATGCCTTCAGAAATTCAGTTAGAGACACTGGAGAGGGCCTGTTTTAGGTATCTGAGTAATATAAATGCTGCTCATATTTCAGAAGGAAAACCCTGACAGCACTGTGAAGGGCATTTGGGAGAGTCCTGGCACTGGAAACAGGAAAGCCAGCTGAGAGGCTATCATGTAGCCTGGGCTACAGGGGAGGGGTCTCCACTAAGGGATGGATCCTTCAATATTCAGTACTGAGAGAGTAGGACCAAGTGACCCAGACAGAGGCCAGAGAGAAAGTCTGAAGAGGAATCTAAGATTCCTAATGGATGTGAAGTAGTGAATGTAGTAGGTACTTAAAATATATACTGAACATAGGAGGAGAGAGTTGAAGAAGGGGCAGTGATGGATTTTATCTTGTCCATGCCAAGATGTTGAAAGACAGAAGAGAAGAAGGTGGTCAAGACAAGCCTGAGTATACTTCCATCTAAAGACGTTGCTTGCATAATAGGAGAGGAAGAAAGTAAAAATATGTCAAGGTTCAAGTCAAAGAAAGGAAAGGGGAATTCACATCAGATGGTCCTTGGTTTCTGTGAAATGAAAGATAAAATTATGTGTGGAAGGCAAGCTTGGTGAAGAAATTATGAAAATTCTAAATTCAGTAAATGAAAGATATTACAGTTTGTTCTACCCAAGGCCATGGGGTAAATAAGGGTCTTAACTGTCATGCTTTTAAATATTACAGTTTCTGCATAAATCCCAAAATATTGCCACTTCCGATTCACATGGCAATTACTAGGGAAATTGAGCTAGGAGCTAACATAGTATGATTTTTGTGCATGTCTGAAGGGTCCCACATTGCTAATTCCACAGGACCTACACCAACAGTCACAAAATGCGCACATTCACTGTGTCAGAGTGACAGGATTTTGGATGTTACGGATGGGGGGGATATTCAAGGTTACCTTGTTCAACTATTTAATTCTTGAATCCTATCAACCACACAATGGGTCATTTAAAGCCATGCTTGAAACCTTAAGGAATGCCTGTTATATTCTTGGGCCAATTTATTTTATTTTTAAATATATACAGATTCCCTCAGAGGAAATAGTAACAATAGTTGCGCCTTTACTGGCTGGTTAAACTTGAATTTCTGCTTACCAATGACCCTGCAGGCCCCAGTCTTACTTAGAGAACAAGAATTAAGAATCAGGCTGATGCCCTGGTTCATGGCACCAGAGTTTACTTGATGCAAATATGGGGTTCCTTCTGTTTAATGATGTTTGGAACAGTTTAATGAAATATACATAGTGAAAGTTCTTTTGAATACAGATTTTTAAATGCATTGTGTTTCTCTCTTCAGAGCTTCAAAACACTCCTTCTGTCTAACCTACTTAAGAATCTCTCCTTGCTGTCTATCTGGAATTATGTTACTATGGCTATTCACGTTGGATGCACCTGACCATAAGCTCCCTAATGCAGATCCCACTTCTCATTCATGCATTGCTTCGTTTAGCCATCTGTCAGCTGCAAAATGAGTGCCTGCTTGATGCTAGGCTCTGTTTTAGGTCCAGGGAGAGAACAGTGACAGGTTATTTACATTCCCCTGAATTCCACTGACTCCTGTGTAAATAAGTCATAGGGCCTAGCCCAATGCTGTGCACACAGTAACTGATCCATGAAGAGCTGATAAGTCAATGAAATACATCAGATAATGGGTGTGAGGATAAGTCTTTTGCTGCTGTCTGAGAAGGGAGAGGCAGAAGCTACATGCAGCCCCAGCTCAGATCTCAAACCTCACAGGATTTAGGGGTTTTGACATGCATTCAAAACCAAATGTATAAAAAAACGTGCCCTGTATCCAGCCCAGGGGAAATT
Organism: Saimiri boliviensis; assembly: GCF_048565385.1. Lineage (NCBI taxonomy): Eukaryota > Metazoa > Chordata > Mammalia > Primates > Cebidae > Saimiri > Saimiri boliviensis. The sequence continues at coordinate 195,841,771 of NC_133449.1, read as the reverse complement.
TGAGCTCAACAGAGATGAGATGGACAGGGGGCAGGATTAAAGTAGCAAACACTGACTGCCTCTCTCTTCTCCATCCTCCCCAAGAGTCACCTGCCCTTTCTGATTTAGCCTGTTACCTGCCTGGTGAGTGCATGCTTTCTGCTGCAGGTAGCCTAGAGTGGCAGCACAGTTGATGTTAGTAAGAAGAAAAACTAGTGGTAAAACATTTATTTTCTAAAATCATTTGAATCACAGCTGAACTTGAGATGCATGTGTGAATGTGGGCTGTGTTTAAACTTTCTCCCTGCCTTCCTCATGTGAAGTCACGAAAGCAGATACACCAAGCGACCTGTCACAGCCCCTGAGCACTTGTCATTTCTTTCTGCCCTTGCTGCTTACATACCGTTGGCAGCTCCAAGAGACACATTCTTGGGCTGGATTGTATGTTCTCTCTAACAATAGCATCTGTTCAACCCTGAAAGTTAGGTCCCCTTTCCTGCTCTGTGCTGCCTTCCTGCTTCACTGTCCTAGAAGCAATATAGTCTGTCTTTTCGCTCCTCGGGGCGGGGTTTTGCGTTCTTTCACATAGGGAAGAAATGACTTGCAATCCTATGAGAATGAGTCTTCCATGAACTTATTCAGCCTTTGTAAAAATTAGGAAATGAGGTTTTTTTCCTAAAAGCAACTGGAAAACAAGGATTTAATTATTTATCATTTAAGGAGGACTAACCTTGAATTTTGATTTGCAGGGAAAAAGAGGGTATCATTCCCTTTAGTTATGTGCATGAAATGATTGTATATGACTGTATGTGCAAGCTTTCATTTCTTTAGTTTCTGTGGTGCCATACTTCATTGAAAAGTTCAAAAATGAGGAACTGTGTAAAAATGAATAAGGCTTGTTTTCTTAACATTTCTACATGTGTAAGTCTCTTATACAAGGATTTTAAAAAATTAATCTTGAATTATATGCCATCAACATAAAGCACAGTTTAATTTTTTTATGATTTGTCTTTCCTTCATTTAAGTTTGACATTTTAAAAAGGACATACACATTTTTATAAAGGGTTTAGCTTGAGATACTACCTGTCAACATCCTAAATATGGTTGTAGCTTTATTGTGGGCTTCCTTCCTGAGAACTGAAGTAAAAAAACACACACATTCAAATTGAAAAGTAGACCTAGTTTACTAATTAATTTGCAAAATGAAAGAGGTGGACTAACTAGTTTCGTTTTTCCAGCTCAAACTTCTGTGCCTTTGTGGTGTTGTGATGATTTGCAGGCTGTCAGGAGGCACTCTAGAGATGTATCTTTAATCCGATGATCACATTTTGTTGATCCGTGCACATTATTTTGCACATTCAAGTAAGGTGTAGTACAGCGATGCATTATAATAAAGGATAACTGTTCTTATGTTCCCAGGGATGCATGAATATATTTCTGTAAATCACTCTGATATCAGCTGCAAAACAGGAAAGATCCAGACTATGTCTGATGCCTACTAGTGCTCATTAACTCTGCTGAACTACTTTGAAAAACACATTATTATCTCATTCATTCTAGGGTGATATTTCCTGTAAAGGGGCAGATTTTGGTTCTTGGTGGGGAGTGGTGAACAAATTTTACTTTTTATGTCTAAAATATAAATAGTCATAAAGTTCCAATTAGTATCCCGTGGTGTTAGAATGTCATGGAGGGCAATTAGGGAAACAAGTGTCTAGAAAGTCTTCTTAGAGGAGTGATCATGAAAAAAAAAAAAAAAAAAAAAGTCGAGAAATCCAGATTATTCTAATGTTTCTGCTGGAGGATCTGAGGTTTAGAGAGTGAAGGTATCCTATCAGGTTACCTGGCAAGTAAGTGATGGGACCGGTTGGGCTCTGCAGGCTTGACTGACCATGAAGACCCAATGCAGCATTAACTTGTTAGCTGACTTTGTGGGCTGGGCCGGTAGAGGTCAGCTGTGCAGGGTTTAGGGAGTTTGAGGTTATATAATATGTGCATAAAGTTTAGCCAAACATTACTGGAGGTACTGTGGAAGTAGACACGGTGTTGTTCACCGTATCTCTAAACAGACCATTGTGTTATGCAGATGAGCATCTTGGAATGGTGCTGTGTTAAATTCATTTTATTTCTTTCTTTGATAGCCAAGGTAGACATTCAAACATTTTAAAAGGAATTTCAGGTATTCCAAAAGATACTACATTATAAATTTAAGACCCCTGTGAATGATTTTGGCCTGTGACATTGGCATAAATCCACATGAACCAGTCATCGCACACATTTGCTTTCTTCTGGTAATTCATAACTTCTCAGCATCCGAGACACTCAATGTACCCAAAACAGGAGCCGCTGAATTCTTATCATTACATTACTGTGATTACTGCATGGGTTCTTGTCATTGCTAGTGTAATGACAGAGGTGGAGGTGACCCTGAAGAATGGTGCTGCAGTTTTGAGTCCTCCATGTATACATACTTAGCCAGAATCTCCGGGTTGTGTTTACTGAGGATGAGGTCAAAGAAGAGCACGTCTTCTTGGAGCTTGTCCTGAAAGCCTCACCACGGAGGTGTATTTTTCCATTCAAGTCACATAATGATGCTCCCACCATACCTTGTGATGTTCCTGACTGCTGGTCCTCCAAGTTAAGAAAAGATTAGGAGGGAAATCACAGTTAGTGAGTTTTAGACATAGTCTAATGTATATAATGATTCAGCCAGAAGAAATTTCTAGCATGTGAAAGGAAAAAATAAAGGAAAGAAGAAAGTGTTGCTGAGATGAAATAGATTTAAAATTTCATGGTCTCATAGGCTGGTCTTTGGAGAACTACAAAAGGAAAACGGGATTAAATTGCAGCAGCAATGTTTCAGATGAAGTGTAAGAAGGAATATCTCAGTAGTTGGAAGTCTTTGACATTTGAACCAGTTACCAAGAGAAGAAATGACATGGACTTCTCTAAGGCTCTTTAGAAATAAAATTGATTTCCTATCTGTCTGAAATGAAGGTGAGATAGGCCTACCTTGGAAGTAAACATAGTTTGCTTAAGGTTTCCTATGTCCAAAAAGCCTCTGAGTGATTTAAAAAAAAAAAAAAGTTTCGTGGTTTTTTTTTTTAAAGCAATTTTTCTATATGGAGTGGAAGAGAGGCACCCAGTTGCAAAGAGCATAGCCTCTGTCCTGGAGCTGGGTGGCCTGGCTTTGATCCCAGCCTCACTGCCTACTAGCTTTGGGATTTTGTGAAACTTTCCCAGACTTCTGTCCCCCTAGGTACTCATCTGCAAAGCAGGGCTATCATAGTACATACCTCATATGGGTGCTATAAGGATTCATATAAGTTAATATTTTTAAAATTCTATATAAAGGTTTATTAAAAGTCTTGAAAGTCATTATGTAAAGACTTTGTATCATCTTTATTTTACAACAGGACTCTTTTATATATGTCTTTGAGGTTGCATGCATATATTGCTGTCTCGTATCCAGAAGGACGTTATGTAAATAAACTTTTGCCTGCATTTAAAGCATTTCCTGTTTAGAGATTCAGATATTTGGAAAGCATACTTGAATTGTTAAGAGAACCCAAAGAAACAAAACCTGCCCCTAGGATGCTTTTGGCGCCTTGACAGCAGCGGGTCAGATGGTGTGTTAGTGTTACAGTCTGTAACCCAAACTGGCTGCCTCTGGGGACACTGCTTTTCCAGAAGCTTTTCAGGTGGTGGCTATTTTCACCAGAACACCTCAATTACCTCCTCACTGGAGGTGTTGTTGGGGTCTTTTTTGCTCCTGGTTTCTGCTTCCAGACCAATGACTCTCTCTTCTTGATCCTCAAAAGACCCCTTGCTCCTAAAAGGCCAGCACTTTTGCAATGCATGCTCTAGATGCTCTTCCTTGTTGCAGTTCTCCACATACTTTCCTCCTGGCTGCTCCACCTGAAGATTCACTGTCTTTCTCTTTACTACCTCGGCAGTCATCATTCTTGATGCTTTCAGTATCCACAGAAACGGCATATCCTAGACTCACAGGTCCTTGACTTTCTTGCTTTTGGCCTCTATTCCACCTCAGCCATCCATTCCTATAGTGCTAACCTTGACTAGTGATTTGCAACTTTTACTGTGCATAGAAGTCACTTGGAGATCTTGTTAACAGGCAAATTAGATTCAGTAGTAGGCTTGTGTGGGAGCTGAGATTCTGTATTTCTTATAGGCTCCCAGGTGATGCTGATGCTCCTGGCCCAAGAACCATTTTTTGAGTATTAAAACTCTAGACTTTCAAAATCTTCATCTCAAGCATCTTAATTTCTGGACACCTCCTACTACTTTAAAAAATGTTTACACCCCTGTGTCAAATGCCTATCTGTTGACCTTCCCAGCTTAGTTTTCATGGTCCGTAGTGACTGACAATTTCACCTTTGCACACATCCTCAATAACCTTGCACCCTCTTCTTTCATCATACCTCCCTGGAAAACCAGCCTTGGTTAAATCAGGTCTTCTACCTACTCTGCCTGGACCCAGCCCCAGATCATAGCTGGAGGAAAAACACACAAACATGCTGACAGACTCACTTAAAATTTTTGTCTATCTGCAAATCCTGTTGGCTCTCCCTTCAAAATTATGTCCTGAATTCAACCACTTCTTAGTACTTCCTCACCGGCCACTGTAGTCCAAGTCACCACCATTCTCATTATTAAGGGAAACTAGGTCGTCCAGCATTTCTCCTGTAATTGCCTTCCACCTCAGCTCCCCATGGCCACCCCTGCTCCCATGATCATGTCCCCACCAGCAGCCAGAGATCCTTTTAAAAAATGTGAAAAAAGGCCAGGTGTAGTGGCTCACACCTGTAATCCTAGCACTTTGAAAGGCTGAGGCAGGTGAATGACTTGAGCTCAGGAGTTGAGACTATTGTGGGCCACATGGTAAAACCCCATCTCTTAAAAACAAAATTATTTGGGTGTGGTGGTGCATACCTATAGTCTCAGCTACTTGGGGGAGTAGAGGCAGGAGGATTGTTTGGCCCAGTAGGTTGAGGTTGCAGTGAGCTGAGATCATGCCACTGCCCTCCACCCTGTCTCAAAAAAGTGAAAAAGATCATATAAGCTTCCTAATCTCAAGTCTCCAGTGACTTCCCCATTATACTTTGAATAAATCCAAAGGGTGGTAGATTTTGTCAAATACTTTTCTTGTGTCTATCGAGATGGTTATATGTTTTTCAGATATTAATCTAAGCTTGTATTACACAAAATCCCACCTGGTCATTTTGTGTAATTCTTTTTACCTGTAGGGGTTGCCGAATTTGTTTTGCTAGTATTTTGTTGAGTTTTTTTTAAATCCATATTCATAAAAGATATTGGTCTGTAGTTTTTTTCTGGTGATGTCTTTGATTTTAGTGTCAAATTAACATTGACTCACAGAATTAATTAAATAACTATTTCTTCCATTTTTTGAAAGTATTTTTGAAGAGTGAATAATAATTCTTCTTTAAACATATGCTAGAATCTGTTGATATTTTTATAGGCCAATCCTCATTTTTAAAATTTGTGCTGAATGTGAATATCATTCTAGAACATTTCTGGTAGTTTGAACTAAGTTTTTAAACTGTAGTCATTTTTACTGCTGTTAGAGAATGAAGAATAACACCAAAATGAGAGTTCTTTTTAGACATTTGTATTGAATGGTATCATATGGGGGCGGGGAAAGAATCACCCAGACTGCTCATAGCATATCACGTTAATAGGTATCCCTTTGCAATTGTAGTTTTATCTTTCCAGTCATTTCCCTCAGGTTTTAGTTGGATTCTCTAATGGAAGCGTATAAAATTAACTTTCTGAAGTTTTCCATGGGATGAAGCATTACACACTCACAGAGGAGAAGAAAGTTTCACATTTCGTGGTCTATGAGAATAGTTTGCTTATTGTGAAATAGGGAACTTTATAATGATCCCTTCTAAATGAACCAAGTGGGCACATGCCCATTGCCAGCCACCCACCTGCACCTGGAGTCTTCTCCGTCGTGCCACAGCACTCACCATGTTTCCTTTACTTGTTCTCTTCTCCCCCTATACCTTCTCCTCTTCCAAGAGCAAACTTGGCCTGGAACTTCCCTGACTTCTAGGTCACCAAGTTCTTGCTTTTCTGCTCACTTGGTATTTTAAGAATCTTGCCATTTCTTTGAAATATTTTCCAATTGACAATACAAAATTTTTTGACGTGCGTTTGATGGTAGCATTCAGACTGCAGGGCAGAAAGAAGACAAGGAAGGAACATTCACAAGGATCTTGAACAGAGTCAGGGGAGTGGGACTGGCCACTGTGTGGGCAATCTTGTAGGTGGAGCTAATGGGTGATAGGGGACACAGACAGCCCAGGTGGCTATTTGGGTATGTGACTGGCTTCTAAATGCCCATCAAACCTATCCCACTCTTGTTTATTAGAGTCCTATTATGTTAATATTGGTCCCAGTGTTTATAGAATTTGTACTCTGGAGCAGTTTACTCCATTTGGTGATAAAAGCACTACACAAGAATATTCCTCACATAATGTGCTGATTTCTCCTGGAACGTTTCCTTGAAGCTGTCAGTAAATGGAACCTTCCCCACATGAAGGAAATCTCTTTCTTGGACAATCCTTGAAAATAAGTTTGGAATGCTAAGGGATAGCCTTATTAATAATGTAGGGAATAAATTAGGTGACCCATAGGCCTTTGGAAGCCACATGTTTTATGCTGCTTAATCTTTTCATGATGGCTTTTGGCCGTCTTAGCACTGCATCACAACACAGTCAATCCATCATATAGGTGTATAGATAAATTGGTACCATTAAAACTACTAAAAGTGCTAATTCAGACTTACATTTACTGTGCCTATATCCCTTGTGAGATAGAAACACATCATAATGCCCATTTGCTCCTAAAGGGCGTTATATGTATGAGAAGGTAAAGGAGAGAAGCTAGTACCTCAGGCCCGTTCTGTCTCAAGTTAGAAGTAAGCTGTACTCGGCCGGGCGTGGTGGCTCAAGCCTGTAATCCCAGCACTTTGGGAGGCCGAGGCGAGTGGATCACGAGGTCAAGAGATCGAGACCATCCTGGTCAACATGGTGAAACCCCGTCTCTACTAAAAATACAAAAAATTAGCTGGGCATGGTGGCGTGTACCAGTAATCCCAGCTACTCAGGAGGCTGAGGCAGGAGAATTGCCTGAACCCAGGAGGCGGAGGTTGCGGTGAGCCGAGATCGCGCCATTGCACTCCAGCCTGGGTAACAAGAGTGAAACTCCGCCTCAAAAAAAAAAAAAAAAAAGTAAGCTGTACTCATTTCAATTCATTTACGAGCTCATCAAAGATTCTTTGCTTCCTCTGTTTCTTTATGTCTTTCATATTTATTCAATGAAAAGTTGATGATAGCTTTTAAATGTGTATTAGGTCAATTTTCAAAGTAATTTTGTTAGACCATGGTTTTTCATTTCACTCTCTGTTTTATGTGAGTTTCTCATTAGAATAATGAATGTATGTGTTTTAATAACAAATAGAAAAAATAAAAATGCCTTAAAGGGACAAATATTAAATGAATCTACTCCATTGTTTTTTTTTTGTTTTTTTTTGTTTTTTTTTTGAGACGGAGTTTCGCTCTTGTTACCCAGGCTGGAGTGCAATGGCGCGATCTCGGCTCACCGCAACCTCCGCCTCCTGGGTTCAGGCAATTCTCCTGCCTCAGCCTCCTGAGTAGCTGGGATTACAGGCACGCGCCACCATGCCCAGCTGATTTTTTGTATTTTTAGTAGAGACGGGGTTTCACCATGTTGACAAGGATGGTCTCGATCTCTTGACCTTGTGATCCACCCACCTCGGCCTCCCAAAGTGCTGGGATTACAGGCTTGAGCCACCGCGCCCGGCCTACTCCATTGTTTAATGGAAATTTTTAGTTCTTCACATATATTTGCATTCCCTTATTATGCTAAAGATAGTTGATATCTCCTAAAGTATAATCCTGTTCCTTATACATAGAAAATACTAGTTTTGAACTCTTTAGAAAATCATGTTTTAGGCCTTACTTAGTTTTTTATCTATAAAAGTGCATTGGCCGGGCGCGGTGGCTCAAGCCTGTAATCCCAGCACTTTGGGAGGCCGAGGCGGGTGGATCACGAGGTCGAGAGATCGCAGACCATCCTGGTCAACATGGTGAAACCCCGTCTCTACTAAAAATACAAAAAACTAGCTGGGCGTGGTGGCGCATGCCTGTAATCCCAGCTACTTAGGAGGCTGAGGCAGGAGAATTGCCTGAGCCCAGGAGGCGGAGGTTGCGGTGAGCCGAGATCGCGCCATTGCACTCCAGCCTGGGTAACAAGAGCGAAACTCCGTCTCAAAAAAAAAAAAAAAAAAAAAAAAAAAAAAAAAAAAAAAGTGCATTTTTATTATAAAAGAATTTTGAAAACACAGGTAAAACTTTTATAAGATTAAATAAAATAATTTCACTGAGATATATTCTATTTTAATACTACTATCTTTGTGGAAATTATTTAATCGTGTATTTCTGTTTGTTGTTGTTTTATTTCTCAAGACTCTATCTCCAGGACAAAATTCAAAGCCCCCATGTGGTCTGGAGAAAACAATGGCCTGGACTTTGCTTGCCTCACCACCTTCATCTTTAGCCACTCTTCCCCTTTCAACCTGGGCCACTCCGCACACCATGAGAGTCTTTTGTTTGTTATGACTCCTCACAAAGCCAAGACACTTTTTTTGCATAGGTGCCTTGTGATACGACTTTCCTCTGGTAAAACATTTTCATGCCAGTGTTGTCTTTTTTTTTTTTTTAATCTCAATTGCAGAGTTGAGTTTCTACCATCCATGTTAGTTAGTCCTTACTAGTTTTATTATATTTTCTTCTTCATATCTCATAACTAATCTCTTCTTTCCCACAGAGGTAGCCTCTGATTTTTATAAAATATATACTTTGAGATATGTTTTTATTTGAAAAAATACGTAGTGTTTTTGGGAGCACTTGTGGCTTTAAGTGTCATTAATGGTATTCCATAATAAATCTCATTCAGTTTCTTTTTTTTCTCCCCCTACACTGTCTTCAGATCCATCTGTGTTGCTGCTTGTAAACCCAGCTCATGAATTTTGTTGCTGTACTCCATGGCATGTGCTTGCCATAACTATTTTTTCTCCCCATGATGGGCACCTAAACCATGCTTTGGCGAACATCTTGATAAAAATCCTTCCATCCAACTCTTCACAAGTTTAATTCCTATTCCTCATTTAGAAGCTAGCTATAATGCCACTTACTGAAAGTCACGTTGCCTGGCCCTGTTGCCACCTGACTCCCATGTCCTATGTAAATTAGGACCCTTGATGGGCTTCTGGGACATTTTTTGAAAACACTTGTTATACCTATATGTTTATTTGTATCACCTTTTGTTTTGATGATAGTCTTTCCCACTAGAGTCTGGCCTTATTGTGTTAAGGATTATGTCTATTTGGTTTATCATTCACTGTCCCTACTGCGTAACACGATGCCTATCATTCAATTCAGGGCGTACTATATAGAATGTTTTACTTTATCTAATATTATGATATTATAATCAGTTGTGATATAGAAGCATTTTATAGTCTTTTATAAACTATTTTTAGAGTAGTTTCATTTTATAGCAAAATTGAGCAGAAACTAAAGAGAATTTCCACACACCCCACATTGCCTACTCCAACAAGCTCCCTTACTGTCAACATCCAGCAATGGTGTGCTATAATGATTACAGGCCATGGACCAACATTAACATATCATTGCCAAGCAGAATCACTCTTGGTGTTGTGCATTCTATGCACTTTGATAATGTTATAATGACATAGCTCTATTACTATAGTATCATACAGAATACATTAACTGCCCTAAAAATTCCCTGCAGTCTACCTGTTCATCCCTTTCTCCTCTGCTCTGTCCCCATAATTCCCTGGCAATCACTTATCTTTGCACTGTCTTTGTAGGTTTATCTATTCTCACATGTCATATAGTTGAAATCATAGAGTATGTACCCCTCTCAGATTGGCTTCTTTCACTTAGCAGTATGCATTTAAGATTCTACCATATATTTTTGTGGCTTGATAGCTCATTTATTTTTGATCCTAAATAATCCATTGTCTGAGTGTACTACAGTTGATTCATTTACCCATTGGAGGGCATCTTGGTGGCTTCCAAATTTAGGCAATTATAAATAAAACTGTTATAAATATTTCATATGGAGGTTTTGAGTGACCATAAGTTTTTAAGTCATTTGGGTTAATACCTGGGAGTATGATTGATGGATCATATGGAAAGAATATGTTTAGTTTTGTAAGGAATTGAAAAAGTGTCTTCCACAATGACATCCATTTTGTAATTCCATCAGCAATAAAAGAGTTCCTTTTCTCCACATTCTTATCAGCATTTGTTTTTGCAACAACAAATGCTGGTAAATACAAATCAAAACAACAATAAGATACCACTACGTATCTATTAGAATGGTCACAATCTAAAAAGAATAGAAAGAATCAATTTTGGCCATTTTAGTATGTATGTGTGGTAGCTTGCTGTTGTTTTGATTTGTATTTCTCTAATGACAGATGATGTGGCTTATCTTTTCATATGCTTATTTGCCATCTGTATATCTTCTTTGATATGGTGTCATTCAGATCTTTTGCCCATTTTCTGTTGTTCATGTTCTTATTGTAGAGTTTTAAGTGTTCTTTGTATATCTTGAATACTCCGTCTGTGGCTTGTACTTTGTGTCTTCAGCAGAGAAGTTTTTAATTTTAATGAAGTCCAACACAATCAATGTTTTGTTCCATGGATTGTGCCTTTGGAGTTGTATCTAAAAAGTTCATGTTTAGCACAAGTTTGCCTAGATTTTATTCTAATATATTTTCTAGGATTTTTATAGTCTTACATTTTACATTTGAGTCTATGATCCATTTTAAAGGTTTTGGGGGTTTTTTGTGGGTGGAAAGGTGTATTTAGCTGCTCGAGATGCTTTAAAACAAACAAACAAACATGTGGATGCCCTGTTGTTCCAGCATCATTTATGAAAAAGACTGTTTGATTTGCCTTTATCAATGATGAGTTGATTACACTTATGTGAGTGTATTTTCTACCCTGCCTATTCTGTTACATTCGTCACTTTGTATAGTCTTTCACTATTACTACAGCCTTGATTAATGGCACATTATACTAAATATTCAAGTCAAGTAGTGTTATTCCTCTAAACTTGCTCTTTCAAAATTATGTTAGTTATTCTGGGTCCTTTGTTTCTCCATATAAACTTTAGAATCAATTTATTGATAGCCACAAAACAACTTCCTGTAATTTTGGTTGAGATTGCATTGAATCTTTAAGTTAGAACTGAAATCTCAGGAATTGTTAGTTTTTCTACGAACAAGAAATTCTCTTCTAGGATTTCTTTCCTCACTGTTTTGTAGTGTTCATCATACAGCTTGTACATATTTTGTTAGATGTATAACTGTTATTCATTTGTTTGATGCTAATTAAATGGTGCTGTGTTTTTTATTTTAAATTCTATTTCATTGCTGATATATAGAAAAGCAATAGACTTGGATATTACCTCTGTATCCTGCAATCATGCTATACTTACTTATTAGTTCCAGTGTTCTTTGTCCCTTCCTTGGGATTTACAGAGAAAATCTTCTATCTGTGAAAAAGATGGTTTTGTTTCTTCCTTCTTGATCTGTGTACCATTTTTTCTTGTCTTACTTTGTTAGCTAGAACTTTCAGTACAGAGTTGAATAGGAGTGACGAGAACAGACATCCTTGCCTTGTTACTGAGCTTAGCAGGAAAGCACCAAGCTTCTTAAGTGTGATATTAACTATAATCATAGCTATATGTTTTTTGTAGGTGTTTTTTACCAAGTTGGGGAAATTTCCCTCTATTCCTACTTTGCTGATAGATTTTACTGTGAATGGGTGTTAAAATTTAGTCAAGTGCCTTTTCTACATCTATTGATATGGTTATGTAATTTTTCTTTTTTTAACCTGTTGATATAATTGATGGATTACATTGATTTTCAAATGTTGAACCAGTCTTGTATGCCCAGAATAAATTAGTTGTGGTATAAAAGTGTTTTGTACTTTTTCTAAGTAAACTTGCTAACATTTTTTGAGGATTTTTGCATCTACATTCATGAGAGCTGTTGGTTGATAGTCTTACATCCTTATAATGTCTTTGGTTTTGATATTAGGGTAATCATGGCCTTGTATAATGAGTTAGAAACTTCCCCTCAACCCCTGATTCTGACTCTAGAAGACATTGTAGAGAATTATAAATTTCTTCTTTAAATGTTTGGGAAAATTCACCAGTGAACCCATGCGGTCCTGATGCTTTCTGTTTTGGAATGTTATTAGTTGTTTTTTTTTTGTTTTTTGTTTTTTGTTTTTTGTTTTTGTTTTTGGATTTCTTAAATAGATATGGGCTTATTCAGGTTATTTATTTTTTCTTGTGTGATTTTTGGCAGATTGTATCAATGAATTTTTCCATTTTATCTAGGTTGTCAAATGTGTGGACAGAATGTTGTTCATAATATTACTTTGCTATTCTTAAACCTTATGGAATCAGCAGTGATGCCCTTTCACTTCTGATTTTTGTAATTTTTGTTTTTTTTGTTTATTTGCTTGTCATGAGATTAATCAATTTTGTTAATCTTTTCAAAGAACTAGCTTTTGGTTGATTTTCTCCATTCACTTCATTGGTATCTGCTCTAATTTTTTTATTTTCTTTTTTTGCTTTTGCTTACTTTAGGGTTAAATTCTCTTTTTTTATTTTCTATGGTGGAAGCTTCGATGATGATTTTAAAACTTTCTTCTTTTCTATTATATGTGTTCAGTGCTATAAATTTCCTTCCAAGTACTGCTTTTGGTGTATCTCACAAATTTTGATATGTTGTATTTTCTATTTCATTTACTTTAAAATATTTTTAAATTACTCTTGAGAATTGTTCTGGAACCCGTGTACTATTTCAGAGTTTACTGTTTAGTGTCAGGTATTTGGGATTTTCTAGTTATCTTTGTGTTTTTGATTTCTAGTTTAATTCCATTTTGCTCTGAGAGCACATAATGTATGATATCTATTCTTTAAAAATTTTTGAGATATCTTTCATGGCCCAGAATATGTCTATTATAGTGAATATGTGGGCTTTAAAAAGTGCATTCTGCTGTTGTGTAAAGTATTCTATTAAATGTCGGCTAGATCCAGTTGATTGATAGTGGTCCTCAGTTCAACTATGTCGTTACTGATTTTCTGCCTGTTACATCTATGAATTACTAATAGATGTTGAAATCTTCAGCTATGATAGTGGATTTGTTCTTTTCTCCTTGCAGTTTTATCAGCTTTTGCTTTATATAATTTGATGCTCCATTGTTAGGCATACACCCAATAAAAATTGTTATGTCTTCTTGGAAAATTGACCTTTTAACATTATGTAATACCCCTCTTTTTTTTTTCTGCTCAGAAGTTTGCTTTCCCTGAACTTAATATAGCTACTCTAAATACTAATATTCCAACACTCAAATACTAATACTCCAAATACTAATGCTCCAATATTAATCAAAAGCTACTTTCTTTTGATTACAATTACCATGCATATCATTCTGTGTTGCCTTACTTTTAATTTATATGTGTCTTCATTATCAAAGTGGGTTTCTTGTGAATGACATATGGTTGGGTCTAGTTTTTATTCACTCGACAGTCTCTTTTGACTTATGTATTCAGACCATTGTCTTTATTTTCTGTTCATTGTCCTTGTTCTGTTTTGTGTGTGTGATCTGCTCTTTTTCTGACTTCTGGAGTATTAATTGAGCATTATACATGATTTCATTTTGTTCTTTTTAGCGTATCAGTTACACTTGTATTTTTTTTCTGTTTGGTAAGTTTCTATTGAAATATCTTCAAGCTTAGAGATTTTTTTTTTTTTTCCTTAGCTACGTCCAGTCTACTAATAAGCCCATCAAGGTATCCTTTATTTTTGTTACAGTTTTTGATTTCTAGCATTTCTTTTTGGTTCTTCCTTACCATTTCTGTCTCTCTGCTTATGTTACCCTTTGTTCTTGCATGCTGCCTCTTTTTCCTTTAGATCCCTTAGCATACTAATCAGAGTTATTTTAAATCCCAGTCTGATAACCCCAACATTCCTACCATATCTGAGTCTGGTTGTTGCTTGCTCTGGCTTCAAACTTTTTAATTTGGTATGCCTTGTAATTTTGTGTTGAAAGCCAGATATAAGATACTGGGTAAAAGCTGGGATAAACCAGTCTGTTGTAATACCCTGGTATTATACAAGAGCCCTGTTGATGTAGTGGTTAGCTGTGTGAAGAGGGGGGCCATTCTGTAGTCCGGTGATTAGTTCTCAGTCCTTTAATAAGTACAGGGCTGTGACTTTCATTAGAGCTTCTCAGGATTTTTTCCTCTCCCTTTAGATGCAACAAGAAGGCCAGAAGGGGCTGCTGCAGTGGGGTGTTTTCCTTCCCTCAAATGCCAGACCACCCTTGGGGGAGGTGGGGAGTAGGGTGCCTGTAATTGGGTATTTCCCTTTTCCCAAGTGTTTAGGCTCTGGTGAAACCCAGGGTGGCTAGGATCTGGTAAAATTATTTCCTATGAGGGCAAGCTGTTGTTAAGAACAAAACGTTCTGGGGTTATAAAACGGTTACTTTCCCTTTTCTCCACTGGAAGCAGTAGGAGATTTTTCTGTTATCTTTATTGGAGCTCCTGAAAATTAAACTTAGAAAGGTGTGATGCCACCCTCTACCCCTCACTCCCCACCGCTCACACCTCATCCCAGGCTCAGGCCTTCCTGAGTTTGTTTTCTCTCTCAAGCTAGTTAATGCACAGTCTCTAGCAATTAGTTAATTTACCTTTTAAGTATCATTACCTGAGGCCAGCTTCAGAGGTGATTTCTGGGTGGTTTTTGTTTCAGGTAAGCCGTGAGTTTATCTACCTGTGTCCCTGGTTTTGAGGATGGTAGTTTGTCCTGTGACCTTAATTCTCTGTTAGATCTAAGAAAAATTGTTGATTTTTAGTTTTTTACCTTTTTTTTTCTTGTTGTGAGGATGGGAGTAATAACTTTCAAACTCCATATGTGTTGGGCCAGAAACTGGTAGTTTAGAAACATTGTTTTTAATTACTTCATAGTATTCTATCAGGTGGATATGTGTCTCACTCTAAACAAAACAGCTTTTGAATGAAGGAGAAAACCTTTTAGTTTGATCGAAGACCCAAGTATAGGCATCACAGAATCTGCTTTATTTTTACTCTGAAAAAAAATTTATTAGATGATTTAGATACTATTTACATTATTATGTTATTTGGATTATTATAATTTTATATATTAAGTTATACGTTTTATATTCTTTTCATTTAAGCTTTCTACATCATCAGGAGTAAATGTGAAATGTTAAATGATAATCATTTTAAAGTTTTTTAGTTTTATGTTTTTACATGAGTATGAAAACAAAGTTCAGTCATTGCTTCTACCGTGAAACTGTATTTTGGGTTATCTTCAAGAAGGCACAATTCATTAAGTTGGTAAGTTAATGAGCATTTAGACTTTTGCTTTTGGTCATTATGCTTCTTTGTAAGGATGCCTTAAATTTGACTAGTTTCTGTTTTCTCTCAGGTAGAGATTTATATCTCTGACAACCTGGAACTGGTTAGCATTGCAACTTGTTTGTCTTAATCTTTTTGCATTTGCTCTGCAAAGCTGCATTTCACACCTCCTACTGTAATGGATCAGTCAGGGTCATCTCATTATACTTGAAATATGAAATGACACCTGTAGGTCATCATCATCACCCTGCATGTCTACTAGAAATAGAAATTGTCCTTAAGAATACACTCTGAGGCCGGGCGCGGTGGCTCAAGCCTGTAATCCCAGCACTTTGGGAGGCCAAGGCAGGTAGATGACAAGGTCGAGAGATCGAGACCAACCTGGTCAACATGGTGAAACCTCGTCTCTACTAAAAATACAAAAAAAATTAGCTGGGCATGGTGGCGCGTGCCTGTAATCCCAGCTACTCAGGAGGCTGAGGCAGGAGAATTGCCTGAACCCAGGAGGTGGAGGTTGCGGTGAGCCAAGATCGCGCCATTGCATTCCAGCCTGGGTAACAAGAACAAAACTCCGTCTCAAAAAAAAAAAAAAAAAAAAAAAAAAGAATACACTCTGTCAGCTTGAAGTTACAAGTACCAAAGCGGTTACATATTTTACATTGGGTTTTGTAGTATTTTTTAGGTTTTAGGTTTCTAATCAGCGTAACAGATTTAGGAATGGTTTCCTATCAACTATGAGATAGTCTGTAACATAGTATTTTGGATTTTAGTGTATAATCAGTTCAAGTGATTCTTTTTGTTCCCCTTGTGGAATCATTAAACTATTGTAAAATTAGGAGAGCAACAAATGCCTCGAATTAAACCATTTTTGTTTATTTGTGTGTAATTTAATCAGATGAATAAGACCTTAGAAAATCACTGCAGTAAAGTCAGCATTCAGAGTCCTGACTTTAACCTTGGTATTTATTATGAAATTCCACCTAGACATACATACTGGAGGGTTATTTGGTTTTTTTCTGCATGATACCTTGTTTCTTCATCTTTTGGACTGTGTGTAACATTGCCATTTAATGAAACGTATCTGTACATTTTTCATTTGGCTGAATAAAGGCATACAAGTATGAAAGGGAAAAAAAATCAGTGAATGAATCATGCAGTTCAGCTTCCCAGCATTTTTTCTGAAATCTATAGAAGCTTTGAAACAGGGCTATCTAGTAGAACTTTCTGCAGTGATGGCAGTGCTCTTTTACACTATCCAGTCTGATCACCACTAGCCACATGAGGTTATTGAGCCTTTGAAATGTGGCTGGCATTATTGAGAAATTTTTTATTTCATTTAATTTTACTTAAATGTAAGTGGTTCTTTGAGTTAGTGGCTACCATATTAGACAACACAGATTTAGGTTTTTATTTGTGGCTTGTTTTTTCTTATCTATAAAATGTGTGTGTGTGTGTGTGTTTGTGTGTGTGTGTGTGTGTGTGTGTGTGTGAAGAAAAGTTGAGCTTTAAGTAGACGTCTTTCATTTCAGGAAAGGTATCAAGAAGAGAAAATGGCACCAAAACAAAATAACTGGAGATATATCTATATATATATAAACTGTCCAAGAAATCATTTAAAACATAATAAATATGGTACTGAGAATTAAATGGACTTTGTCCCAGAACAATGGAGCCACAGTCTAGGAATTGAAAACAGTGTCTGCTGGAGAAGAAGAGGAAGAGAAAGAGACAGTGGGAACAGAGAGAAGGGGAGAAGGATGTGAATGAATGCAGGTGTTATTTATTGAAATTTTAATTGAGGTGATATTACTGCATTGGCTTTGTAATACAGTAGGGGAAAAAGCTAATTTAGTCTAGCTTCTTTTTGTAGTGAAGATTCAGAAGTTACAGTTAAATAAACACTGCTCCACAGAATCTGTTTGCTCCTTCAAAACAGTTAACCTTGTTTCAGATTAAAGATGGCAAGAGCTAAAAGTAGAAAATAAAAAAAAGTGTTAAATTTACAGGTTTGGGGACTACTGAAAGTGTTACATAATTCAAATCCTTCTGATTGAGTTTTCCAGCTACATGAGATCCCATAATATACTATAGTTTGAAATTAAAGAACGAACATTTCTGTAGCACTGGCTCTCTGATGTAAGAGGATCTTCATTCTGCCGGGGAGGTAGCAAATCGTGAGACTGGGGAAGAGAACATTGAGAAGCAGCCATGTATCTATTGGCCTGGGTGATATTTGAGTAGTAAGATTTTTTCTGAGTTTTGTTTGTTTGTTTGTTTTTATTTTTGTTTTTTGCTTTTCTGAACTTTTTTCCTTTTTTCTTAAATACTTATTTGTCTCTTGTTTTTTACCTATTCCAGAAGACTGTCATCCAGTTCTAGGAGCATAACATGTTTAAATGTTGTGACCAGTTAAAACAAACACAAAGCCCCACCTTATCTAAACCAATCTGTTAATGTAATTCCTTTCACCTTTATCTACTTTTCAGTCTTTCTAAAGCAACTCTTTGGCTTTTCCTTCCTTAGAGAAAGAAAACAGATTGCCAGCAATCTGCCACATTTGAGTGTTGTGGTCTGGGTGTGACATTTCTGAGCATAGTGATTCCAGTAGAACACGCTTACTATATTTACAGTTTAAAATGTAGGAGTGCCAGATAGTAACATAAAGGGAGGTTGAAAGTTTTACATAATGAGATGCTTATCGTCACTAGGTTTGGATGAAAGGCTCTATGGACTAATTCCCATCACTCCACGTAACTAGATGGAATTTTGGCTGGGTCATTGGCATTTGGGAGGATTATGATAGGCGAAAGTATAAAATTCCAGAGATGGGACATAGTGGTATCAGAAAAAATATTTCTCTTGCATCTTTTGATCTTTTGGGGACAGGATAGAAAAGGAGCTTAACAGCTAGAAGCTCTAATCTCAAGCCTTACTTTAAAAAAAAAAATTTATCTAGAAGATCTTTGGGAAGGTGCCCTGATGTTCCCAGGGGTAGTTAAACCATGCCAACAATAGCAACAACAACAAACAGTCTCTATGATGCTTCCTCTTGTCCCCGTTTGTTGGGGAAAACGGTGATGTCACCATGCTTCAGACATTCCCCTAGCATGTTGTCACTATGCCTACCAGCCATCTTACCTTAGCACTTGTTGAAAAATAAATTCTACCCTGGCGCCTCTTTAAGTTCTGAGTATTTTCTCTTATTTGCCTGTCTGAAAACTCCTGATGCTCTCATGAACTGGGCAGATAAGCTACAAAGCCCTAATATTAGAGAATGTCTTCCTGCAGATAAATGTGACAGCCTTGGTACAGCAATGAGTGAGTGGGAAAGCACATTTAATATTTTCCTGTAATGTCATTATAAAATATGTTAATATCAACAGAGTATAATTACAACACACTTTAACTGTAAATTTAACTTAGACATTATAGTATATGCATTCAAACAAAATTCAAAGGAAAAAGAAGTATGGTATATAAAGAAATCTAGAATTTTATATTCAGTAAAATGACAGACTTGGTATCCTGATAGCCTTTTACTAAACACGTAGAGGAGCTAAATAAGTGTATACCTGTAGCTAAATGTCCAGGAAAGGAAGGGAAATCTCCACATGCCTACATATATGTTTGTAAACATATCAGCAGAAATGCAAGTAATAAGCTGGCTCTCACATTTCAGCTACTCTGAGAAACACTTCTAATGTTGGTAATCAAGAGCCTTAACTTTTTTAGGTTCCTGTTTTTTTAAAGAGAAAACCACAGTGAGAATAGTACTTATATGAGAACATGGTATATAGTCTCTCTCTCACAGACACCCCACTGAACAGCAGATTTTTGTAGCAATGTGTACAGTTCTTACTAAGGATCAATGTTAACTACTCTATTTTTCTCTTGTACTCCATTCTGTTTCATTACAAAATGGTAGTCAAAATGGTGGTCTCAGTCTTGGCACCTAGGACCCGTAAGAATATACATGCCAGGGTCCTACCCTCAGTGATTCTGATTTAATTGGTCTTGGGTTGTGGCCCAGAAGTCAGGGTTTTAAAAGCTCCCTGGGTGATTCTAATGCACCACCAAGATTAAGAACCACAGCACTAAATTGATTTCAGTATCTACTAATAGAACTTGACAGCATATTTCAAAACCACTGCTCTAAAGGGATATACCTATAATGAGAATAGACTAAACATAAAATCTCCCACCACAGAAGGAAAGTAAACTGACAAACAAACAAAACCCTTGATTCCCAGGCTGGGTGGTGTGTGTGATTGGTGAGGTTATAGGGGTAGAAAATGGTCTACCCTAAAGAATATGTAACCAAAGGCCTATTCACACATGCTTTTGAAATTATACTACGACAAGCTCACCAATCAACATTTGAATTCCTGGTGGGTATCACCCTGAATTGCATGTCAGAAGCAAACACAAATCTCTCCGAAGGGACACACCTTGACCCAGGTTCAGCTGGATGTTTTTTTCCTTCATAAGACATAAGCCTCCTTCCACCCAACCACCCGAAGTTGCAAGCTGCAACCACCATGAGAGTGAGCAGAAACAACAAACAGAAAAATGGAATACTGTGGCCCCAGGACTTTAAATGTATAGAGGAGGAAACAAGTTCTGTCTAAACTGATTAAAGGAAGATAAAATGAAAAGCATAAGGTAGAGGTATGCTCTCAAGAAAAGAAAAAAAAAAAAAAAAAACTGGGACAAAAATTAAAAGAACCAAAGAGGAATCTCAGTGGATAGGCAAAGTATTAATAGCAAATTAGGCACAGCTAATTCATAGAGATTTAGTAAATTTGAAGATAGCACTGCACAGATACTTGTCAAATTTTGCATATTCCTTATCTCTGTAGAAGGAGATAGAAAACATGAAAGAGATGAAGAAACACCTGGGCACAATGAGATGGTTTAAGTACCTCAAATTGGATTTCCAGAAGAAGAAAATAACAAAAAAGCATGGCCTGGAATTTTTTAAAATAGTAAGATACAAATTATCTGATTCTGGAAGCCTAACAGATCCAAAGCCAAGTAAAGAAAAAAGCAATCTACCTGTAGATACATGAACTTAAAAGGAGTCAGAAAAAGTAAAGACAAGACTTGTCACAATGATTGCTGATCCTAGAACATCCCAACATAAAAAAACTAAAGCTGGAATATTCTGCCGTATTTCTAAACTGCTGAAAGAAGTTAACTCCTAACCTAGATTTCAATGCCTATGTAAATTTAATTTAAAACAAAGACAAAATAAAGGCATTAGATAATTAAAAAGTGAGAGTACTTACCACCAGGTCCTCACTAAAAGGACTTCTAAAGGATTTCCTTCAAAAATGGGGATGAGATTCTAGAAAGGATTTTTGACATCTGAAATGTGAGAAAGAATAGGGAGGAAAGAAAAAAATAGCCCTCTGAATAAATGCATGTTTTGTAATATGCAGACATGTTGAACGGAGGAGTTGGGTGACATGGCACAAGTGTGATTAGATTTAAAGCCTTCTAAGGGTCATGTACCTGTACTACTGAGGAAAAGGTGGAGCCTTGAATTTTAAGTCTACAATTAAGTATGTCTTGTTAAAAGTTTTAAATATTACCTGTAAAGTAATAAAAATAGAATGTTTAACAGCTAAGCAAATAGAGAATAGAAAATGTGTACTGTGAAGGGAGCATATAACAAACGGGAATTATTAATAGAAATCTGAAAAGAATGTGATGGCTAAGACCCACAGATACTAGTGACCACAACAAATGATATTATTCATTTTTAAAATTCTAACTATATAAAGTTTACAAGAGTTATATCTAAAGCAAGTATGTCAATGGGTTGAAAATGAAACATTGGGAAAAGATACAACAGGCAAATACTTATCAAGACAAGTTTGGTGTCACTATGTTAATATCTGATAAAAAATAGCACTAAAAACAAAAACCAGTAAAAATAAAAAAGGTCATTACATAATGTAAGCTACAATTCACTGCGATGTTGTAGTAATTCTCTACTTGTTTGTACATATTTAATTATATAGCCTCCAAATATGTAAAATAAAACAGTGAGCAAATTAGAGAAATTGACATATATACTATTATAGTACAAGGTTAATACAACTCACTATTTAATGAATCATACAGATTAAAAAGTAAGTTTATAGATAATTTGAATAACACAGTTAACAAGCTTGATCTAGCATACATATATTAAACCCTGTAGCCAACAACTAGTAAAGATGCATTCCTTTCCAGCATGGATAGACTGTTTCATGACCACATGTGATGCCATAAAATACGTCTCAATAGACTTCATAGAATTAGCATCAGTGTGTAATTCATGTTCTCAGAAAACAATGCAGAGAAATTAGAAATCAAAATTTCCAAAGTAACTAAAGTAAAAGCATCCAGTTAGTCTTCCCTCCTCCCTAGCAATAAACACTATTTTCCTAGGAAAAATGTCATAATAATATGAGGGTGGCATCCTTCCAGACTGTATATAAATGTCAAAGTTTCTTTCAAAACAGGGACTATTCTTGTGATCATATAATTCTGTTTTTTTTTTTTTTGTTTTAACTCAGCAGGCTATTACAGATAAGCTGCCATGGCTGTACACACAGGTATCCCACTAGAGTAGATCAGTAATATATGTGTCTAAAACAAGAGCTTAGTAAATAAGGCACTTGACTTTGGGTCACCTCACTTTGCCCCCAGAGATCTATTATCCCACAGCCTGTCGCTGCAGAATTCAACTGAGAAGGAAACAAGACTGCCAATGAGTAGCCAAAAATGCATGTTTTAAAGCTGATCTGCTTTATTCATAGAAAAAATAATCGGTGGACTCAGGGATAGCTTTCTGCCTTTCATTGGGTACTACTTTCATGTAGCTCAGAATCCCATTTCTCAAACAAATGCAGATTGAAAAGGGAAAAAAGCCACTGGAGTGAGGATAACAGAAGTTAGTGACAACCTCGTTAGGAACAGAATAAACAAACAAAACAGTACGAAAGTGGCATTATTAGAAACCACACTCTAGAGTGATGTCACGTAGGGGCAGACATCCCTGTCAGTGCATCACTATTACAGCAGAACAAATTATATATCTCTGTATAGTTTTCATATATAATATTGACTGTATATATATAGTCAATATTTGTCAATGTAAGAAAAGAGTAACTTCTGTTCATTCAAGTTTGGAGGATAGGAGCATTTATGTAATGAATTTAAGGAAAACAAATACATGTAACAATGGATTTGACACAGAAAGTTACCTGATTATATGGGCTGAAATCATCAGGAATTTACCTGTGGGGCCGAACTTTGGCAAGTCCCTTCACCAGGCTGAACCTCAGTTTCCTCAGTGATATGACAAGCTGCTCCCATACTTCTGGGATACAGTTGTCTCTTTCCTGCCCTCATGCAGTAAATCTCTATGAACACCACCACTTTAAAGTACGCCTCGGCAGATGCTGTTGGGGCTTATGAATGGCAAACCACGGAGGACTCAGACCATAAAACTGCCCCTAGGGTTTGCAGCATAGGAGGACAGATGAGAGGTGCACCAGTAATAGCAGTGCAGGGCCTGAAGGATATGCGCCCAGGTGAGGGTTGGAAAACACTATGGCGTATGAGCTAAGTGTCATCGGAACAGGGCCTTCAGAATACGAAACACTTGTGAACTGAGGGAGAGATGTGGGTGAGGGAAAGAGAGGACACACAGTTAGTAGTTCTGTTTAAGAACACAGTGCATGAGCATGATCAGAAGGGTAAATTGGGACCTCATGTAGAGGACCCTCACGCCAGCACAAGATATTTTAAAGGTGCCTTCTACAAAGGAGTGACTAGTTATTTAAAAGCTTAAGAACATGGGGTCGTTAATACAGTACTAACAGTTGATGTAAATCTTTTCTGCTTCAGTGGAAGACTTGTAGGTTATTTTCAGCATTTGGTCACATAATGTTCATTGTTCTCAGGTAGAAAGAACTTTAGAATCATTAGGCGCTGCTTCATTGCGATTATGTAAGGAATGTCTTGCTTCCAGAGTCTAAATCAGATTGAAGAGTTAAAAGAGAACAAGAACACAAGGATCTCAAATTATCCATTGCATAAAATATTTAATTTCCTATGAATAAGTGGATTTTACTAAAATTATTTTTCTGCCCTCAAGAGCTCTCAGGAAAGCAGTTTAATGAAGGGTACTGAATTTAGAAACTCTTAAAATTTTTATAGTAGAAATAATCTGTGAAGGCACATGAAATAGATCCACGAGTGGCAAGTACTAAAATCTGTATTCCAGTCGCTGAACCTGGAATAAATCTGAGGATTTACTAAGAAGAAGCCAGAACATGTGTTTGGAAGTAAAGAGATCTGGGTTATCACTGTTCTCTGCTCATAATTAGCCTTGTGACCTTGAACAAGCTTCACATTTCTAGGGGCTCAGTATCTTAGGCTATTAAATGAAAAAGTTGAACTGGATGGCTTCTGAGATCCACTTGTCATTCGTAAATGTAGGGAAATGTAGACCATGAATATGCAGAGAAAGGACTCAGGGAGAAGAAATGTAGGTTTAAGTACTTTCCAGTTTTCTTTCTCTAAAATGAAAGCAATAGAGGGATACTGAGTTTTTTTCTTGTTCTTTTCTCCCTCAATATGTGCTATTTCTCTATTGTGGGTACATTTTATTTTATTTAATGAGTTATTGTTCTGATCGCGTTAAAATCAGGCAAATATGTTACCTCCCAGCCTTATCAGCTTATTTCCACAGAGCACTGTGTTACCTTTCATTTCATCTTGTGGGTATTGTAATCATTAGAACATTTGCAACTGAAGCATGTTCCTCTTTATCTGTGATTGCACATGCATGGTAATAACTTGGGATATTTAGTACAGTAACAGCAGTTTAAAAATTTGTTTTTTGCTTCAGGATGTGTGCATGTCTTGGAGGCAGTTTCCAGCATTTTGTCTTATAGTCTTCATTGTTCACATGGGGAAAGAACTTTAAAATCATTAGGTGCTGCTACATTGGGATTATATAAGGAATATCTTTCTTCTGGAGTCAAAATTCAAACTGAAGAGTTAAAGCAAAAGCACAGGGATCACAAATTAGCAAATGCTTAAAACACAGAGTATCCTACGTATTGAGGAACTTGTTCTTTTATCTTGGGAGAAAGGTTAATAATTTTAAACTAATTAAATAGGTTTAGAATTACTGAATCAAAATTAATGTAAAATACAGGTTTTTTCTGGATTTGTTAAATTTTGATAATTTGTTCAAGTTGAGACTCACATAAGCAATCATCAAGTTGCAACAGATGACAATACAAAACTATAAAAACCTATAAAGAACATGAGTGTAAATATTCTATGTAATATATTTATTCTTTTGGCTACAAGATAAAAATACAGCTGTATTAATTTTGATTTATCCTACTTTTATATTCCTAGTTAAAGCAGTTAAATTCCAAATTTGAAGTTTCTTTAGTTATTAGGCTTATAGAATTTTCATTTCTTTTAATTTATTATAAAAAACATTTACTGGGTGCCTACTGGAGCCAAATATTGAGCTAGTCAATGGGATTTCAGAGATAGTCCCCCTTTGGATGCTTAGTGACCACTGGAAAAGACAAGCAAATAGCAAAATAAAATAATAATTTAGGCCAGGCGCAGTGGCTCACAGCTGTAATCCCAGCACTTTGAAAGGCTGAGGCAGGCGGATCACTTGAGGTCAGGAATTCGAGACCAGCCTGGCCAACATGGTGAAACCCTATCTCTACTAAAAATATAAAAATTAGCCAGGCATGATCACACATGCCTGTAATCTCAGCTATTTGGGAGGCTGAGGCGGTAGAATCTCTTGAACCTGTGAGGCAGAGGTTGCAGTGAGCCGAGATCGTGCCACTGCACTCCAGCCTGGGCAACAGAATGAGACTTCATCTCAAGGAAAAAAAAAAAAGAACAAAAAACACAAAAATTACAGTTTATCATAAGTGTTGTAATGTACATATAGATTTGCGTCTAAGAGAAGTAGGATGTTACTTTTTAGATGGGATGGATGTTGAAAATGGAGAAGTGAGGTAGACATTTAGAAGCTAAGGGATGAAGGCAGCAGAATTTGGCATGTGGCTGGTGTGATAAGAAGAAATGTCAGGAAAGGTGGCTTGGGACCCAGTTGTTAATGGCTTGGGTTGTATGCTAAAGAGATTGGACTTCTAAGCAGTGGGGAATCATCTTGTTTTAGAAAGACAACTCACAGAACAGTGAGAAGGATGTCAGAGAGAGATAGGTTGGAGACAAGGAAAGGGGTAGACTGGTAAGATGTCTATTATAATGGACTAAGCCTCTGTCTTCTCATCACTAGAATAAGGCAGTAGAAATGGGAATTCTCTCACTTATTCATTCACTAAGACTCTCTTTTTTGAGTATCTACCATGTAACAGGTATGGTTCTAACCAGCACTGGGCATATTGCTTTGAGCAAGACACAGAAACCAGTCTTCCAGACAAGTAATGGTAATTCCAGGTGCTATGGGCATACAGCAAGGGATACCTAACCCCTTCCTAGGAAGAGGAGGGGTTAGAGTATGAAGAAATGACTGATTTTGGAATGTGAAGGACCAAAATACAGGCCAAAGTGGGGATTAAAATAAAAGGGAAAAAGAAAAGGACAGCATATGAGAATCCTGGAGGGGTACGAGGAATATATGCTCTATGAATTGAAATTACTTCAGCTGGAGCTTAGGGTTGCAAGTTCAGGACAAACAAGAATTAAGATTGGAGAGGCAAGCAGAGGCCAGGCCAAAAAGAATGCTCAGTTTGAGAATCTTTGAAAGTGGATGCCCCAGAACATCAGGGTTCCTTGATTTGAGGGATGAGACTCCAACTTGTCTGCTTTGATTTCAGGCACCTTGGTATTTGGAGATGCCGTATTAACAGATGGAAGGAATATGGAGGGAGGACAGCTGTGTGCTGTATAAATGGCACTGATGAGAGAAAGAGCACCATTTGGGTGTCTGGGTACTGTGCTGACCTGAAGCTTCACAAAAACACCTTCTTGTCTCACCAAGTGAATCTGGGCATTGGACACAGCTGAAGAAAGCCTGCTGCTCTTCCTAGAACCTCCCCCCAGCTCAAATAGCCCCTAAAGAAGTTTTTCTCCTTGAACCCCACATTGCATCAAGTACAGTGTCTTGCACAGTGTGGATCCTCATTGTATTATTTTTCTAAACCAGCATGTTGTTTATGTAGAACACAAAGTTTAGATGGTTCATGATTTGTATATGATGGGAGGTTACAATTCAGAAAAGGGTAGTAACATAATGTATGTGCTTGCATGTATATGTGTGTGCCTATACACTTATATATGCAATGTGGAGTGCAAAGAAAAACTATTTCAGGGGCTATCTGGGGGATTTCTAGGTAGAGCAGCAGGTTTTCTTCAGTTGTGCCCAAATGATTTCAGGATAAGCACCTTTTATGTTAATAATATGTATGTAGATTGGATCAAATGAATCTTTAATATGATAAAGGCAAAAATACCCTCCCACATACCTTATCTCCGTTTACTCAGAAAAAGATGGGTGACAGTTATGAAATCCCTTTTCAATTGTAGATGTCAACATTTTAATAAAGTGTTCAGCTGCCTTTACATCAGTGAGATATTTTATGAAAATGCTACTTATAAATACACAGGTTAAGAAACAAACACGTTAACTAAATAGCACAGAGCAAAAGAAAACTTTCATTGGCTGCATGACTCTTCGCACTGTGGTTTTTTTTTCTTAAACTATTTCTGTGTAAGCTAAGTAGCTACACAAGTAGTCACACCACGGAAGCATCTGTTTTAAATTGTTTGACATGCATCACGACAAAGTAATAAAAAGATCATCTCTATACCTATTCCATGACTTCTTTTCCTGTCATTTGCTATCAATATACATATCACTAAGCAGTAAATAAAATCATCTTGTAAATGTAAATGTATAAATTAAGCCTTGCTTCTGTTATTTCTTCAGTAGCATTCCAGGTGAGCAGAATATCAGTACTGGGTCATGAGAGACACTCTCTGGTATTCAGGTTGTTTGATTTGG
Source organism: Saimiri boliviensis (assembly GCF_048565385.1). Taxonomy (NCBI): domain Eukaryota; kingdom Metazoa; phylum Chordata; class Mammalia; order Primates; family Cebidae; genus Saimiri; species Saimiri boliviensis. The sequence goes on along the minus strand of NC_133449.1, from coordinate 195,814,164 downwards.
AAACCAGTGAATCCCAAAAGCATCTACCCTGCAATAATTTTTTTGTGGATCCCACTTTGGGCACCAGCTGTTTCCTACAGTATGGGCAGGATCACAGGAAGTGACCAACATGGGCTTAATAGGAAGAACAGAGGTGCTCTGCAAGCCTGTGAAGACTAGGATAATTCTTCACTTCTTGTGGATGTCAGAATTATTGGATAGAGGTTCCTGGCCTCCTCCCCAGGCCTCAGTACTTGGTACGGTATTCCCATGAACTAGGGGAGTAACTACATATCTGAGTAAACTAATATATAAAAATGAGCCAAAATGCTTAAAAGTATTTGATTTATTTTCCTAATTCAAGAAGCATCACAACAAAATAAGTAACGGAATGACAACAGAGCACAGAATATTGTGTCATATATGTATATAAAGTCTTAGAAGTCAGGGAAAGTATTGTATCTTCTGTGTCCTGTTTTATTTTGGCAAAGTAGAAGTTTGGAGTGAATCTTAATGGCTAAAATAGCCATGTTATCAAAGCATTTATATATGTGTTCTGTGGCTCTCACGACTTGGCTCTCTGGTACTTGCTGTCTGACATGGCAGCTAATAACATCATATGGCTATTTAAATTTAATTTATATTTTATTTTTTGAGACAGAGTCTTGCTCTGTCACCAAGGCTGGAGTGCAATGGCACAATCTCAGCTCACTGCAAACTGACTCCTGGGTTAAAGCTGTTCTCTTGCCCCAGCCTCCCAAGTAGCTCAGATTACAGGCACGTGCCTCTGCATCTGGCTAAGTTTTGTAATTTTTTTGGTAGATATGGGGTTTTGCCATGTTGGCCAAGCTGATCTCGAACTCCTGACCTCAAGTGATCCGCCTTCCTCAGCATCCCAAATTTCTGGGATTGCAGGCATGAGCTACCACACTCAGCCTTTAAATTTAATTTTAATTGCCTATTATCCCAGCTACTTGGGAGGCTGAGGCAGGAGAATTGCTTGAACCTGGAAGGCAGAAGTCGCAGTGAGCTGAGATCACACCACTGTGCTCCAGACTGGGTGACAGAGCAAGACTCCATCTCAAAATAAATAAATAAATAAAATTTTAATTTATTAAAATGACAAAATTAAAAATTCAGTTTCTCATTTGGCGCTATTCATCTTTCAGGTGCTCAGTAGACACGTGGCTAGTGGCCACTGTGTTGCACAGCACAGATATTGAATATTTTCATTATTTTTGTAGAATGATCTTTTGAACAGTGCAGCAGTGCAGCCCCTATTTCTTATTCTAATATGCTTCCAGGTCAGATATTTCCTATAAGCTGCCTCAAACCCTATGTAGAATACATGCAAATACTTATTTATATCCTCAAGAGCACCCCTGTGGTTGCCAAGCTGTGCACATAGTAATTCTTGCCCTGATTGGTAGAATGAAAGAGAAAGCTGGTTTTGATCCTTTTGACGTTTACCTGCTTATTAGTCCTTTATCATTTAAGTTCACCGCACTGAGGACTGAATGCTTTTAGATCCAGCTATCATATTTGGCTAAGAGTTTGACTACCACCAGCCTAATTTTTAATAGAAGGAAGTGTCTCTGGGTTTGATAGGTTCACATTTATTTGAGAAGTATATTTTAACAGAAGTAAAATTTAAGAAGATGGTATCATTGCCCTCTGCTTGTTTTGAAGAGATGTCTGACAAGCATTGCACAACTGAGCTCAAGCTCATGTGTTTGTTTGACTTTTGTGATTCTGATCCTTGATGGCCTTTGGTTGCAAAACAGTCAAAGTGCAGAGGCTGTTCTCTCTCCAAGCTTCCCTTTGCAGTATTCCATTCTACTGACTCCTGCATTACCTGTGGGGGGAAAAAAGTTAATCACACCAATTTAGTGAGCCAAAACGTGATTCTCTTTGGGAAAATGTCTGCTGTATTTGGCATTGCTAGTGGTTTTACAAGTGTATTTTGATGAGCCGAGTATGTAGCACACTTTACTAAGTGTGCACTCTTTCCTCTTTGCTTCTACAGGTGAAAACCTTCAACCAGGAAGCAGTTTTATCATTTTAAATTCCAAAAATGTTAATATTGAAGAATAATGAAAGCATTTTGAATTGCCTTTTCATTTTTACTTTTTTTCTGGAATAGTTGGAAACTTTATAGGAACTAGTGAAAGCTACATCATCTATTTGTGGGTAGTGCTGGACAACAAGGCTGACTTTTTAAGTAATTAGTAGGCTGGCTAGCATTGCGTTTTCATGATTTATGAAGTGATTTTTCTCCAACCATTTATTTATATTTTTTAAAAATTTTACTTGCAGTTACTTTCATTCTCTTATTCACTTTCTCACTTTCAGCTCCTCTCTCCCTTCCTTTCTTGTTACTCAACTCTTTCCTTCATTTCTTCTTTTATTTTCTGCTTGCATACAAATATGTTTCTGGCTTTAACACAACATATTGTGTCAGTTGCAGATCTCCAAGGGTGTTCTGAGGGCTTTATGTAGTTGGGGACTGATGGGTCGTTAGCGGTGATGGTTTGAGTTTGAGACGGCTTCGTTCACTACACTTTGCTCCTCCTGCCTGAACCTAGACCCATGTTTTAATTTAGTTCCTGACGTTTTGGCATGGAAGTCTGTATTTTAGCTGCCCATGCTGAATCAAGCAAGGTGCAATTAGGAGACATTCTAAGACTAATTTTTAGAATTGAAGTGGGAAAATTTAACTGCTAAACCTTGAAAATGATCTTCCTAGAAAAATCTGTGCTCATTCCCCACAGCCTCTCTGGAATCATCTTCATCGGAGAAGTCTCTCTGCTTGCTGGGTTTGGTGGCTCAGTTTTCCGACTCTCTGCTCCTTATCTCTCTCCGAGGAATAATGCAGTGACGTTCAGAAACGTTCTGCTTCCCTAGAAGCATAGCTTGAAATTGTGAGGTGTTGGAAGCTAAGACTTCTTGTCATTGTTCTGCGTAGGAATTTTCATCTGCTGTATTTTGAAAATTAAAAATTTAGAATCAATTTGTGATAACTGCCTGCTGTAGATAGGGCACCTTCAGCCGGTTGATTTGGATCAGTGGTGCATATTTCTTTTCTCAGTTGACTGGGAGCCCTAACAGAAGCCCTGTCAAAAAATTCTCAGCAGTATGTGACTGATACCAGACATAGAGATGTACCTCCTCCCTCGGCCTGCCACCCTGGGGATTGAAGTGCTAGTGTTGGTGGGAGGAGAGGCAGCTGAGGGGGCCTGAGAATGAAATGGCACAGAACGATCGTGAGCTTGCTTTATTCATTTGGACTTCTTGTGGCTGAACTTACCACTTTCTTCCTGCTTTCATTTTGTGGCCCACGGTACTGTTGCTTCTGCCCTGCCAAGGGAGCTCTGGACGAACCTCTCCCTCGGCCTCTTCTCCTTCTCCAGCTTTCTTTTCGCTTGCTGCTCGTGATACGAGTCACTGTGCTCATTGGCAGTGGCAGCAAAACGTATCATAGGGTAGAAGGGAGCAAAACCAAAGCTGTGCATGCTCTGAGCAGCCCTCAGGTATATCACCTTGCCTCCATGCCAGGCGCGCTTCCAAAAGTAATGATTTCTTTGCATCTACTTTCACATAAATAGAGAATTTGCTGAATGTAGAACACACAGTCTGTACACTGATGAGGATTTTGGGAAGCGCTTTGTTATCTCCAGACTTACAGCCACCTGGTGAGGTAGACAGGCTGTTCTCCTCTTAGAGAAAAGCAAGGCTCAGACGTTAGGACGCACTGCTGTGGGCCACACAGAACAAGAGGTGGGGCAGCACCTCCAAGCCCAGATCAGTCCCTCCTTGCCTCTATCTCAGAGCAAGTGAACAAGACCCTGACTTTTATATCTTCAAATGCAGGTTCATTTCCAACATTGCCTAGTTAAAAATATCCACAGGAATTTTTTTTTCTTACAGATTTAGGAGATAAGATCTGGTTTGTGATCTTGAGAATCTCAGAAGAATGAAATATACAGACGCTGCCACCTCAGATCTGCTACCTTAGATTGGATTTAGAATAGAGTCAGAGTCCAGACACACACAAATACACACACACACACACACACACACACACACACACACACCCCTTAGAAGAACCCTTAACCCTTAAAATTCTTGATAACACCCCAGGGCTGCTGGGCATAGGAATGGCCTGTAACTTCTTTGCTTCAGTCATGACTTCTATTTCCCATGTTGAACACCATCTCCAGGGTGCCCAGGATGGGGGCTTTCCCTGCAAGGTACTCCCACAACTCTAACATCTCACACCCTCCTCTGGCACTGATCTGGCCAAACTCTGCAGAGCAGCCATGTGGATAAACTGGTGTGGCACTGCCACCTAGTGACCGCCTGCCATGCCGTTCTTTGCCTCTGAGGTGCCGTGCATCTGTTGACTGGCTGCTGCCCATCATGGAAATTCATGGTGGGGGCTTCTAAAAATAGAGCCTGCCAGGCCAGTGTTGACATGCTCTCTCTGCTATCAGCAGAGCCTGGCACACATCAGACATAGACTAGATTATCTTTGAAAAAGTGATTTTTTTGGGTAAGGGAACCCTTGGGTCTGGCCGAGCATGGCTCCATCTGCCTTCTGGGGTTCCAGCTTCCTCTTGGAGGAGCTCACAGTGTGCGCAGGATGCCTGGCACACAGCAGGAGCTGAATGAATAGAGGTGGCCCCACAAGATTTAAATACCCACTGATCTGGAAGTTAGAAAAGGAACAGGAGGGAAGAGAAACTTGGTCAGAAATGATAGTCCTGGTTAAAACATTGTTCTAAAGTTTGATATTTTTTTGAGTTCCCAGAAAGTATCAGGGGCTTGAGAATATAATTCTCTTCAGGCGTTTGTGCCAGAATCCAAGATTTTCTCACTGCTTTCCAGATGCGTTCATATGAAGCCAACTCCAGATTTTCTGACGGCCATTATTAGAGTCCCAGCTGCCCTGAAGCTCTAAGCCAGTGGTTCAGAACAGAAGTAATGCTGCCCCCAAGGGCATTATGGAAATTAGTGGAGAACTTTTTTTTTCTTGTTGCTGCCTGTGGCCACGGATGCTGTATATCTGTTATGCGTTTAACAAACTGTTCTACATCCCACTTGATTTCAAATTGACCTAGTGGATATTGTATATATCAAAACCTGTTTATAATTTTCTTAGCTTAGACCTAAATTCATTTTAAATATGGACATAATTTTTGCTCAGTAGTGATCAACATTTAATTTTCAAATAATGTAATTTTCTAATATATAAATTGGAGGAAATTATTAGTGATACCATCTGTGTTCTTAAGGGTTTTTAACATAGTGAAATGTATAGAGGTAAGAGATTTGCGACTGTTAACTTATTGACAGATAAGTCATTGCTGAAGTCATTTATTCCAATAAGAAATGTAAATGCATAAGTAAATAATAGAGCTAGACAAGAAAACATCTTAGTCATCTCAGGGAGACATGATAAATTAAGTCTTCAAGTTTGACAATTTGTATTCTTTCTATCACTTCCTTCTTTACCATTGGGACTTTGAGCTTTATTTTAAAGTAAGGTTATGCTCTTAGAAAATAGCCACCGATGGTCTGGAGACACAAAAGTGAAAGTTGCCTATATCCCAAGTGTGAATGAAACTCTGATTAGCCAAGGTTAATGCATGAGAAGAAACCGGACCTTTTACAGAACCATGCTCCACCAAACATATGCACACACACAGGAAGAGAGAAAAGTGTTCAGCTTTTTAATTTTTCTCAATGAAAAGAAGAGACGAAAACATTCCAAATGTGCACATTTAAAGGAGTACAAGAAAATGAAGGTGAAAATACTCACTTTGTCATTTTAGAGTTAACAAAGAATTACATAATTTATAAAAAAATTCAAATGGAATCCTACCTAAATTAAAGCCAGGTTTTAGAGGTAGCAGCTTTATACTGCCTGTTTCCACTGCTGCTTTTCTTTGATTACTTACTGATATTAAACGAAATCTATATTGAAATCCTCAAGATCCTAAAGCCATGTTCATGTTTCCATGACTCAGTAATATAAAAAATATAGGAGTGCAAGGAGGGTACTACAAGAATGTCAAATGGACTGGGGCCGTTTACAGTCTCTGGGCTGAAGGGATCTTCTGTAAATGAGTTGCAGTAATTAGTTCCAGAGTAGTTTGATATGTAAAACTACAGCATTTATACTTTAGAGCACCCTCACTTAGGGAGGTTTTTATTAAAGTGTCTGGATTTTACATTTTGTTTGAATTTAGAAATGTAATTTTAGGTGTCAGTGTGGGAACATTATTAGACACTCATGTCTTCATTTTCAATCTGTTGCATATGTTTTTTCTTGATAGATCTTTACATCTGGTGTTCTCGTTTATTACAGCTTGCATATTACCTTATTCCTTGCAACCAGTTTTCTCCCTTACTAAATTTTAAGCTTCTCATGAATGCTTACTATTTTTACTCATCTACATATTCTCAGTACCTCCAAAAGTTTTTTTACATGTAGGTATGCAACATGTTATTGAAGGGAAAACTTCTCCTGAAATATATCTAACTGGTTCTCAGACTAGATCGCATGTTAAAATCACCTGGGGAGCTTTTAAAAAATCCTTGTTCGTGGTTGCACCCCCGAAGACCTTGGCTTCATTGTTTGTGGATGGGGCTTTGCACAGGATTCTTTTTAACACTTCCCAGGTGACTATAATATGCAGCTACAGGTGATTATACAGCTACAGTTTCTAGCTACACTTAAATAGCAGCAGCAAGTAAGAGATACATGTTCTTTCTGAGCCATAGGCACTCAGCTCTTTTCCTTTTGAACTTATCTATGTGCCTTCTTTGAATCTCTTTTTATGCTTGTATGTTTTAATTAATTGAAGCATTTATTTTATTTGCCTTTACTTTAAATCAAAACTGCATGCACATAGTTGCAATTTGGAAGGAGATCATTTATCATCCTCCTTGCACCTCTGAGTCTGCAGCTGGTGGACATGGAAATATCAGCTTTGTTACTGAAATTAAACAGATTTGGACACCACCACTTGCCCTACAGCCACATGAGCTTTCTAATGTTCTGCTCATTTACCACTGAATTTCAACAAAGTAGTAGGTGCACCCTCACACTGAGGGAGTCACTCTGTGTCCCAGGTGAGCTTACCACATAGAAAACCACATACACCTGTTTTGTGGGCAAGCCAAGGAGAAAGAAGGCTTGATCTGTGCCTGGTCAGTTCCTACTCCCAGATTTTTCATCCCTCCCCTCTGCAAAACAAGAAGAGATGCATTGCCTACCTCTTCTCCTCCCAACACGCATACACAGTAGTGGAAAAAAAAAAATTTAAAGACAGGCATTTGAATGTTTAGCTCAGTCTGTTTTTTTCTCACTGAAACTTTTTAGGATCTTCTCTTTATTCCTGTTATTTAAAAATGTACAGTGGTCTGCCTTGACTTACGTCGTTTCTTATTTCGTATATGTAGTCTCAGTAGAATCTTCCCTTTAGAGATAGATGCCTGCCTTCCAGTTTTCCTGTTAAAGAAATAGAAGAACATTTTTATTTCTTTTCTTCCATTGTCTATATTCTTCTTCTGGTAAGATAGTTGGTGGACTCTCTATGTTAATTCTCTGAGAATGTATCATTTTTTCTCCTCTTTCTCTTTTTGTCTTTTATGTTCTACTTTTGGGAAATTTCTGTCAGCTTATATTCTAACCGTATTGTGGTTATTTTTTTCATTATAACTTGGAGTTGTATTCCACTTTTCCTAGCAATGCGATTTTTTAAAAAAAAATTTAAGTTCTGGGATGCATGTGCTGAATGTGCAGGTTTGTTACATAGGTATACACGTGTCACAGTGGTTTGCTGCACCTGTCAACCATCATCTAGGTTTTAAGCCCGGCATGCACTAACTATTTGTCCTAATGCTCTCCCGTTGCTCCCCAATCCCCAACAGGTCCCAGTATGTGATGTTCCCCTCCCTGTGTCCATGTGTTCTCATTGTCCAACTCCTATTTATGAGTGAGAACATAGGGTGTTTGGTTTGTTCCTGTGTTAGCTTGCTGAGGATGGTGGTTTCCAGCTTTATCCATGTCCCTGCAAAGGACCTGAACTCATTCTTTTTTTTATGACTGCATAGTGAATTTTTATTTAGTTTTTTTTTTGTAGTAGAATCTACATAGTTCAGGAGTCCCGTCCACTCATCACTGTATATCATCTCAGATTTGTTGTTTCCTCCCTTCCCTTCCTCTTTTTCTTTCTTCCTCCCTCCCTTTTGTCTATCTTTTCTGTAGAAATCAGATTCAAGTGTGTGCTGATCATTCGCCATTCTTTCATATTAAGAGTGGCAGTTGGGAGCCAGTTGGAAGCTCATTAAGGGTAAGGGCTTACTGTTTGATGACAATCACTGTTTGGTAAAAGCTGAGTTTTTCATTAGGGAATTCTTGATATTAATACACGAATGTCTCTTCTGAGTTGTCCTGTTTCTCCAGAGAAAAACACTCTTTCTCTCTCTATTATCAAATTCTAATATTATGGTCAGGTATGGGAAGTAAAGGAAAGAAACTAGAAATGCTGCTCTTCAGTTTAGAAATGTGAACTTAATGCCGTCATTTTCAGCCCCAAACACTTCTGCCCTTGGCTGGGCCCCGAGTCTCTGAGTATCTAGTCTATCCCCAGAGAATGAACCTATCACCCGTGAGTTGTCTGGTGGTACCAGGCAGGGCGGGTACATGAGTATTCATTTTTCTGTATACTTAGGCTTAATCAATTCTCCTGGTTTTTTTTAGCTTTGGACTTTAGCCATGCATTTTGTGATACTTGATTTCTCCAAGTTGAGACACTTCCATGGGTTGTATGACAATCTGTGCCTTCGAATGGAAGGTAGACAGACCATTTGTATTTAATGTGGTTACGGATATGCTTGTGTAAATCTCTCCTCTTTCTGTTTGTTTCCTATTTGCTTCAACTCTGTCCTTTTTTTCCCCTCTATTTCTGGCTCTCGGGATTATTTTTTAATATTCACTTTTATATCCTTTATTATCAGCTATTTTTTTTCAATGTGTTATTTCAGTGGTTCATTTGGGGTTTACAGCACACAGGCTTACGTCACTTCATTGTGCTTCACTTTACTGTGTTTCGCAGACATTGCGTTTTTTACGAACTGAAGGACTGGGTCAATGCTGCAGGTGTGTCAGCATCATCTTTCCCATAGCACATGCTCACTTGGTGTCTTTGTGCCACGTTTTGGTAACTCTTGCAGTCTTTCAAACTTTTTCATTATTATTATACCTCTTATGTGACTTATGATCAGGGATCTTTGATACGACAATTGTAATTATCTTGGGGTTCCATGAACCAGGCCCGTATGAACTGAGCCCATAAGAGAAAGCAAACCTAATTGATAAATGCTATGTGTGTTCTGACTGCTTCACCAACTAGCTGTTGCCCCATGTCTCTCACTTTCACCTGGCTTTCCTACTCCCTGAAACACAATGATATTGAAATGAGGCCAACGAATGACGTACAGTGGTCTCCAAGTGTTCATGTGACAGGAAGGATTGCTTATCTCTCACTTTCTATCAAAAGCTAGACAGGATTAAGCTTAATGAGGAAGACATTTCAAAAGCTGGGGTAAGCTGAAAGCTAGGCTTCTTATACCAAACATTTATCCAAGTTGTGAATGCAAAGGGAAAGTTGAAGGAAATTAAAAGTGCTACTCCAGTCACACATGAATAATAGGAAACAAAGCAGCCTTAATACTAATACGGAGAAAGTTTGAGTAGTCTGGATAGAAGATCAAACCAGCTGCAACATTTCCTCAAAGCAAAGCCTAATGCAGACAAGGTCCTAACTCTCTTCAGTTCTTTGAAGGCTGAGAGAGGTGAGTAAGCTGCAGAAGAAAAACTTGAAGCTAGCAGATTGGTTCACTAGGTTTAGGAAAGAAACCATCTTTATAACATAAAAGCAAGATCTGGGAGATCTAGCTGAGATCATTGTTGAAGGTGGCTGCAAGAAACAACAGATTTTTCAGTGTAGATCAAACAGCCTTCTATCAGAAAAAGATGTCATCTGGGAATTCCATAGCTAGAGTGGAGAAGTTAATGCGTGGCTTCAAAGTTTCAAAGGACAAGTGAACTGTCTTGTTAGGTATTAATGCTGCTGGTGACTCTAAGGTGAAGCCAATGCTTATTTGCCATGCTGAAAATCCCAGGGCCCTTAAGAATTATACCAAATCTACTTTGCCTGTGCCTTGAAAATGGAACAACAAAGCCTGGAAGACAGCACATCTGTTTATAGCATCATTTACTGAGTATTTGAAGCCACTTTTGAGACCTATTGCTAAGAAAAAAGACCAAAAAAAAGACTTTTCACAGAATATTACTGATTACTGACGATACATATGGTCCCCCAAGAGCTCCGATGGAGATGTACAAGATTAATGCTGTTTCATGTCTGCTAACACGACATCCATTCTGCAGCCCACGGATCAAGGAGTAATTATGACTTTCCAGTCTTATTTTTTCAGAAATACATTTTGTAAGTCTATAGCTTATGGAGCTAGGCAACGTAAATTAAAAACCTTCTGGAAAGGATTCACTTATTTTACATGCCATTAAGAACATCCGGGATTCAGAGAAGAAGGTCAAAATAGCAACATTAACAGGAGTTTGGAAGAAGTTGATTCTAAACCTCATGGATAACTTTAAAGGATTCAAATTTCAACAGAAGTAACTGCAGATGTAATGGAAATAGCATGAGAAGTACAATTATTAATACAAGTAGAGCCTGAAGGAGTGATTGAATTGCTGCAATCTTATGATCAAACTTGAACATATGGGGAGTTTGCTTTGCTTCTTATGGATCAGGAAATAAACTGTTTCTTGAGATGGAATCTACTCCTGGAGAAGATGCTGCGAACACTGTTGAAACAACAAGACTTTAAAAGATACGTAAACTTAGTTGATAAAGTTGTGTCAGGGTTTGGGAGGATTGACTCCAGTTTTGAAAGAAGTTCTGTGGGTAAAATGCTATCCAAATAGCATCATATGCTACAGATAGATCTTTCATGAAAGAAAGAGTCCATCATTGTGGCAAACTTCATTTCTGTGTTATTTTACGAAATTGCCACAGCCATCTCAACCTTCGGCAAGCACCACCCTGATCAATCAGCAGCCATCAACATCGAGGAAAGACCTTCCACCAGCAAAAAGATTGTGACTCACTGAAGGACTAAATCTTTAGAATTTTTGAACAACACAGTACTTTCAATTAAGTTATATGCATTTTTAAGACATTATGCTATAGTACCACTTAATAGAACTAGAGTATAGAATAGACATAACTTTTTTATAAACTGGGAAACAAATTTATGTGACTTGCTTTACTGAAATAGTTGCATGATTGCAAGATTCCAGATACTGGAACTGAACCTGCAGTATCCCCAGGTATGCCTGCACTTACATACTCAGGCACACCACACCTATGTTAGCGCAATCTTTCTTCACCTGATAGTTTACCTTTTACTGTAGTCTATCTTCAAGCGATACTGTATCACTTCACATAGAGTACAGCTACTTCTCCAGCCTTGAGTAGTTTTGCAGGCAGGTGCTAATGAGCTTTCAGCTGAACAATCAAGCAGACCTCTTTGCAGATCTCTGCATATGTCTCTGTACAGGTTTCTCATCCCTGATTTTTGGACTTTTGAATTCTTGACCTCCCTGGATTTCCAGCCCTGTCCTTCAGCAGAGGGAGACCTCCAGGCAGTGCCAGGTTTCCTTCCTTGAGCTGCATCTGGGAGATTCTCTTTAGGCATTAAAGTGGAGGCAATTGTATTGCTCAGTTTAGTTGTTCTCCGCCTCTCAAGAATCACTGTCCTTTGTTGCTAGATAACCAATGTCTTGATAACCATTGTATTAAATATTTTATCTGCTTTTTTAGTTGTTTGAGGAGACTTCTCTGTAAATCTAGTTCTCTGTTGCTCCATCTTGGAGGAAAGGAAGATACACACTCATTCAGATAAGAATGTGTTGTTTCTTGTTCTCCGTTGTCTCCTTTCATTTCCCTTTGTTCTTGTTGGTTTACGCCTTTTAAAAAATGCAGTGCTGTCACTTCAGTGGTATTTCAGGAGAGAGATGGATTCCGGAAAGAGAATTGATGGTGGTTTGATCACATGCATTAACATCTCCATAATACTTTTCACTATGTAACTAAGGTTGACATTTGAGACCAGAGCTGACATTTGAGATGAGATATTTTTTTTTTGCCATTTTTAGTATTACTGGTAAGTTTAATAGAAAAGGATTAATGAACACAATTTGTTAGCTGTTCACCTCCACGACTGAATTATTTTTAAAGGTATAAAAATACATTATAAGTTGCACACAGATCTTGGAACGTAATGTGACAAATCCAATTTACGTTCACTTATGAGCCAGAATTATTTTTATCCACTTTTTTTATCTACGTACATGATCCCCAAAATCAAGCATGTGGTCTAGGGTAAGTCGAGTTGAAGAAATGTTTCCCTTTGTCACACTAATTACTTCAACTATTACTTCGCTGCTATATTTTTGTAAGCATCTGTGACTGTACAACAATGAATAAGCCATAGTCTTTGTCTTCAAATTCTTCATAATTTCAATTCTAAGGGCATGTTAGATGGGCAAATTCCACATTACCTGTCTTATGACCCAAAGTAACATCTGTCGAATGTTGCTAGAGATATCTACAAGATGTTCCTGGGATACAGAGAGGGAACCAGGCTGGAGTATAATGCTGACCAAAAGCTACAGGGAATCTGGAGAAGGACACCCACAAACAGATCCTCAAAGTACAAATCAGGGTTAGAGAAAAGGGGGAATGTGTTTCCCAGCAGAAGGAAACACATCTGCAGAGAAAGAGAGCTGCGAAGAACAGCCTAACTGCCGGCGATTAGCATGAATGTGCTGAGGGAGGCAGGGCACAGAGGCCACCGCTCTCCTGGGGGAGGCATTGATTCGCTGGGAAAGATAACTCTGTGAACTTTGACAAATGTTATAGAAAGCTGTCATATTTGCAATCTAAGAAAGAGTGTGAGACCCACAGTCAGCAATGAATAAGTGAATTAGGAATAGAAATTAAGGAACATTTTGCTTCTTTTAAAACGTTAAAGCTGATCTTACAATCTTTGTCTCTGAAGAGTGGAGTTGATGCCACAACTCCAAAGTCCTCATTTGAGAAGATTGAGATTATCAGGCACTTCTTACACTAATTTTAATCTTACTTAATATGTTTTTATTAAATCAGCATTCATGTTGATCAAAACTTGAAATTTGTATGAGTCATTTCTTCATGCCTTTCTCAGAATGATTCTCCTTCTAGAGAAGAAGGTTGAAATTGTTTTAAGTCTGTGAAGTGAACTTCTGTAAGAAATGTTTTGAAAAAATTTAAACCCTATTAATATTAATCATTCACAATGATGTGAATCTGTCATAGATTAAAAACCTGGGTTTTAAATAATAATATAATCCTGTGAAAAGTCTAATATTTGTTTCTGAGTTGCAGAAAAACAAAATAGGAGATTATTCTAATAATATCTAATTTGGTTCCTGATTACCTCACCTTGAATATTCACAATCAAGTATATCTGAGTGTGACATAAACATTAGCATGAGATGTTATTTTACAGGAGGAAGAGATTAGAAAGACTTTGACACCCATCTCAAAGTTGAGATTTCTCTGTAGGCAACAGCCATGAAGATGCCTCCAGAGAGCTTTGTTTACAGTATGAAATCTCTTCTCTTTGTAATTAGCTGCTCTATGAAAACCACATGCCTAGGTAGATTTTTTTTTTTTTTAATTTGAGAAGGAGTCTTGCAATCTCAACTCACTGCAACCTCTGCCTCCCAAGTTCAGGTGATTCCCCTGCCTCAGCCTCCCAAGTAGCTGGGACTACAGGTACACACCATTCACCTCACTAATTTTTGTATTTTTAGTAGAGATGGGGTTTCACTGTGTTGGGCAGGCTGGTCCCAAACTCCTGACTTCAGGAGATCTGCCCGCCTTGGCCTCCCAAAGTGCTAGGATTCCAGGCGTGAGCCACGGTGCCTAGCCAGCCTAGCGAGATAGATATTAATAATAGTGCTCTGGCCACTCACTGTGGTAGTGAAAAAATAACTCAAAGATTTCACTGGGACCCAGGAGCATTTTCTAAGTGTCTAGAAACTAAGTATTGAAGGACACTTTGCTGATATAGAGGTCAAGAATGTGACTGTTTCAGCCAAAGATTGTCCATGCATTAAAACATATGTCAAATGAGAAAATGCAAGTTAAGGTCTGAGTACATAGTGAACACTCAGTCAGTATGCATCAGGGAACTGGAGTCATTAACTCTTAAGTGTATCAGATTTCTATATGAATCACGCTAAGAGGAAACTTCATCTCACAATTAAAAATTGAATAGGAAATGAACTCTTTTGCCTCCCCTCTCTTTAGAGCCCATACTTATGACAAGATAATGTATTTTTTGTTTCAGGAACTGCTTGGTGAGGAATACTAACTAGAGAGCCCCAATAGTATTAATAGGTTATAATCCAGAGCTTATTTCTAGGGATTTATTTTCAGAGGAAAGCCATGCCCTCCCATCGAAGTTGTTGCATGTGGATAGCAGGCTCCCAGAGCAGTCCACAGAATCCTGTTTCGCTCGTATTGTGCTGGGCGTAGCACTGATCACATAGCACCTTCCTAGGGTATATGTTAGGTAACAAAGACTCTCAGGGGAAATACACTCGTCCGTCTTCCTGGAATGCTAGGAATATATTTGACTTTCCTTTTGACAATGACGGCCTCTACACCAAGACAGTCTGGGGAGAGGGGACTCTACAGCCAGGTCATAGGGGCTGTTTTGGGGTGAGGAACAGTGGTGATTTCTACACCTTGGCACCAGAAACTTGGAGAATGCTCCTAACCAGGCTGGCTGCCTGTTCACATGCCCTTCCCTTTGATTCCAGGAGATCAGTCATTGCACTTTCTCTGGGGTTCCACTCACTCCAGCCTCTTTCCTTAGTCCAAAGTAGCAGGAAACAGAATTTCTTAGAGAGAACTTCTCTGGAAGAAGGCTAAGGGACAAATGTGATAAGAATGGGTCTCTTGGGTGTCCAAAGATAGAGTGTAAGATCGGATACTGTGGAGAAAAGCTTATACTCCATGATATAAGATAATCTGCATTTTAGGTTTCTGATGCAGGAAGCTTGGCATGGGATGAGGGACAGGAAAAAATAAAAAGCATAGAGAATGCAATGGCCCAGTATAGGTTGCATATAGGGTTAATCCTGGGGCTCTGGCTAGGAGCAGCTGCCTTGCCACCACAGCCCTGGCAGCACAGACACAGATGGGCAATTGAGTTGAAAGTCAGGACTGAGTGAAGCAGAAGATGATGAGGACCAGGCAATTATCAGTATATTTTGCAGAGCAAGAAATGAGGAAAGAAAAGCCCTCTGAATCATGTCTGAGAGTTGGGAAGGAGTGGTGGTCCTTTACAATGATGGGTGAAAAGCAAGGAAGTCCTCTGATGATGAGACTCTGGGGCCTGATTGTCACAGAAAGCAGAGCAGGGCCTCTCTGCCCCACGACTACACAGAATGTCTTACTGGTAAGACAACTTCTATTAAGCTCTGGTTATGGGCAAGGACTCTGTGATCAGAGGTGCAGTTTCTGTGTTCAAGGATGAAGGATATTGCAATACGGTCCCATGATCTAGGGTTATGCAGGATACTGAGGGAGCACAGGGGAGGCACCGAGGGGAAGAGACGACATAAAAAGCTCCCACCTGAACTTGCTTTGAAGGATGAATAGGAGTTAGCTATCTTCAGGAAATAAAGGTAGCAAAGGACAAGCCAAGCAAAGGGGAGAGCATGATTCATTTTGCTTACAAAGGTGAGGGGTGAGACTGGGCAGCTGCATATTGTCTCCCAAGTCTGGCACATCAGCCAGTCAAGGAGTGACGAGACACAGGCAGGGCCGTTGGAGTCTACACAGATAAATGTGCCATTTTACACCAGTGAGGAAATCCGTTTCATATTTTACAGTCTCTTTCAGATTATTTATAAAGTTGAGGCTCTTTCGATGTCTGGGATTGCTTAGATGGAACTCAATTTTATTTATATTCACAAGCTTTGAAAACTTCTAAATATAGCAGTTTATAGAAGATACAGTAAATTCGCTCAATTGAACCAAACCACACTCAGCTATCATATTGGAGATTAATTATAAAGGATTGGCCCTTGTTTGCTGTTTTTCAGGTACCATGATCAACAGGATGTTACTAGCAACTTCCTTGGAGCGATGTGGTTGATATCAATAACTTTCCTCTCCATTGGTTATGGTGACATGGTACCTAACACATACTGCGGAAAAGGAGTCTGCTTGCTTACTGGAATTATGGTAAGTGTCTTTATACTTCACATCTCTTTCATTTACACTCAAGGAGGCACTTAAAACACTCAGTCCAAGTGTTAAGTCATTGTGAGCAACTTGTTTTCCCATCAGCAGGAAATCGGTATAAATAAATCCATTTTGTGTAGTGAGAGAATGTCAATAGCTTTCATCGTAATTCTTCTCATCATGAAGTTCTGTTGAAGAGGTAGAGCTGTTCGATTGCCCCTGTGGGACGTGCACTAATTTGATGAACTAATTTGATCTTGGAACTTTGGCTTCAGAGTCAGGAAGTCCTTTAAGTCTGTGTTCTCTCATCTTCCATTTCTACTAGCTGTGCAAATTTGAGTAAATTGTAAAATGTGGCCCATAATAACTATCTTGAAATGTGTTGAAGGATTGAAGATGTAATCATTATTTTTCTTTTAATGAATGTTTGTTGAGTGCCAGGCACTCGTCTAGGTACTAGGAATATATCAAAAGAAGATAGAAACTTACTGCCCTGCCTTCATGGAGCTTACAAGGGAAGACTTACATTTTAAAAAATAATGATTCATTACATTGTGTAACTAGTAAAGCTTCTGGCCCATTTTGGGCCTGGGGGAGAGGGATGGGATCTACCCAGAGAAATCTCTGGAAAATTGACTTTTACGCTGAAGTGAGAAGGATGCATACCCAGGAAGGGAGGTGGGAAAGGCATTCCAGGAAGAGGAAGCAGTTTCTTTGAAAGCAATGAGGCAAGAAGCAGCTCAGGACATTGGAGCCAGGTCACTGGGCCAGTAGCACAAAGAACAAAAGGGGAAAGTGGCCTGGCATGAGGAAGGGACAGGAGGCCAGGTCTTGTGGAGCACTTGAGAAAGGTCTGCTGCTGACGTGCCATCATTCTTCTGGCATGCCTAACATGCTTAGATGCGTTTTTTTGCCCTTCCAGGCATGACTAGCCAGGACTGCTTTTTTGCTCCATTTCTTTTAGTATAGGAAATGGGAGGCTAGCAAGCAAGCTGTGATTATAATGTGGTGTCCACTTCTAAATATTTAAACCAGAGGTAGTTTCAAATTGTCGATGCACAGTTTTCAATGACCTAGGCTTGTCTGCATTCTTCATCTATTCTTTAAAGTTTGCTTATACCACCGAGTGTCATCTTGATTCTTGTTTGGTTTCTGTCTGCACGAGGATGTGAACGAGTACTGCAAGTACCAAATTCTCAGAATGTCTGAAACCAGGTACTCTGTTCAGCACCTCTACTGTATTCACTCACAGCCTGGCAGGAGAGAGCAGAGGCTTGCCATTTGAGTGGTGGCCGTTGCACGGTGCATACCCTTGCAACAGCCTCCTGGGAAGACTGCTCCAAGAGTCGCAGCTGAATGGAAGGAGTGCCCTTGGTGTACACAGGGAGGCAACATCCATCTCCCTCTTCAGTAGTATTCAGCTGGGATAAGGCAGCTAGCTTTGGAAATAAAATCCAGGTTCAATTTTAATGTCCCAGTTGTAACAAGATGGCCATTTCTTGTAGAAAATATAATTTGGGTAGACTGCAAAATTTTTTTTCCCATTCTGTTGGTTGCCGATTCACTCTACTGACTGTTTCTTTTGCCGTGCAGAAGCTGTGGAGTTTGATTAGGTCCCATTTGTCTATTTTGGCTTTTGTTGCCATTGCTTTTGGCGTTTCGGTCATGAAGTCCTTGCCTACGCCTATGTCCTGAATGGTTTTGCCTAGATTTTCTTCTAGGGTTTTTATGGTGTTAGGTCTGATGTTTAAGTCTTGAATCTATCTGGAGTTAATTTTGGTGTAAGGTGTCAGGAAGGGGTCCTGTTTCTGCTTTCTGCACATGGCTAGCCAGTTTTCCCAACACCATTTATTAAACAGGGAATCCTTTCCCCATTGCTTGTTTTTGTCAGGTTTGTTGAAGATCGGATGGTTGTAGATATGTTGTATTTCCTCTGAGGCCTCTGTTCTGTTCCATTGGTCTATATCTCTGTTTTGGTACCAGTACCATGCTGTTTTGATTACTGTAGACTTGTAGTATAGTTTGAAGTCCGGTAGTGTGATGCCTCCTGCTTTGTTCTTTTTGCTTAGAATTGACTTGGCTATGCGGGCTCTCTTTTGCATGTTCTTCACATGTACCCCCAAACCTAAAATGCAATAAAAAATAAAAATAAAAATAAAAAAATAAAAAATAAAATAAAATATAATTTGGGGGCATAATTTAACATTATTTGTATATAAAAGAAAAATAATAGTTTAAAAAATTATAGCAAACTTTAAAAAATATATAGTACTTGGTATGCTCCATTATCTGTTTACTATTGGATCACTTCCCCTTTTTCCCTCAAATAATAGCATTTTGTTATGTGGTATGATGCTTTGAGAAATATAATTTGCATAGCATAGATGTGTTTTTAGAAGGCCCATAACATGCCCAAAAGGGATATAAATGATGCTATTTATAAAAACTGGTAACTGCAGTATCATTCCTCCAGTGCTTCTTGGAAACAACTTCCTTAGTGTTACTTTTTGTCAAAATGGTACCCTTTTATTCTTGAATCAGGTGTGACTCCAGGGTCATGTGCACAGGCTTATTCACCGTGGAATCAGAGCCAAATTTGAGGTTAACCTTGCCCAGGTTTTACAAAACATTTATTATTCCTTGATATTTTCTTGTTCCTCATATCTCAAGAATTGTTCCTTCAAAGTCTCATCAGATAGTACAAATCTTTTATTTACCTTCTTGAACTGCCTCTTGTTTAGGTTTCACTATTGATCTTACTTTGCTTTAAAAAGAGAAGTTATAGTACCATAAAGTATATGTGGACACAAAAATATTACATGTAATGGAATTTACGGTGACTTCGTTCCGGCCCTCTCAGCTCATGGTAAAGCAGTCCCTCTGTTCTTAGGCTGATGAGCTCTATTCCCTCTCCTTCATAAGGAGCAGACTTACTTCCTAATTGACTTGATCAAAATTGGTTTACTTGCATACAGAGAAATTCACTGATCTTTGAGTAACCTATTTGAAATGCTGTGTAGAGTTAGATTATTTCTACTCCAAACCAAGAAGATTCCCATGGAGTCAGGCTACAGGGCAGTCTACCTGGGATTCACTTCTGGGAGTTGATGACATCTCCCATCAGCCCCTTAGGGATTAAGAGAATGTGAATGGAAGTGACCTAGACACTCCTAGGGAGAATGTAGAAATTTCTGCATTACCAAGACCAGTATGGGAATTAAAGCTCAAGAGACCAAGGTCTCTTATTAATAATACTTTTACAGCATAGGTCATGGGATTACCTAATAGAAGAAAATCACTCATTACCCTTCAAGAGAAAACCATTATGGTTGTAATTACTTATTTTCTCTTTATTCTTCTACCCTTCCAGTATCTGAGGAAGTACTGAGGACCTGAGGGTTTGCTATTGTAAAGGTCATGATAAACAATGGGATGACTTCTAAATAACTTCGTACTTTTGGTTGAAGGTGGTAGGCAGGTAATATTGTGAGATCACGGTGTCTATCTTAGCTTTTGGACAGCACCAGTTAGTTTCTCAATGTCTCCACTTTTCCAATAAAGTAATTATTTTACTTAGCATTTACAAAGTTATTTTATCTTCCTAGACATATAGATATAACACATCCTGAAAGCTATGAATATATATATGATTGTTTCAAGAGTGAAAGATAGCCTCGTAGGTAAGGGTATCTTTCTTCTTCTACTAGAATGAAGTTTGCTAATTTGTTATTTTTGCTTCTCTATTTCTGTAAAATTATGGTGACTCTTATTGGCCTTTTGACTGGAGCGTAGATTACTGGTTTTGGGCTTAATTATCTTTCAATATGGAGTAATAACTGTTAATTCCTAGGGATGCAGGTTGTCATCCAATAAATGGTTCTCTAATAGCAATTTATAAACCACTAGACTTTGACAACGTCTAGCATGAATCACTCAAGAAAACTGAGGACATTTCAGACGTGGGTGATTTAGGTTTCTTCCATCCCACTAGTAGTTCTGTGTAAACAAAAACAATGCATAAAGCTTTTGCAGTTCATAGCAATTTGAAAATCACTACACTAATTAAATTTAAAAAAATTTTTCCAGGCAATAAAAGAAAAAAGTCAGTTGAGGACAGAAGCCTTTACACAGCCTCGCCTTTCCTTAAGAACATTTGATGATAATCCTCTTCACATTAAATTTGCCCTCTGCCAAGGAAATCTTGATTTAATATTACATGGTGACTCCACCAGTTAAACAGTTTGCATCCTGAAGAGCAATGACACTACCCTGTTAAGTCAGTGAGTGTTCCAAAACGGCACGAATTAGCTGGAGCTCATAAAGAGAAATGACGGCTATGAAAGAATGTAAAACCTAAGGTCTGATTATATTCCTCTTCCTGTTACTTTCTCTATTTCCATTTGAGGATTTGTTTCCCCTGCCAGTGGTCATAGAAATCCTGAGAAACTGATCTGAAACCATTCCTTGGTGTTGCATGTTTGAAAATGTGCAAAACACTTTAAGATTTTAAAAAATGTCTCATACAATTTGACATTAGGTGTTTAGTATCAGATAATTTTGAAGAGGTTTTAACTTTCAGTTTGCCTTTTTGTTCTGGTGTGTTCATTGAATCTTATCCAAAAAAAAGCCCCAGTGAGGGGAGGGTATCTTTAAGTGCTTAACAGTAGTTTCTATTTTGTGCAGAGCAGCCAGAGGAGATGATGAGCCTTTTCAGTCACAAGGCTAAATTCCCCAGCAATGTCCTTTCCTGGGGACCTTCACTTCCTCCTAGGAAATTTCATAAGTAGATCCCAAAAAAAATTCTTAAGAAATATGTCAGCCTCTGTCTTCTGGGTACAGAAAAGCAGAGCTGGAACTTGTGACCTTTTAGCATACAGCTCATTGACTCCACAATTTCACCTAATTTTTCTAAACTATCAGCACTTTTAATTGGCAAAGCTGTCCTTCCTGTCTCTGAAGTATCTGCACTCACATTGGCACTGTTGCTAATCAGGAGATTTAAACCCAGGGATGACTCATTGTTGATGACCAGTTTTATGCAGTACTTCCTTCTTTCTGACTCGCAAAGTACACGAATGAGCTGAACAAGCAAATCATTGTAAAGGAGGCTTGAGTTGCCCTGGCCCAGGCTTAATCACTGGGCTCAAACACCACATACTCTCCCCTCACAATGAGGACATTTGAAATTGACCTCCATCCTCTATTAGCATATACCAACTTGTATTTGAAGACACTGAGAGATAGGGCATTTTTGATAGAATTTGTCTTCAAAACTTCCCTTGAATCTTACTTATTTTCATGACCTGAGGAAACCTTGCAAAAGTCCAGTGGGATATAATATTAAACCTGAGTGCTTTATAAAATGTTATTTGCTAGAATTGATTGTTTCACATATTTTTATGAAAGAATAATTATTTTTGTCTGGCAAGTATAGTGAAAATGTAGTTATGGTTCTAGTAGATTGAGTCAGTCAGCTCCAGGGACAGAAAAACAGGTAATATGTTCAGATATTTATTTTACCTTCCTTTTGGAGGACAAGCTGATTTGTTAAAGATCTTAATGCTATTTTATTAATTTTTAATTAAAACATTATTTCTTTCAAATTAACTATTTTAATAAATTTTAATTATATGCTAATAGTCTATTTAGTCTAATAAACTGGCTATCAAACTGAATTTTGAACTTTTAGGAGCTATAATAAAACCCACAGGAGAATAAGACTAGAATATTTTAAACACAAGTGTTTTTTTATCAGAGCCATTCTCTGTAGTGGTAAAGATTCTGGAATTTCTTTAAAAATTATAAATTTCAGGCTGCGTGTGGTGGCTCACATGTGTAATCCCATCACTTTGGGAGGCCAAAGTGGGCGGATCCCCTGAGGTCAGGAGTTTGAGACTAGCCTGGCCAACATGATGAAACCCCTTCTCTACTAAAATTATAAACATTAGCTGGGCATAGTGGCGTGCGCCTGTAATCCCAGCTACTCGGGATGCCGATGCAGGAGAATTGCTTGAACACAGGAGGTGGAGGTTGCAATGAGCCGAGATATCGCCACTACACTCCAGCCTGAGCAACAGAGTGAGACATTGTCTCAAAAAAAAAAAATTTTTTTTAATTATGTTGAATCTTTGGAAGATGTCTTTTTCAGTATTGAAATAATCAAAACCTTTTCCCCACTGTGCTATTGAAGCAATTTCTCCTTTTCATAGGCTTGTATCCTTAAGTCATTAAAGCTTGATCCCAAAATGGTCTTTCAAAATGATTCTTGGAATTATTTGCAGGATCTGCATAAGTAGGTGATTTAGGGTAAAAATATGTCACTTATTCGAATTTTTCAAATATGTGATACATGATTTTGAGGGAAATGGGATACCTGAACTTCTTTATCATCTAAGGGCTCAACATGGCTTACAGTTTCTGTGCTGCAGTGGAGAAAAGCACTACATTTTATGTTCACTTGGCAGCATCTAAGACTCTCCACATGTTGGGGTTTCCCTAGAGGTACATGGGTAATAGTAACTAATTGTCATGTGTCTATTCTGTTTGATCTGGCTTGGCTTAGGGTAGTGAACATTAACAACACTTGTCATTACTTACCTTTTCTAAAGCAAAGTCTTTCTCCTTCTCCTCCCTTAACTTTTCCCTTTTTCTCTCTTTCAACATTAGAAGGAAAGATGATAAGCAAAGGAAACCTAAACCTTTGCTTTTACTATGCTGACTTCCTAAATACACTACACTGCATTTTTTTCATTTTGGTTTTAGGTGCTCAAGCATCTTGAAGTGGCAGGTTAGTGATTTTGCTTAGGTTTATTTCCAAGAAGATAAATGAAATGAGAGAAAAGTAACCAGGATACATTTTCTGACTTTGGTGAAAGGAATATGACTCATCTTGTTAAATGCATACAGGGATCTTAATTTCAGAGAGTAACATATGTTAGTCCCAACTGTTTCTACATCGATTGTGGTGGTGACAAGCTTTGGAGAAAATGTTGTAAAATCATAATTATTTCCATTCTTATTTCGCTTTATGAAACAGAATGGTCCTGGAAATAGACACTGGGTGGACAATAATATTATGCCATTACTTAAATTACTATAACCATGAATGTGTTGGCAGGAATTTACCTTGAACCTAGAAAGCTTTCGGAAGTGAGCCAGTTTCATCTTGCATAACTCTAAAAATTAAAAAATAAGGTTACTTTCTTGAAATGTGATTCTATACATATCAGATTCTCTTATGACTTATTAAGAATCCAGGGAGGTATGGGTTTATGGTTTTCGTCACTAAAATAAAACTTAACAACGAGTTAAGGGGTTTGTTTTTGAACAAAAAGTGGCTCTGGAGGCATAACTTAAAGGGGTTGAGTTAGGATAATGGAGTGAGATATGTACATAAGAGTCTTGATAATTACTGAATTGTTGGATTTTCTTTCTTTTCCAATTTGCAACAGAGGTACTCATTTTAATGCACATGTCTTTTGGTGAGTGAGAGGACACCTGGTGAGAAATGGGCCAATAGCAGAAAAGAACAGAGCCTGAGAATAAACAAAAATAAAAATCCACTTTCCAAGGCTCTTGATACCAGTGATTTTCCACTTGTGTTAGGATTATGATTTCTTTCCAGAAAGATCTCAGCAGAGGTCACCTGCCAGGAGAGAATAGTTCAACTTCTTGGGCCAACTACCCTCTCTTAGCTATCTCTCTAGTAGTTAGGAGCCCCTCAGATTTTTATGGCCTCTGCTTATTAAAGAACCATTGCTGCCTTGAACTACCACGTTACCATAGAACTCAGTGATTGAGGAGTAGCTAGGAGCATATCTGCAAAAGGGTAGCCTGGGTTTGTCGCGCATGTGCTATACCAGACAGCAGGTAGATGCAGATGGCTATCGTAGGTGGTCACTGATTTGGTCTCATCAGCCTGTGAGAACTCATTAGACTTCATGGTAGTTGTTTGAAAGTCAATAAAATGAGTAGAGATGCTTCTAAAGGCCATTCTTCTCTTTCATTAGTACCCAGCTCTGAAATACTTCACTGTCATTGTCTGCATATGGCACAAAATATCAAAATAACATCACACCCTCTGACTTTACTTATCTTTTTTTTTTTTTTTTGAGACGGAGTTTCGCTCTTGTTACCCAGACTGGAGTGCAATGGTACGATCTCAGCTCTCCGCAACCTCCGCCTCCTGGGTTCAGGCAATTCTCCTATTCTCCTGCCTCAGCCTCCTGAGTAGCTGAGATTACAGGCATGCGCCACCACGCCCAGCTAATTTTTGTATTTTTAATAGAGATGGGGTTTCACCATGTTGACCAGGATGGTCTCGATCACTTGACCTCGTGATCCACCCGCCTCGGACTTCTAAAGTGCTGGGATTACAGGCTTGAGCCACTGTGCCAGTCCACTTATCATTTCTTGAATGTTTGCATAAGCCAGTCAAATGACTCTGATAAGAATTTTGACCCTCTTGTTTTAATAGAAGGTTTATGGAGTTTGTCATAGTCACTCCATATCCTCCTCTATCTAAAGCAGTGACTGTACATTGGGATCACCTGGAAAGCTTTAAAAAAAAATTCAGACACCTGTAGATGAAGATTTGCTGTGAGGCATACAGTCTCAGCACTAGGATTTTTACAAACTCTCCAAGTGATTCTACTTATAGTCAAGGTTAAAAACTACCAATTTAAAAGTTATGCTAGTTATAATAGGAACAATGTTAATTATTTTGGTAACCATGTTGCTCAATTTTTAGACATTCATACTTTACAACAGTATCACATAAAACAAATTTGAATTTCCTGTCTTGCTTTGAAATACAGTGCTTCATATGCATCATAGCTATGGCATAATCACAAATAAGAATATACAGTCATCCCTTTGTATCCATGGGGGTTCAGGTGCAGAACACCACTTCCTGCCATGAATACCAAAATCCATGGATGCTCAAGTCCTTTATAAAATAGTGTAGTACTTGCATGTAACCTAGGTACATCCTCCTGTGTACTTTAAGTAATCTCCAGATTACCAATACTTAATACAATGTAAATGTTGTACAAATAGTAGCTAAACAATATTGTTATTGTTTAAGGAGTAATTACAAAAGAAAACAGTCTATACATGTTCAGTACAGATGCATCCATCCATTTTTTTTCCCCAAAGATTTTCAACCCAGTTGAATCCATGGATATGGAACCCATGGATATGGAGATTCAACTGTATGTGATCCTAAATATAGATATAGATATTATGAGATGAAGAGTAGGAAATCTATCAGTGCTAATCAAGGTTTATAACTGCATATTTTATATACTCATAAAGTGAATAATAATTTACTCTGCTTTAGTTGTCTCATCTGTAAATTCAGAGGGCTAAATCAGATAATGTCTAAATACTTGGCAACCTCTTTCTCTGATCATGTGATCAGTAGCACTTTCTTTCTGAGGATACTGATTTCTTCATATAACTAGATGGAACGGGCTATTTAAGTCCTCTGGAAATATATTAAAACAGTATTGGCTAATCATTATGGCCAAGTTTTCATGATCATAATCATCAGGCAGTGTATTTTTTCTCTCCTTTTCTTCTCAGTCTGGTTCCTCCTGCCAGATTTGTTGCAGCAACTCATTCAGTAAGCCCAAAGATGCATTCGTTGGTCTATAACTGAATAGCTAAATCACATCTACTTTCTGTGCTTCTCTCCAGTGGGCTCTGCCTGTGCCCAGCCATTTACATTGTTATCTGTTTTTTGAGACTAGTTGGCAATGTCTATGGCTCTTTCTTTGGGCCTCTTAGGGTTGAGATTCTGGAGGTGTGACTTCCCTCACAGACCCCTGAGGTAGTTCCTCATGTGCCCCTTCCCTGCTGGGAGGTTTGCTGTGCCCGGGACTGATGAAGTGGCTGCAGCACTATGACCTTTGCCTGGGCCCTCCAAATGGTGCCCCAGATTTGTCCCCTGGCCTGCAAGTAGCTGGTGGTTTTTCAGCAAAGAAGACTCTCACAACTTGGAATAAGTACACCTTGATCACAGAGCGGTAGGACTATAATTCTTAGAGTACCACATAGTCTCTTTTTGCAAGAGATCAACATAGTGGTCTGTATTTTGAAAAGGAACACTGTTGGGTTTTTTGTTTGTTTTGTTTTGTTTTTTCAAAATAAGGATGATCCATGACTTTCCTAGTGTCATGTTAGTAAACCTGTAAAATAGTATAATAGTTACCCCTTACCTTCAGCACTTCGTATGTCTCTGTTGCTCAGGTTAAGATCACTGTGATCTTCCTGCTATCCTTCCTCATGTGTGTGTGTGGAGCACTCTGAAGCTGTGTCTATGCTGAGATAATTTATTACTTTCATTCCTGGTGCATTGCAGTTCATCAGCTTGAAGGCCTGCTGCTCTCATCTTAAAATTAGAGGTTTATTCTTTATGGAAAAAAAATCCTTATTTCTACTCCATAGACATTTATGCTAATCTAGTCATTTGTTATTTGTTCCTATTATAATTATAGATATATAACTGATTTGCTGTGTTTTTAAGAAGTCTCCAAAAATTCACCAAGTTGATTTTAAGCCATTTATTTCTTTTCAGGAAATGTTTTTTCCAAATATGCTTTTGTTTTTAAAATATGTAAACTACATTTTTAATCCCAGTTTAAGGCACATTGCTTACATTTGTTGCTCACACGTTTTCTGTAATACTTACTGAAGACAATTTTTTTAATGCTGAGAAACTTTTGCATTTGATACAAAACATTTTCTAATGTGTCTGAAACAGAAAGTAGTAACGCTTTGGGGTTCTCTTCTCTCCTTGATTTCAGGGTGCTGGTTGCACAGCCCTGGTGGTAGCTGTAGTGGCAAGGAAGCTAGAACTTACCAAAGCAGAAAAACACGTGCACAATTTCATGATGGATACTCAGCTGACTAAAAGAGTAAGTTACCACCAATATATCTTCAAAGAGAGAATATTATTGTTTTTTCAATGTTAGGAAATATGGTTTTTATTTGACATCTGAAGCTGAAATGACATGGTTTGAAACTATAGGCATTCTTGGAACCAATTCTATTTTATCACATTTTGAAAACAGACTATTTCTAACTTTAGGTCAGTTAGGAAGTAATGGGGCAGTCTTAGTATTTGGATAAAGATAAATCACATAAATGTCAGATGTGCCTACTTGTTTAGATTTAAGTATATTATACAAGAAGAGACCAATTATTGGATTGAGTAGGAAGGAACAAACTATTAATGTAAAATACTAATTTGATGGAGAGGTGATTGAAAATGTCTCACTGAACTTCTACAATTAAGTCACTGTTCTCAAGACAGGGTTGCAAAGACAAATAAATAAGAAACCATCACTAACTTTTAGATGCCCAAGATAGGGGCAGAAACAGGCTCTTGCCTTGACTTACTGGCCATGAGAGAGTTGTCTCTCATAGTATAGCATCCACATGGGTGATCACTGTCCGATTATTAGCAGAAGAAAACAGTAATCACGGTGTTTAAGAGCACTTGCTGTGCCAGGCCCTGCTACGGGTGTGTGGTGTGTAACTCACTTCATCCTCATAACAGCTTTGTGAGGGAAGTGCCATTATTGTGGCCATTTTATAAGTGTGGGAACTAAGACACTAAGGGGTTAGGTAGCTTGCTCAAAGTCACCAGATCAAGGTAGAAAACTGTAAGAGGAGAAAGGTTTCTGTTAGCCTTTTTTTAGCCTTTCTTCATAGTCACTTGAGACAAATGCCAAAGTCAAAAATAACTAAAAGTTATTTTATAGTAGAGTCATCTTGCTGTGTAACTACTTCCCAACGTGGAATGCAACCAGGCTGTCACTGAAATAACAGAATACATTGTGAACTTGGTAACTTTACCCATGAAAGAATCTGTAGCGATTTTAAGCATAGTTCCGACTTTTAGTGTTTTTACTCACTCTTGATTTTGGTTGTATTTTTTAAAGTAATCTTGTTTAATTTGGTAAATACTTCCTACCAGGTCATTTTAATGCAAATATATGTTTATACAGATTATATACTTAGGAAATGAAAACATGAATTCCAATTGCCTGCTCATGCTGAGTCTTACCTATCAGACACTACTGTGATACTTCATTGCAGTTAGTAGGTCCGTGTTTACAGTGGACGATTGGAGCCCCTCAGATTCAGATACTACATTTTCAGCCTACATTTACCACTTTGGAATGTCTTCTGCTCTCCAGGGTTTACTCTCGTTTTCTTTGAACTCTTAAATTTGTTCTCAAAACTTGTGAACATCCCTGTGTGAAAGAGTGCAAGGAAAAAGGTCAGTGAGGAACTAAATAAAGGCTTGGGTTTCTTTTACTTTTTAAAGACCTCCTAGAAATAAAAATATGTGTATACTAGATGGAGATTGGAGCAGATGTTTTGTGTATTTCATCATGTGCATGTTTGGTCCTTTCAGGGCTCTGTGCTGGCAGAGTTCGTGTTTAAAAGTCACAAGTCAAAAGAACACTTGCATAAGACCCTTGTAATCCTCCATATTATTTTACCATGAAGATTATGCACTTTCTCAGGAATTAAGTTAATGCCACATTTAAGATATTAGGCAGAAAAATACCATGCCACCCATATATTTGCCGGTAAATCATCTTATCAACAACAACAACAAAAAAAATGTGGCAGAATCACAAATAAGAAAGCCAAGTGAGCATGTTTGGGCAAACTTCCCTGTGTTTCATAAGTAGACTGTAGTTTCATCTTAAGAAGGAAGCATATAGTTTCCCTAAATATTACTTTGGAAGATATTGATATGCCATATTTTAATTATTAAAACATTTTAAGAGTTAGAAAAGACAAGACTTTGAGTACAAAATCCACAGTATCACACTGCTATCTATCACCTTTAATAAAAATTTTATTGTGTGAAATTCACAGAGGTCAACCAGTTTTATTTGGGAGGCATTCCATGTTGGATTTATAGTATAGTTGCTGTAGTCCAGGGCCTCTCAGCCTCGGCCCTCAGGACCTTTTTGGTTGGATAATTCTTTTTTGTGTGGGACTGTACTGTGTGTTTTGGGTGTTTATCAGCATACTTAACTTCTACACACTAGATGTCATTAGCACTGCCCCAACTTGTGACAACCAAAAATCCCTCTAGATACTGCTCAGTGATCCTTAAGTTCCTGTATACTTAACTTTCCTTTGGATAATATTACCTGAATTATCAAGTTATTGCCTGTTGAAAGCTTTTTCAGTAATTACTGTTCTGGTTTCAAATTGTACATTCCTTATAATACTTACCATGCTTTAATAATTCTGTTATTTCATTACTACTTTTTAAAAGTACAGCCACTTCACAGTATTTCTTGGGACCAAAGTCTCTTATAGGTCTGAGAAGTGTACTCTAGTAGCCTTGCTGACAGATCCATTTTTATAGGCAGGATGTCACTAAATAAAGATATAAATGTTAAAATGATACTAGAAGAAAACAAATTGCTGGTTTATGATACCCATTCCTTTCTTATATATACTCAACATGGTATATGAAAATAATAGCCATTTTATAACTCATTATTTTATGCAGTTGTCAACTTAATGAGTATTATTTACTTGGAACTTGATTACATTTGCTTATTTACGGAAATGATTTATGAATAATTAAAACTAAATAGAGACCTAAAAACCATACCTAGTAACTCAAATGAAAGATTAAAAATACAAATTCCAGGTTACTATATATTATTAGAGAAAATTACAACTACTCCCTGAAACACAATCTAGAAGAAATCATTTTTGCTTGGTTAACAGGAGTAATGGTCACAGATGTTCTGAAATCTGAATATGACTCTAAAGAAAAAAGCAATAGGAATGTTAAAAGAAAGATAGGTTATTCTCCCACAAAAAAATGTAACATTCCAAGTCTTCTACTCTGTATGACATTAACCAAGTGAAAAACTGTGTTTGAAAGCAGAACCGTCTATTTATTGTACATGAGCACTGAGAAGATTGTTTTGTGTAATCCTAAAAATTTACATGACACAATTCAAAAATGGCCAGCAGGTACAACAGAATAAACCAATGATTTTGAAGTGAAAACCTAATACCATTACTGGTCTCCTACTTTAGTAAGACAGGACCAGCTATTTAATAGATTTGCAGTTTATCACCTTACAGAGGCAATATATTTACCATACTATGTTTTTGGAAATATATTATTAGTAGTATTTATTGCATTCTGAGCAACCAGGAAATCTTGTAGTTTGGTCCCCAGAATACATTTTTGGAAGAGAAACTTTGAAAACAAGCAATTCCAAAACCCAGAAATAATTTTTATAGTTGCTAGATACACCACAAAGGATAATTATACATATTAATGTCCACTGTGGGTGTTGCTAATCTGTTAAGAATTCTCAATCAGATCCATAATAAGAACACTATTATACAGTTATATAATTTTGTTTCTTGCATGTCTCTTAACAAGGGGATAGAAATTCTAAAGGATTTATTCTCTGTAGCTTTCACATTGTCCTTAGCTCACAGCCCAGGGGGTTAACACGTGAAATGAGTGAATCACTTGTCTATGATGCCCTGCTCCACTGCCACAACATTCACCCAGGCCTCATACACCTGACCTAAAGGAAAGCTCGAGAGAGAGGTTGGAGCATGAGCAAATCTATCCCTGCTGCTGCAAAGGCGGCTCAGAGCATATGGCACCCTGGTGCATTCCCCTTGAATTGGCGAGGAGTAGAAATGTTATGCTAAAAAACCTCTGAGAAAGCAGCAGGAGAATAAAACAACAACAAAGAAATAAATGGAAGTTGAAAATGAAGATCCAAAATTGCCTTTTAAATAATGTTGTCATTACCTATATGCTATAGGTTTGAACAATATAAAGTTGTAATTAAAAGAATGAATTAAAAAGAATCAACAAAACCTCTGGGAATTTGGGATTATGTAAAGAGATCAAACCTATGACTGAGTGGGGCACCTGAAAGCGAAGAGGAAAATGGGACCAAGTTGGAAAACATACTTCTGGATATCATCCAGGAGAATTTCCTCAGCCTAGCAAGACAGGCCAACATTCAGATTCAGGAAATGCAGAGAACTCCAGCAAAGATACTACACAAGAAGGTCAACCCCAGGACACAAAATCATCAGATTCTCCAAGGTCAGAATGAAAGAAAAAATGTTAAGGGAAGCCAGAGAGGAAGACCAGATCACCTACAAAAGAAAACCCATCTGATTAACAGCAGACCTCTCAGCAGAAATCCTACAAGCCAGAAGAGAGTAGGGGCCCATATTCAACAATCTTAAAGAATTTCCAACCTAGAATTTCATATCTGGCCAAACTAAGTGGGAAGCAGAAAAAAGATCCTTTTCAGACAAGCAAATCTTGAGGGAATTCATCACCACCAGGCCTGCCTTGCAAAAGCTCCTGAAGGAAGCACTAAATATGGAAGGAAACCTGTTACCAGCTGCTACAAAAACATACTAAAGGACACAGACCACTGACACTATGAAGCAACCAAATAAGCAAGTCTACAAAATAACCAGCCAGCATCATGGTAACAGGATCAAATTCACACAAAGCAATGGTAACCTTAAATGTAAATGGCTAAATGCCCCAATTAAAAGACACAGAATGGCAAGCTGGATCAAGAGCCAAGACCCATCAGTATGCTGTGTTCAAGAGAACCTCTCATGTGCAGAGACACACATAGGCTCAAAAAAAAGGGACAGAGGAAAATTTAACAAGCAAATGGAAAACAGAAAAAAGCAGTGGTTGCAATCCTAGTTTCTGACAAAACATACTTTAAACCAACGCAGATAAAAAAGATGAAGAAGAGCATTACATAATGGTAAAGGGTTCAATTCAACAAAAGAGCTAAGTATTCTAAATATATATGTACCTTATACAGGAACACCCAGATATATAAAGCAAGTGCTTAGAGACCTGCAAAGAGACTCAGACTCCCACACAATAATAGTGGGAGACTTTAATACCTCACTGTATTAGATAATTGAAACAGAAAATTAACAAAGATATTCAGGACCTGAACTCATCTTTGGATCAAGTGGACCTGATAGCAACAGAATATATATCGTTCTCATAGCCATGTGGCATTTACTGTAAAATTGATTACATAATTAGAAGTATAAAACTCCTCAGCAAATGCAAAAGATTGAAATCCTAACAAACAGTCTCACACCAAAATGCAATCAAATTAGAACTCAAGATTAAGAATTTCACACAAAGCCACACAACTGAATGGAAATTGAACAACTTGCTCCTGAATGACTCTTGGATAAATAATGAAATTAAGGCAGAAATCAAGACATTTTTTGAAACTAATGAGAACAAAGAGACAACCTAGCACAATCTCTGGGATGCAGCTAAAGCAGTGTTAAGAGGGAAATTTGTAGTACCAAGTACCCAGACCAAAACGCTAGAAAGATCTCAAACTAACAACTGAACATCTCAAATAAAAGAACTGGAGAACCAAGAACAAACCCAAAAGCTAGCAGAAGACAAGAAATAACCAAGATCAGAGCTAAACTAAAGGAAACAGACACAAAAAAACCCTTTAAAAAATCGACAAATCCAGGAGCTGGGTTCTTTGAAAAACTTAATAAACCACTAGGTAGACAAAGAAGAAAGAAGATAAACACAATCAGAAATAAGGGGGATATTACCACTGACCCCACAGAAATACAAACAACCATCAGAAAATGCTATTAAACACCTCTATACACATAAACTGGAAAATCTAGAAGAAATGGATAAATTCCTGGACACATACACCCTTCCAAGACCAAACCAAAAAGAAATTGCATTCCTGAATAGACTGAGGCAGTGATAAATTGCCTACCAACCAAAAAAAAAAAAAAAAAAAAAAAAAAAGCCCAGGACCAGATGGATTCGTAACTGAATTCTACCAGAGGTACAAAGAACAGCTGGTGCCATTTCTACTGAAACAATCTCAAAAAACCACAAAGGAGGGAATCCTCCCTAACTCATTCTATAAGGCTAGCATCATGCTGATACCAAAACCTGGCAGAGATACAACAAAAAAAGAAAACTTCTGGTTAATATCTTTGATGAACATTGATGAAAAAATCCTCAATAAAATACTGTCAAACTGAATCAGCAGCACCTCAAAAGGCTTTTATCTACTGGGATCAAGTTGGCTTCATCCCTGGGATGCAAGATTGGTTCAACATATGCAAAAAATAAATGTGATTCATCATAACAGAACTAAAGACAAAAACCACATGATTATCTCAATAGATGCAGAAAAGGCCTTCAATCAAATTCAACATCTTTTCATGTTAAATGCTGTCAATAAACTAGGTATTGAAGGAACATACTCCAAATAATAAGAGCCATCTATGACAAATCCACAGCCAATATCATAATGGGCAAAAGCCAGAAGCATTCCCCTTGAAAACCAGCACAAGACAAGGATGCTCTCTCTCACTACTCTTATTCAATATGTTATTGGAAGTTCTGGCAGGGTAATCAAGCAAGAGACAGAAATAAAAGGTATTCAAATGGGAAGAGAGGAAGTCAAATTACCTTTGCAAATGACATGATCCTAAAACTAGAAAACCCCATCATGTCAGCCCAAGCTTCTTAAGCTGATAAGCAACTTTAGCAAAGTCTCAGGATACAAAGTCAGTGTACAGAAATCACTAGCATTCCTATACACCACCAACAGGCAAGCAGAAAGCCAAATCATGAATGAACTGCCATTCACAATTGCTACAAAAAGAATAAAATACCTAGGAACATAGCTAACAAGGGAAGTGAAGGACCTCTTCAAGGAGAACTAGGAACCACTGCTCAAAGAAATCAGAAAGGACACAAATGAACGTCTTACCTATTCCATGCTCATGGATCAGAAGAATCAATATCATGAAAACAGCCATACTGCCCGAAGTAATTTATAGTTTTAATGCTGTTCCCATTATACTACCATTGCCATTCTTCACAGAATTAGAAAAAGACTATCTTAAAATTCATATGGAACCAAAAGAGTTGGAGTTGCCAAGACAATCTTATGCAAGAAGAATAAAGCTGAAGGCATCACGCTACCCTATACTTCAAACTATATTACAGGGCTACAGTAACCAAAACACCCTGATAAACTGATATCAAAACAGACACATAGACCAATGGAACACATAGACCAATGGAACACCACATACCTGTAACCATCTGAGCTTCAAAAAACCTGACAAAAACAAGCAATGCAGAAAGGAGTCCCTCAATGATCTTGGGAGTTTAATAAATGATCTTGCTAGCCATATTCAGAAAATTGAAACTTGACCCCTTCCTTACACCTTATATAAAAATTAGCCAAGAAGGATGAAAGACTTAAATGTAATATCAAAACTATAAAAACCCTAGGAAAAAATCTAGGCAATACCCTTCAAGACATAGTCACAGGCAAAGATTCCATGACAGAAATGCCAAAAGCATTGCAACAAGCAAAAATTGACAAATGGGATCTAATTAAACTGAAGAGTTTCTGCATACATAAAATGGGACAAAATGTTTGCAATCTATCCAACTAAGGTCTAATATGCAGAGTATGCAAGAATTTAAACAAATTTACAAGAAAAAAAAAACATTAAAAAATGGGCAAAGGACATGAATAGACACATCTTAAAAGAAGACATCCATGCAGCCAACAAACATGAAAAAAAGTTCAACATCACTGATTATTAGAGAAATGCAAATCAAAAGCACAATGAAATACCATCTCACACCCATCAGAGTGGCTATTATTAAAAAGTCAGAAAAACAACGGATGCTGGCCAGATTGCAGAGAAAGAGGAATGCTTTTACACTGCTGGGAGTGCCAATTAATCTAACCATTATGGAAGACATTGGGGAAGACAAGTCTTCAAGGACCTAGGGGCAGAAATACCATTTGACCCAACAATCTTATTACTGAGTATATACTCAAAGGAATATAACCCATTCTATATAAAGAAAGATACATGCATGTGTATATTCATTGCTGTACTATTCACAATAGCAAAGGCATAGAATCAACCTAAATGCCCATCAATGATAGACTGGATAAAGAAAGTGTAGTACACATATACCGCAGAATAACATGCAGCTATAAATAGGAACAAGATCATCTCCTTTGCAGGCACATGGATGGAGTTAGAAGTCATTATCCTCAGCAAACCAATGCAGTAACAGAAAACCAAACAGTACATGTTCTCACTTATAAGTGTCAGCTGAATGATGAGAATACATGGACACATCGAGGGGAACAGCACACACTGGGACCTTGTGGAGGTTGAGGTGGGGGGAGTAAGAGCATCAGGAAGAATAGCTAATGGACACTGGGCTTAATAGCTAGGTGATGGAATGATCTGTGCAGCAAACCACCATGGCACATGTTCACCTATATAACATTACCTGCACATCCTGCACATGTGCCCCAGAATTTAAAATAAAAGTTGAAGGAAAAAACCCAGAAGTCTAGCTACCTGAAGTGCTTTGATGGTTTGTAAAGTACTATTTTACTTAAAAATATTTTGTATCTTATAACCCATGGTTTTATTTTATAAAAGTACTACCACTAACATAGTAGTTTTTTGTGTTTCTTTTTTTGTTTGTTTGTTTTGAGAGAGAGAGAGGGAGTCACTCTGTCACCCATGCTGGAGTGCAGTGGTACGATCTTGGCTCACTGCAATCTCCACCTACCGGGTTCAAGAGATTCTCCTGCCACAGCTTCCCAAGTAGCTGGGACTACAGGAGAGCACAACCATGTCCATCTAATTTTGTATTTTTAGTAGAGATAGAGTTTCACTTGACGTGAAATGTGGCCAGTCTGGTCTCGAACTCCTGATCTCAAATAATCCACCCATCTCAGCCTCCCAAAGTGCTGGGATTACAGGCATGAGCCACCACTCCTGGCCAGTAGTAATATTTCTTTTAGAGCCTTTGTTTTTTCCAATTATTATCGAAATTATTGATTATTAATATGTTTTCTAACATTTTTCTCACAGACTTTGATTATACTTGATTACTAGTGAGGCAGAGCAAATGTTCTGATTTTTCAATGGTATGTGTGTGGGCTGGTGGGGATGAAGTGCGGAAAACATGGTTAGAAGAGGTTCCTGTTAACAAAGATCCTTCCCCCACTTTCTTTATTTTTTATAAACAGAAAATGAGTTTTATTTCATAAGTGTTTTGGCCCATTAATTGGCTATAGAATTATTACAGCTACTAAATGTAGGATTGATGGAAATCTGTAAATCCTCTTATACCACTTATCACAGTATGTAGCATGTGGTAGAGATTCACTACATAGGTTGAATTCATAAGTGGAAATACATTGATCTATTTAGAGATTAGGTCTCTGAATCTGTATACCCTTCTTATCAAGAGGGTCCTTTGGTTGAGAAATATGTATTGGCGTGGTTCATGAGAAGAAGCTTTAATGTACAAATTATATGTGCTGTGGTGCCCAGTTAACATCATAGAGATTTATTTAGTACGAGCTATGCCCAAAGAACTGAGCTAGAGAGACAGAGATTACCCTGAGAGTTTCTAAAAGCCCTGGGAAGGGGACAAAGAGAGTCCAAGTGTTACATAACTAGATGGTTATATGGCACAGTTCTTGACTGAGGATACAAAGGAAACTTTCCCTCCAAATCAACTCCTAAGTGCTCAAGAATGCTTAGACCTTGAAAAGATGGGAGGGAGGTGAGGGATGGGAAATTATTAATGGGTACAATATATACTATTTGGGTGATTATTACACTAAAAGCCCAGGCTTCATTACTACACAATGTATCCTTGAAGCAAAATTGCACTTCATTACCTAAACACAAATTTAAAAATTAATGCATAGACCTACTTCTCCCCATTTTTCCTGGAAGTTTACATATTACTTTCTTATAACAATTTCACTTTCTTATAACAATTTCCCATTGTTCAAACCTGTAAAATACTAAGGTGCCTTCGACCCTATCTTCTCACTGCCCTCTGTTCCCTTTCAATCCTAAGATGGAAAGGAAGACCCTACTGTTGGAAACACATCTCAGTAATAGGCAGAGAGTGGGATTTTTATTCTGGGACATACTGTTTTGTGGCTGCCATATTGAAAAGTACCAGTTAAATATGATGCTTTAAGAGGTTTATTCCTGTGTTGGACAACCTATTAGGGAGTTGGGATGTTGCAAAATAAATTCCTATATTTCAGAGTTTTTAAAAGCAGCTGCAAGGATTTCATTTTCAGATGAGGAAACATTTGCATTTTAGCCCAGCAGCTAAAATGAGTGCTTAGTGAATACGAAGGCTGTAACAGAAGGCCTCGAGGGCACTACCCCCTACCATTGAACTCTGAGAGTAAAGTTCTGTATTCCCCTTCAACCCTTTTTCCATATAGGCAAGAGAAGGAATCATCTAAATTGCATCAGTCACCTTTTTAAAAGTATATTGACTTTAGAAGTAACTTGGCATTTGCTGTTTGTAGATGGGAATACAAATCAAAATCAAGTGCTATGTTCTATTGCTGTGTTTCTGACCCATTGGTTTTTATCAAGGGTTTTTACCAGGTTTTCCAGCTTCCTTACCAGGCAGGAATCCAGGTTTCTCCTTTATGCCTTGGACTGGTAAAATCAGAGAGCGCCTCCATAAGGGCCCCTTGCCAATCCTCCAGGTATCTACAGTTGCTTGGAGATCTGAGACTCTCTCTTTCCTCACAGGGAAAGGTTATTCCAACCCCATGGACTGCTGGCCAGTCACTTCCCACTCCTGTCTTCTTAAAAGCAAGGTCCCCAAATAACAACTACTCATGCTGCACCCCCTTCCTTACCTTTGAAAGGACGTGAGGATCAGATGAAAACATCTGAAAAGCAACTCTCACTGCTGTCTGAGGAAGTGGAAGTATGAAGAGGGATCTAAGAATTTACGTGAACTCCATTTAACTTCACTGTGGATGGTGGTAGTATTACTTAGACACACTGCTGGTGCTGGGCTTCTGTGTCGACCATTTTTCTGTTGGTTTGTAGATTCTCTCCCTGCACAGAGTCTAATGGATATCCAGAGGAAGTACATTATGAACCAGAGTCACTCCTAAAAGCAGCTTTACTGTCAATGACCAGTCATGTTCTTAAAATGTGTTCCAGCAGTACAGTTTTGCTCAAAAAGAAAACTTTTTTCAGCTCCATGAAAAAGGATTCACCATGTTACCAAACCTGATGTTTTCTTTGCTAAAGTGAAACATATAAATACAAACTTGGGCCCATGGTTTATTGTAATTCCAAAGTTTGTCCTTATTGTGAATCTAAACTTTGGAGAACTTTAATATTCATTATCTCTAACTTTCTGATGTTCAAGAAAACTGAAGTCCTACAGGTTAGCTAATCATTTCAACCTGACTTGGTTAGTGCAAACTCAAGTACTTGGAACCCGGTTGTCAATCTCAGCTCATTGTTTTGTCTTCCCCACTACATTGCCTTTCTTAAAAGGTTATCTTCTTCCACCTAGCACCTCAGTAATCTGTGGCTCTCTTTGTGAAGTATCCTTTATCCATCACTCGAAAGAATTAAATGGAACAACTTAGAGTAAGTAATCCAAAGCCCAGGTGAAAGCTGTGAGTCATCAGATCCCACAGTGTGAGCAAGGAAGAAGACAGGATCTCCCCTTGCTGACCCGTTATTCCCTCCCAGGATTTTCTGAAGACTAATCAAGAAAGCAAGTGATTTGATAAAGTATTGATGCCTTTTATCAGCTGCTGTAGGTCTTGTCAGTGCGACTGCAGTGCTTTTAGCCTTTTCATTTGTCCCATCTATTTGAAGTGCATGTACTTAAAATTTCCAACAAAATCATGATAACATAGACTCTCTCCATTAATTAAAGTGTGCTAACAAGCATACAAATTGCTAAGTCACTCTGGGAGGCTGTCAGTGCTGGGTGTTCTTATACATTCAGCACTGGAAACATGTCCTTCCAGTAGTACCACAGCCAGAAATACAAAGAGGGATTGCAAAGGACAAGATCAATATTGGCCTCATGGCATTTTGTCTTTCTCAGGGAAAGGAAGAACATGGAGACAACAGTTGCAATACAAGGTGGAGGAATCAACACCTCTTGATTTAAAAAAAAAAAAAAAAAAAAAAAAAGTTGTATAAAAAAGGAATTCCTAAAGGAGCAGGATAGAATTTAGCACAGAAAGAAGGTGGTGGTATCTCTATTTCCATTTAAGTGTTGTTCCCAGGCAGATACAAGTACTTCTAAAAGGCATAGATTCAAGAAATAAAAGCATATTTTGAGTCATAGTTACCAAATGAAGCTGCAGCTCACCGTGATCCTTGGGATGAAGACTGTGACCCCAAGCAGTTACAAAGGATTCTGGTCTGGAATTTATCAACAGCTTTTTTTGTTTGTTCTCTTAACAGGTAAAAAATGCAGCTGCCAATGTACTCAGGGAAACATGGCTAATTTACAAAAATACAAAGCTAGTAAAAAAGATAGATCATGCGAAAGTAAGAAAACATCAACGAAAATTCTTGCAAGCTATTCATCAGTAAGTATCATTTTTCATTTTTATCCTGTTTTTGTGTCCTTGGCTTTCAATTTTTGCACTTGGTTGTTCTTGTTTCATAAGGGATGAAAAAAGAAAACATTGTCATGTTTGTTCTCAGAAGATGTTATCTGGCAATTTAATCATTCCACAGTGAGATCCTGAGAATAACCTCAGTTTCTTTAATGATTAAAAATCACTTAGTACTAGAATAGTTATTAATTAAAATGTCTTCTCAGTTTCTATTTAGAATCAATAATTTCTGCTAAAATTGTATTTCTTAATTTAACCTATTCAGATAGTTTGCTCTAGGATGTTTTTAGCTTGTATCTAGTGCAAAATCTTGAACAATATTAATATTACATAATGTACTACAAATGTATTTGGATTTTTTAACACACCTTCTAACATATGTATATGATTATAGTGCATATAACTGATTTAATACTTGAATTTTAAATTAGTTTTTAATCAGAATTTTGGCTATATGTTCTTTATAGAGTTTCTAGTTTGTATAGACCTTTCACTCTTTTATCATTATTTTGGCTTTATCTAGACCACCATTATTGTTTAAGTCCTTCCTGCCATTTCATTGTTACATAATTAGCATAGACTTTTAAAGTAACACTCTATATCTAGTAAGATGCACTGATAATATAGAAGCACAGGGTCTTTCTCCTCCAGGCTGGCAGCATCCTTACTGTAAGTATTATTCATGTGGGTATCAATTGTGTTGCCATGCAGACTTACTCTTAATACCATCTCTGTATGGAGAAGAGCAGACATAGTCAGATTTCTTGCTCAGAAAAGTGGCTTTTCTTTTGAAAACTACCAGTGTAATAATGGAGAGGTGGGTACATACAAGATGCTTTGGCTATCCAGTGAGATTTGTCTCTCAGAGCCAACTAGTGTAACAGACAAGAAAACTCAGAGGCTGCAATTTTATTTTGCATGTTCAGGTAATTCATAGGTAATATGATACCACTAACATTCTGTACGAAATTACTAAGCCTTCATCTTCTACCCTAGGATACTAAACCTGTCCATTCAACTGCCCTGCTTAAATAGATATCACTGAAAATGCAGAAGATATCTATAATCATGGACAGATTCATACTTCCATAGAATTTAAAACTCAAGTATCCTGAGATCTATAGTAGAGGGAGGCTCTGCACGTATGGTAGAGTGTCTGGCCTTCATTGCTGCTCACTCATGCTCTCTCCCCAGCTTTACTAACACACTTTTCCTAAGATGGTGATGCCATTTCCTCTTAGCTCTGTGGCTTGACACACCACTATGCTTTTTCTCCCTTTGTAAGGAAAACACAGGCTTGAGTTGCAGATAATACTCTTAAAATACGGAAAACCACAAAAAGAAACATTATATGCCATCTGGCTCACAAAAGGGAGCTTGCTCCCAAGGCCTCACAGTTACCCTTATAACCCAGAACCACCACCTAGGAGCACTTGCCTAGACATCTTGATTCCTTGAAGTTTAGATTAAAGAGAATGAGAACCCTCCCTGCCTCACCACCCAGAGATGCTGAGCTTTCGCCTCTGTGTTCCTCATCCTGTTTTCCTGTCAAACAGGCGTCTTCCCCAAGGGACTTACCTCGCACAACTCTCCTATTAGAGTGTTCTTCCTCTACTAAAACCACACTACACAGTAACCCTGACATTCATACAGGAGGTCCAGAGCCCATACCATGATGGAAATCATTTTTTGTACTTTTAATATTTTGACATTAACCTATATTTAGTGTTTTTAAAAGAAACCTTACCTTAGCGCATGTGAGAAGATACGTACATCCAGGGTGGAAGTGTGGGAAATGACACAGCAGTGAGCAGGTGCGGTCAATGTGTTGGGCAGCCACACATCCCATGGCCTCCAGGATCTTATCTGGGTCTTTTCCTGTCAGTCTAACCTATCAAATGGATAATTACATGTGACTTAACCTTTGATAAATTTTCATATAACAACAAATCCAAAAAATGCTGTGATAGTTTTTGTAGCATGGTTCTGTAGCCACGTGCAGTGGTGGTATGTATTACATCTTGTAATATAAGACTCTTCTGGACTATATGTTCAGAATACATTCACATTCAAAAGCCTAGGGGAGAATTTAGGGATTTTTACTGTAAAATGCTTTTAACTTTGCTGTAGGTTATTACATTTTTACATTAAAACATTAGAAAAAAGTATTTGGGGAAGCTGACATTAAAAACTGTCCCTAAGCAAGTCACAAATGCACCCTACAAGGCTTGTCAGTCTTTTCTTAAGGGTGGTACTGTGGAGTTACTTCCATGGGGTCTCTTAGCATATTGTGTTTGGATAGAGTGACAGAAAGCCACTTGTGATTTTTCTACTTCTGTCAGACATTTCTTATTCTGTTTCTTCTGTAGCAATGTGTACTTCTAAAGTAGATAAGCTTCAGGCAACTCAGAAATGCTCTGAATTGTTTTATAAATTCATCTGGGGGTTATTAGGTTTCCTTTGAGGTGGGGGACATTTATACTTTGTAAATGTGTAACTGAGTATGTTTATTCATACAAACTGTGTTTGGCTAGATCATTCTAATCATGTATACTTGTCTTTCACTTTAGCTTAGTGTTGGAAGTTAGGGAGTCATAAGGGAAGCACACAGGGCTCGATTCTTAAGGTCAAGGCTTCCATTGCCCACTGTGCAGATACAGTGAGACCCTCAGCCTTATCTGTCAGCACTGGGTGCAATCATACCTTACTAGCTGAAGAAAAATGTTAAAATTCATTGGATAGA
The DNA here is from genome assembly GCF_048565385.1 of Saimiri boliviensis. NCBI lineage: Eukaryota > Metazoa > Chordata > Mammalia > Primates > Cebidae > Saimiri > Saimiri boliviensis. The sequence continues at coordinate 195,771,484 of NC_133449.1, read as the reverse complement.
TCACTCCTGGCCTCTCCTACTCTCTGATTTGTCCTGAGTGCTTTCTCAGCAGCTCTCTGCTTCTACCAGCCCCTGCTATCTCAACTCTGTTTCTCTTTTCCAAACTTCATAGCCTCTCTACCAGAAACATGACCTCTCCACTCTCTGTTGGATGCTGAACTCTGCAGATCCATGCCCTCTTTTCAGTAATTATTTGTCTTTTTAGACTGTCACTTAGTGCCATGAAGTGTTCTCTTTCTCTAACTTTTAACCCTTTTTCTGGTAGCAACTTTACCTTTAAAGTTTATCATTCTTTTATCTCAACTATGGACCAATATGAATTTGTTTCAGAGCCAAGAAATCCAATCTGCTTGATTTGTATAACATGAGAGTTGGATTACCTGCCTTTCAGAAGCCTGAGGCTTCTGAGTTGTCCGAATTTGGAAAATATGTACCTTTCCCCAAAAAAATTATAATGCCATTGTTTCAAATATTGTTCTTGTCACAATTTCACATTCATATTAGGCAAAAATCGTTCTTGTTGTTTACTTGAACATCAAGGATCAAGAGGCCACGATGACTTTTTGCATGCTCTTCCTTCTGAACTCTTATTCAGGAGGAAGCTGAGTGCTTTCAGATGGGAAAGTATAGTAGCAATGAAGAAGGATAATTGAATAGTGTGTCTCTTTGGTCAATGTCAAAATCCTGCAGAATCGTAACAGGATCTTCCAGCCAATGAATCGAGCCCCCTGTGCACAGCTGAACACCACATTGTGTTATTTTGTTCCAGAATATTTTACAGTTTCTTTTCTTTTGTTTTGTCTTTTTATTTCAACAAAATGAAAATAGAGCTCGGAAGTAAGTTGTGTGAGCCGCTCCTTTCAACATTTGCAGAATTTTCTACTGGCTGCATGCACCCAGCAGATTCTTTGTGAATTTTAGTAGTCTGATTGCTGCTATGGAAATGTGATCCAAAATCATGATATTTTCCTGTGATAAGTGAAGTTCACAAGGAAGAAATCAACATATGTTTCTTATTCTTCTTTTTTGGGGAAAAAAGTGTAATACACATCTGCATGTTACCTTTTATTCTGGCAGCTGCAGCTTAAGCAGGCTTTTTCTGTCAGCTCTCCTACATTACAGGCAGTGTAAGAAGCAAACAACAAGATGAAATGATTCAAGTTTCGGAAGCTAAAGAAATTCCAGTCAAATAGGGCTACTCCATGTCAGCTTTCCAGATTAGGAGAAAATAAAATGGGCAAAATTCTACTGTCAGACATAGTATAGTAATCCAGGAAAAGTAAATTAGGCCCCATTGTTTATAAGATGAGGTACCCACTTAAGAAACTGCCACTGGTCCTTCTAACCTAACTTGTAGAATTCAGGACTTTCTCTGTACTCACTACTTGCCGGAGGCATCTGGACCAGAGCCCAAACTTCAGTTGTTTCTGTGCCCCTGATACTATGACTTACTTAAATTTGAAAATGAAATGTTGAACAAATTTGTATCACAAATGGATTTTAAAAACATTACAAAGAAAGGTAAAGGTAATCATCAATTGGCAATTGAAATACTGTCATTGAATTCTAGTCATAGGCTGTTGTTTGCAGAAAGTTCTGAGCTGAGATTCTGCTTTTTTGAAAAAAAAAAAAAAAGGCAGGTGTTAGAAGATAAAGACAGATTAGGACCAGCCTAAGATGTTTTTCTTACAGTAATGAATAATTAATTAGAAGAGAACTAAAAGGATTAACTGTTTTCCATTTTAGGTATCACTTAAAGTCATCAAGAACACCTCTGATGGTATGAATCTAGCAGTGCAGAAACATTGTTTTAATCTAACACACTTCATTTCATATGTGAGGAAACTAAAGTCCAGTTAGAGTCAGTGAGGATGGAATTTATTGTTGTACACTGCTCTTTCTTCAGTACAGTTCTGTGTAATGACCCACAGATTTGTAAGTCTTCTTTTTAGGGGGTGTAGGGTGGGGGCAGTGGCCTGTTTTTCAAAGGCACACATCAAAAATTGTAATTGTATTAATTACAGAGAAATCTTTCTCAATAATATATTGGATCTAAATATATGCTTATAAATTTATTTTAGACTAGGACATATTCCCTCTCTGTAATAGCATTAAAAAGGAGCCAATTAACTTTGTTCCAGCGTTCTAATAAACATATAGTCACAATGACATAACCTTAAACCGTTTTAGATTGTTGAAGATCATGTTGTAGGTAGGTGTCAGCTAAACTTACTGGCAGAAGGCACTACGTCTTCACTGTAGAGCAGATTTAGTGACATATTGGATATCCTAGTTTCAGAACAAAATCCCTGAACATTATGAACATATTACAGAAATCTCCCTGGCAGTAAAATCTTGCCCTGTGAGTTTTTATTCCTTCTATATAATTACCTTTCATTTTAATTGAAAAAGAATAAAAAGAATTCTTTCTAACATTAAAACTATATAAAATGACTTGTCATCAAAGCAAAAATAAGATTGGCATTACTTTTTTCTTTTTCTTCTTTTTTTCGTAAAATAGTTTAGAGGAATCTACTTCTCTTTTGGAAAAAAAGTTTTTATTTCTTAGCTTAAGGAACATTAAACCACCTTTCTTTTATTGGAAAATCTTTCTGGTACATAGTAAACAAACACTGAATAAGTATTTGTTGAAAAATAATATAGTAAGTAGAGTTAAAGACTACCAGAGTTCTTATCAAAAAGTGTTTTTCAACTACCATTTTTTGACTCTTAATTGACTCTTCATCAGGTACATACAATTATATTTAAAAGTAGCTAAACATAATCTTACCAGAGATTCCATCTGCCAGATACTATAATTGTCCTCTGACTTTTATCTACACTGAAAATTAAAGGAAATTTTCCCTAGGAAATGGTCTGGCCTCTCTTCAGATTTAATGGCAGTTCAAGATAAAAGTCAAATGAAATACAATGAAGAATAAGATAATTATGTGTTTTGTGTTATCTTGCTGCTGGTTGAATAAAAGTTTTTTTTGTTGTTATTAAGAATCTCACTTATCACTGTGTTTTCATCAGGTTCAAATACCTAACCCAATCCATTTTGGACTAAACAGGGCTAATACCTGTATCTAGTCACGTAGGCATAGGAAGGTGCTCATTGCTCCAACATTGATGAAATTCCAGTTGCTTTGCATATTTCTTCCTATGTCTATTTGTCATGATACTGGGGCTTTAATGAATGTTTTGGCTTTTTCTCATGTGGTTAAATCCTTATGAGTCCTTCTGAATTCAATTTTACCTGATAAATAGCTGTCCTATGGACATCTCATCTCTTGCTCTCTCTCCTTTCTTTTTTGCGGTGTTGGGGAAGCATGCTTCTCATTGTACCAGACACATAACCAGTTTGGACTTACCCCAAATATTCAAGGCATTATCCATGCAGTTATTTGCTCTTGTCAATTTTGTGCATGCTCTTTTGAAGGCATAAGATTGCCATAGAAAGAAGGGAACCTTTCTGATACAAGATTCTATCTTTTAGATTAAGAAGTGTAAAAATGGAGCAGAGGAAGCTGAATGACCAAGCAAACACCTTGGTGGACCTGGCAAAGGTAAGGCTGAGGTACTTAGGCCTCATGGTTGCATCTGTTGAAATCAACCACTGCACAGTCACTCATAATTAATGTTTCAAGAGGATCCCAACCCAAATCTAATTAATAAATCAAACCAACAAAGCACCCTAAAATGATGTTCCAACTTAAAAGAATGTTTCCAAAACTCTCACTTAATGTGCTCTTTCCCTATTACATTATTCAACACCCATTCTGAAAATGTTCCTAGTCACAGTGATTTGGAAGTACCATAAGAAGTCTGAGTGGAACAGGAGACAATATCTGTCGGATTTTTATTTGCATGTAAATCTCATCCCAGTGAGAGCAGAACTGCATCCTAGGTGTGATTGTGATACTCAGGAATGAGTAAGACTCATAATTAAATTTTGTTTTATGTATTTTAAGCAAACTCAAAAGAATGTGAAGTTGAAATAAAAATAAAAGATACCAAAAATTACATCCTAAAATGAAAGTTATCACCCAAAATGATCACTTTTTAATGGTTCTTTCTCCATTTCATTATTTTAAAATCATACCACTTTTTGAAAAGTACATCAATGGTCCCCAGATTATTCCACCATATTTATAAGATTCAGCTGACTGATTTTTGGTTGTCCATCCCCACATAAAACCCATTCTCAAAACATAAATATTTGTCAACAATCAAAACATTGCATTTCCCGGGGTGAATTCTAAAAGCGATATTAGGATAGTGTTTACATGATTGTTCAGCCTTTTACACAAATTCTTTGAAAGGTGTAACTCTCAGTTGCCTCTTACAAATTGTTTTTTCATTTGATAAATCAGCCATGACTTTACTAAAACCTCAAGTATAAGTCATACAAATTATACATACTTGGCCTAGTCTCATTAAATAATGCATCTAAATTATATTGATTGTAATATATATCAATAACACATACTAGAGGTTGAAGATAAGTACTTAATGACTTACCCTAGGAGAGCATATATCATGCATATCAACTGGACAGCACACAGGTATAAGACATGAAGACATCTTTAATTAAAACATGCATAAATGTGGCTGTCACTTTTACATATGAACAAAAGATGGGGCAAGCTCCATCACTCCTAGGTTAAATGATTCTTAATGGGTATTTTTATGAAAAAGGGAAGAGGCCACATTGAAATATGATGTGGAGATGTAATTTCACTTCAAGAGTACCACTGTGGGCAAGATGCTGTTTATTTCTTTATTACTATACTTATGACCACAGGAAGGTACATACCATAAAAGCTCAGTATTTTCTTTAATGAATGGATGCTGTTCACATGTTCTTAAGACTATGTAGTAAAATTAAGTGTATGCACTCTGGTCAAACAGACAAGGTGCCTGTGTTCTAAGTGATAATTCTCTTATCAGTTCATTTATCATCTTTAAAAGATTGTTAAGCAGAAGAAGAACATATGATACGAAAGGAAATGGAAGTAGGAGGAGGCACGGTTTAAACAAAGGGATCTCAGACTTGGGAAAGCCTGCACTAAACTAAGGTTAACACACTTTCCTTCCCTCTTCACCAGCCTTTTCCCTTTCTGAGCTGATCAATCCTCTCTCCTTGACTCTTGGCTACTCAGGAAATATACCTAGGAGTCAGAGTTATGGATACCTTGTGATCAAGACAGTCAGTTTCAAGGTTCACTAGGAATCCAAAAACATTTTCCTATTTCAACCACTTAGCTTTGATTAAGCCAGCAGGTCAGAGCCATGGCCAGCAAGATAGACTGTTAACCTTAGTATCTCCCTCAACTAATATTTTCTCAATGGTTACCTGAAAAAATTCCATTTGATCCCGTGGAGAGAGGCCTGTAATTTGAAACAAAGGACAACAAACAATATTTAGGAACTTATTGCTTTAAATTACAAAATTATCAAAGCAGTTAATCCTAAACTTCATTTATATTCTACCCTCAACATTTCTGCCACATAACAATACCATTTGTATTATTTATTGTTTTTTCACTCTGCCCGTTTTTTAAAAAAAAATTACCCCTGCCCTAATTAATACATGTTGCAAAATGAATTTGATGTGCTTACCTTTATGACAACCTTTAAAATACATATATAAATATTAAATTGAACCTTTTTTGTCTCTCCTGATACCACCTACAATCATTGGGCATACCACTAGTAGCAGTACCTACTTCACATTTTCTGCAACTGAACCAAAGATTTTATATTTCTATTATAAATCTTAGCATTGAACAGATACAGTGAATTGGCTTTGCAAGGTGAGCTGTTCAGTTAGCTGACACCCCTGTTATACTGAATGCCACCAGCAAGAGACCAGAGCTAAATCTCAGAGAGGTGGACAGTTTGGGTCCAGGGCAAGTGTAATTAACCTTCTTCTCAATCCTGTTTTTCAGACCCAGAATATCATGTATGACATGATTTCTGACTTAAACGAAAGGAGTGAAGACTTCGAGAAGAGGATTGTTACCCTGGAAACAAAATTAGAGACTTTGATTGGTAGCATCCACGCCCTCCCTGGGCTCATAAGTCAGACCATCAGGCAGCAGCAAAGAGATTTCATTGAGGCTCAGATGGAGGGCTACGACAAGCATGTCACTTACAACGCTGAACGGTCCCGGTCCTCGTCCAGGAGGCGGCGGTCCTCCTCCACAGCGCCACCAACTTCATCAGAGAGTAGCTAGAAGAGAATAAGTTAACCACAAAATAAGACTTTTTGCCATCATATGGTCAATATTTTAGCTTTTATTGTAAAGCCCCTATGGTTCTAATCAGCGTTATCCGGGTTCTGATGTCAGAATCCTGGGAACCTGAACACTAAGTTTTAGGCCAAAATGAGTGAAAACTCTTTTTTGTTTCTTTCAGATGCACAGGGAATGCACCTATTATTGCTATATAGATTGTTCCTCCTGTAATTTCACTAACTTTTTATTCATGCACTTCAAACTTTACTACTACATTATATGATATATAATAAAAAAAGTTAATTTCTGCACATACTTGTTTGGTCACTTGACATTTCTAATGCTTCACTTCTCACATTATTTTCATGGTAAAACGGCTGATATCGTCTGATGCACATTGATAATTTAGATAGCCAAAAGTTTCGCTGGTTGGAGAAAAAGACTTTCAATTCCTCTATACCCTATTCCTGAGATTTTACTTTTGTTAGGACTTCTTTGCATGAATCATCTGAACCAGCATAGCTTACTCTTCTTTTTTTTGGTTTACAGTGTCTCATATTTAATTCAATTTTTTTTCAAAATGTAGAAAGTCAGTCTTTATCAGAACATACACAAGGAGCAGAGATGCTTTCAAGAATATTTTAATTCCCGGTGTACCAGCAAATTTACATGAACAAAGCATCTGAGTACACCACTGTCTGTGAACAGATGGTGCAGAATTTTAGTTCTCAACAAGTGATTTCATATCTTTCTATTTAATTATTATGAAGGGCCAAGCATGCACTTTAGTGTTTGGGGCCTATGTTTGCATACAACAGCATAGTGAACATACATAAGCAACAGCTAACATATCCCCTAGTAAGTGATCTCCTCTCGGTCTGTACTTACATATTTAACACAAGTAAATAGCATCTAGTAAATTTCACGTGTTTAGGACACTTGTTTCATGGATGGTTAAGGTCAGTTTGTGTGAAAGAGAAATGAGTGGTGATTGCTACAAACCCATCTGTTTGCGCGTTCGCTCTGAGAATCCACTGGGTTTAGAAGAACCATGTGTGAGAGAATAGCAATATGGAATTTCCTCATGTGTGTAATTCCCAAGAGTCTACAAGAAAAGTGATGGTGGTAGGGATACTGCATCCTAAAAATAAGGCTTCGTTTGGACAGCTCTTAAAGCAACTTGCTTGTATCAGCCTAACCTAAAAATACTCCTTCACTCTCTGGCAATCTGTTGCAGAAGGTTTTGTCCCCCCTCCACTTTATTTTATACCATACCCTTTGGTGTCAACTTACAACATTGCAAGTTGCTAGTATAGTATGTATTTTCTTCTTTAGCACAAACTAGAGTGATACATTTGATATACCCTACATAGTCCAATGAATAAAGTAACATTCTCCATAATTAATTCAAAAGCCAACCAAACATTTCAAGATCAAGGATATAAAACTATGATTGCTTTAGATTGCATGAGAACCACTTGCCATTTACTATCTATCCAAAAGGGCTGAAACTAAAGCCCATTCATATAGCTTATATACGCCTGTATTGGATGAGAATGAGGCCTGGAAATTTTTTTTTAATAGTAAGTGAAAGAAAAAAACAGTGGTTATAGAAATATACTGCTATGTTAAATGAATATCAAGATCCTACTTCATCAAGATTTCTACTTCATGGATGCAATTACAATCTCATTGTATGTACTTTGTTTTACAAGAATATATTAAGCATTTGGCATAAAGACTGGATGTAAAAAGGAGAGAAATTTTGGAAAAAAATTATTAATTTGTTCTTTCAATGTATGTAGTTAATTCTTGTATCTTCCACCTCTGTGTGACTAACGGGCAGAGTGGCAGCTCAAGTTTGTCATCTTACAGATCAATTAGCACTATCACCCCAGAACACTAGGGGACTAGGAAAAGAATAATATATTGCTTCTCTTGTCAAAGATGAGAGAGAGAAGAGAGAGTAAGTTTTAATTTATATTTTATTACCTTGCATTTATTGTCTTCGTTTTAACTTTGCTCTTCTAGAATAAGTTATTCTCTTATCCTTCAAAATCAATTTGATGTTTCCTGTTCTATGCAGAGTATGTGAAGACTGGTAAATATTAAATCTTTTATTTCTATTTTTTTGAAATACCAAATAACCACAGTTTTAAAAGGAGGAGGGGACCCATCTGTTACATAGACATTCAGGCCTGTGATTTGCTGAATCAACCTCGCTTTAGATATAGCTACCAAGTCTCCTCCCAAGTGGCTTTGAACATTAAACAGAGTCCTCTGGGGGCTGCTTAGATGACTGCTCTTCTGTAGTGAGAAATGCCCTTCTCTTAATTGCATTTTGTTTTTCAGAATTCCTAATAATAATTGAATTCTGTTGGTTTCATCTCAGCCTGCCACACCCTGGTCTGTTTCTCTACAGCCAGCACAAGCCATTTGGCTTCTGCAAATCATTTTAAATTACAGTGGAACCACCTTCCTCAACAATTGTCTTCATTTCCTCCACTTACACTCAATGTCAAGGTTAGTTACTAGAAAGAAGAGCCTGTGCTCTTACAAATGAGGATGAGCCAAATGCATAACCGGTAGTAAATTTTGGAACTTCATGTGCTTTCTCCCTAGTTTCTCCTCCCTTTCTACTTGTTTTCCAAGAATCTCTCCATCAAAACATGTGCAATAATCAAGTAATTATGCTCCAAAACAGAATTTGGGAATTCTGATAAAAAGCTAGGGGTTAGGGTTAATACGAACATTGAGCAATGGATTCAATAATACAGTCCTATTTTTGAACTTTGCTCAGTTTTGAGAAACAGCATGGCAAAGTGAAAGGAGTCAGACGTGAGTGTGGATCTTAGCCCTACCACTCACTAGCTCTGTGTACTTAACATCACAGCTCACAGAGACTTTTGTTTTCTAATTTGTGAAATGAGCCTAAAAAAGACACAGATATCCAGGGGTCTGCAAAGCCTGGCATCTATTTCATCCAATGATAGTCGTTATTTGTATTACTACTTTCAGCAAAAGGCAGCAAATATTAAACAACTCTGTTATCTGCTTATCTTCTAACTTTTAGCATCTGACTGTATATATATTCTCTGTCTAGTTCATTCTTGAAGCAAGTTATTGGCTCCAGATTAGCACATATATTTCCTTATCCTATCACTGTTTTTTTTTGTTGTTGTTGTTTAATATAACCTAGAATATCAATATGTATGTATCCTTTGTGTTTGTGATTCTGACATACTCCCTTTTTGCTTCTTGGACTTCCATAAAATTTGTTCCATTTATGAATATGTTCCAGAAAAGTGGAGGGTGTTGGTTAGGGGAGTGCTGGGAAAGTCACCTGAGAGTTGGACCAAAGGTCTCATTTACTTTTCCAAACCCATCCCTGTGGGCCCTGAGCCTCCACCCACTTCTTCTAGTCTCTGTAACACACCCTGATGCCATTTGTGTGTCTTAACTCGGGGTCCCCAACCCTGGGGGCCTGGCCAGTTAGGAACTAGACTGCACAGCAAGAGGTGAGCGGTGGCACAGTGAGTGAAGCTTCATCTGCATTTGCAACCACTCCTCATGGCTTGCGTTACCCCTGAGCTCTGCCTCCTGTCAGATCAGTGGCAGCATTAGATTCTCATGGAAGTGCAAACCCTATTGTGAATGCACATGTGAGGGATCTAGGTTGTGTGCTTCTTATGAGAATTAATGCCTGATGGTCTGTCACTGTCTTCTATCAGCCTCAGATGGGACATTCTCATTGCAGGAAAATGAGTTCAGAGCTCCTACTGATTCTACATTCTGGTGAGTTGTATAATTATGTAATTATATATTACAACGTAATAATCAGAATAAAGTACACAATAAATGTAATGCACTTGAATCATCCCAAAACCAACCCCCAACAACCCCCAGTCCATGAAAAAACTACCTTCCACAAAACTGGTCCCTGGTGCCAAAGAGGTGGGGACCACTATTTTAACTGAATTGTCAAGAAATCCACTAAGAAAAAAATTATCAACTGGTTGTTCAAGAAATAAAATCTTAGGAGATGCTGAGAGACCTGGAAGACCCTGATCTCCATCTCACTGTCACTACTGCTAGAGCCCCTGATGAACATGATCTTTTTCCGTTTGTTAGGCTAGGGTAAGAAAAAATGCTGCTTTCTAGTTCTTCTGTTAAATATCTCACCAGTCAGTGAACCCAGAAATAGAAAACATGGATTATAGTTTCCCAGATATTTTTAGAAATACTTAGAATTTGTTCCCCCCCCCAGATAATGCCTTTTCCTCCAGTTATGGTTTCCTCTGCCCCAAGGGCCATGCTCCCTAGGTGGTAGTATGGAGGAGGATGCTACCCAAATGATTCGAAATTTCTGTGGCTAGGCTCAGTGGTATGTGCCTATAGTCTCAGCTACTGAGGAGAGTGAGGCAAGAGGATAGCTTGAGTCTGGGAGTTTGAGATCAGCCTAAGAAATATAGCACCCCGTCACAGAAAGCAAAAGCAAGAGAGTAAGACAGAAGGAAGAAAGGAGAGAAGGAGGAAAAGAAAAGGAGGAAGAGAGGAGAAAGGAAAGGACTGAAGAAAGGGAGGGAGGGAGGGAGACACGTGGGCTACAGTGTCAGGAGTACTATATTAGACACTTACTTAGCCTTAGGTCCAGATAAAAGTTGCGTCTTAGGGAGGCTGTGGCCAGCAGATGGTGGCCAAGCAGAAAGCAGAACAGAGAACACTTTGTTCAAGTTTTTCTACTCTGTTAATAATGTCACTTTCCTGCTCCCTCCTAGTAAAGCAACTCTCTCTTGTCTCTCTCCATAACCCAATTCTTTTCATCTCTGTTGGAGACAGGTCTCATTTAATCCTTTAATTCCTTCATCAACCCTATGTTTATTTCCATTTTACAGATGAAAATACTGAAGGGCGTATCTAGTTATTTCTAAAATGAGTTAAAGGAAGTAAGTTCCTTTCTCAAAAACTTAAATTAGCAATTTCCCTGAGATCTCCTCTCGTGGCCACCACCCCCAAATAAAGAAACCTATAAACAGGATAATAGTTCTTGTTTGTCCAGCCTGTCACTTATAAAAATATTTGAAGGCAGTGAAAACACAGTGTCCTCTGCTAAGGTTAAAAAAATATGCAAAAATATTTGCAGACTCTGAACCGGTTCAGCTCAAAGGAAGAGTACGCCTGCACAGTGGGAGATTATGTAGGTCTGAGTCATAAAAGAAAGAATCCAACAGATTACAGAACACGCTTGGTGTTGCACCCACATTTTGAGATGATGCCACCTGTTACCTCTAATGAAGCTGAGTCAGGCAATGAACCCTCAGCCATCTAGGCCCATCTCCTCCCCTGCTAAAGAGACTATAGCTACCAGCTCTCCTTAGGTGGTGGATGAGGGGATAATATGAGATGCTAAGATGAAGTCTAAACTATATCTTCACTGTAAAGGAAGAATCAAAATGGCTTCAATAAGAAAATATTTGGCATAATGTGTACCAAAATCCTTCTGGCCATAATATTCTAAGTCTACATTATTATGCCTAATAATACCTGTGCCATCTACCATCCCTTCAGAGTGGGCCGGAGTAGACCCACCTGCACAAGCACATTTTATATGTAGAACCTGAAGAGACAGGCCTATTCTAGGTAGGCCTTCAGGTTCTACATATAAAATGTGCACAATTCCATGTGCTACATGAATCTATTCTTCCTCTATCTCATTCCATCCCACTTTTGTCTTACTGCTTAAATGGAATTGTCGGTTGAACATTCATATTTTTGTGGGCTTTGGGAATGCAAGGCTAAAATTAACTTGTGTTTCTGTTGGATAAGATCACACAGGCTCAGAGAGGAAACTAACAATGAATAGATAAAAGAACTTTAAATTAACCAACAGTTTTATTTTTGAGTTTATAGGAGGAAGTTATATACTATGAAGAAATATTGGCATCACTTATATATAATTGCATAAGGAATTTTTCCCTTTATTTTTCTGAAAACGTATTTATAAGTGTTCTGAAACATATTTTAAGGGAATTGGAGAATTATAATGACTTTGACAGGGAGCACTGACAGCAATGGTCTTAAAACAGGTTGCTGTGGGGAATAAAAATATTTGGTGGACATTTCCTAGTAAATGTGAAGCAGCCCAAGTGGAGAATCCTTTGTATATTCATGAGATTCCTATCCCCTTTTAGAAAAAGCCACAGTAAGAGAATATTTCTTCTGTGTAAATAATAGAGAGGACTTGAAAATTAGTAAAAAGCAGATTATTGCTTAAACAATTTAAATGATTAAATACCTAGAGGAAAAAAACTCTTTGCAAAGGCATTTAATAGAAACTTATTTACATATAAAGAAGAATAAAGGTAATGACACATTCTTATTCTTGACTTTGATAATTTAAAAACTATAAATACCGAGGCGGGTGGATCACGAGGTCGAGAGATCGAGACCATCCTGGTCAACATGGTGAAACCCCGTCTCTACTAAAAATACAAAAAATTAGCTGGGCATGGTGGCACGTGCCTGTAATCTCAGCTACTCAGGAGGCTGAGGCAGGAGAATTGCCTGATCCCAGGAGGCGGAGGTTGCGGTGAGCCGAGATCGCGCCATTGCACTCCAGCCTGGGTAACAAGAGTGAAAGTCCGTCTCAAAAAAAAAATAAATAAATAAATAAAAAATAAAATAAAAAATAAAAACTATAAATAAAAAACAAAAAAGTGAGAAAGCACAAAGCAAGATGAAACCTAATAGCCTGACAAGTACCAATAGTTTAACTCACCCATTTAAAGGATAGAAAATACAAGATTAGTTAAAAATAAAATAAATATATATGCTTTTTATGAAAGAATATAAAATAAAATGACAGAGCAAGCTAACAAAAATGTGGTGGCAATGTTCACTCTGACTAAAGCAAATCAAATGAAAGGCATTAAACCACAAAAAGATGCCATGTTACACTGATAAATGTTCAACTGATACTGAAAAGAAACCTGCATGAAGTGTATGCACTAAATGATAACACATATAAATTTAAAAATCTCAGAAATGAAAGGAAAAACCTAACTGTTGTGGGAGACTTTAAGATCTCTGCAGCCTATTCAGACAAAAATGTAATAGACCAAAAATACAGTTTTTCAGAAAAAAAGTTGCCAAAATTGGCCCAAGAACTAGTAGAAATACGAATAGAAAAATAACTATAAGAGAAATATAACTGTCACCAAAAATATAACATGTCAAAAAGCACTCATGCCAGTTGCTTTGAAGGAATACATACTTTGCATTTTATATAAAATCTCCCTGAGAATTAAATAACATAAAGTTAGCCAACTTGTGTTACTAAGTATACGACCCTAAAGTCATAACTAGGCAAGGAAAACATACGATAAAGCTGCAGACCAATTGACATGCAAAATATATGTAAAAATCCTCAATATAATATTAGGAAACTGTATCCAGTGGTATACCAAGAAAGTTTAATCAGCCTTTCAAAAATATTAAACCCTAATGATATAATCACAGCATATAATAAAGACAATCATATAATTACTTCAGTCAATGCTAAAGCTACATCTGATAAAATTTAGTACTCATTCCAAAAATATTTGTAATAAACTAATAAGATACAGGAACTTATTTAACTTGTTAAAGCATATCTGCCAGATACTAAGTAACAGCAAAACACTAGACATATCCTCATGAATGATAGGAAGGAGGATGCTGAGCATCACTACGGAACAGCACTGTGCCAGAGCCCCAGCCAGTGCCACTTCGCACTGCTAGACTTCACACTGTTACTCCACCTCTGAAAGACCAAGATCCAAGCCTAACACACACACACGTGTGCACACACACAATTCAGGAGGACTTTCTTTTGTGACTTTACAGTATGTGAGATCTTCTCACACAAGACAGAAAAAGCAAAAGTCATAAAGGAAAAAATTTAAACATTTTCTTTCAGCAAAATTAGAAAGTGTCTGATATAAGGTAAAATTATAGGAAAAAACGTTTATAATACTATATGACAAGGCATTTGTGTTCAGAATATATGCATATAGATATGGATATATAGTATTTTATATGTATCTATACATAGATACATATATAGAGATAGATCTCTATATGTGGCCTATGTATAAGTAAAAGACAAAAATCTGATAGAAAAACAGCAAAGTAAAGGATTTTTATAGGCTACTCACAAAAAAGGTAATAAACATATGAAGAATACCAAACCTGTGAATAATAAGAGAAATGTGCAGTAAGACACCAATAAGGCATTATTACTTCCCAGTAGACAAAAGTGTTAACAGTATAACACATGTTAGTATGGAATAGGTAAGGGGAAATAGGTCTCTCATATACTACTAGTCTGAATATTTGTAAACCAATTCAAAGCTATTTAAAACAACCTATTAAAATTTAAAATGCATATACCTGCTTTGGAAAATTCTCAAATTTCCTTTTTAAGACTGAAAAATAAATAAGTAATAGTGTTTCCCTTTCCTGGGAGAAAGAACTCACAAACTTTGTTAGTAAATAAGACAAGGTCTGTGTCTACTGCTTGCAGAAGATCAGGCTCTATCTGTCAACAAATAGAGCTACGAGGACCCTCATTATAGGAAGACAGAGAGACGCCAACACACTTCTCTGTTTGGGGGTCACTCGCAAAGAGAGAGAGAGAGAGTGTGAAAGAGAGAGAGAGGAAGGGAGGGAAGGATGAGATATAGACAGATGGACAACAGAGTAGTGGGACCTCCAAGACACTTGGACCAAGCGCAAAGTGTTTTTCTATTGCCATACTACTTCATAACCAGAATAGTATTAAATAGCATTCCTATATTTCCCACAGTCTTTTCTGTTCTCTGTTGAAGATTCCTCTCAGCTCCAGGCAAGAGGAATCTGTGCTTTCAGCCTAGTATTGGCAAGGATCCTGAATATCACACACAGTGAAACTCAGGAATATATCTCAATGTTATTCTCCTGAAACATTAAATAAAGCGAAGTGACAAATCCATCAAATCGGAATTTCAGGAGAGAACTTATTGGGCCAAATTATCCCTGCAACCCTGGCTAGACTATAAAGAGCCGGGGGCATAAACATGTATTTTGAGCTAGGAGGAGGGAGGAAGTAGATAGTTTTTGTCCCTGGTAAGCATCCACACAATCCCAACACTCAGTCTCTTCCTTAGAGTAACACCAGCACCTGTAGCCACCCTGGAAGGTCTGTGAGCTTTTACTGCAACTGCACTCTTAATTTCTTTTTAATTCCAAATGTCTTTAAATAGAGAAACTTCTGAATAAATTGTTATAAATACACAAATTAACAACTTTAAAGTATTTGGAAGATCTAAAGTTACTCACCTGGAAAGATCCTTAAGATATATTAATATTTGTTAGCAATAAATATGAACTTCATAATACTACTAAATGTAGTAATAAGGCACTATACTGGAAGAATTAGATGATGCATTTAGGCAAACATCATTGAAGCTATAAGAACTATCAAAGCTTTATTTTCAAATATTGTAAAATATTTTGACAACTCCACAGAATCAATAATAACAATAATACAAAAATTCAGCAAGCTAATGGGTATAAAAATAGCTTGCAGAAAAGATTGAAACTGAACCCCTTCCTTACATTGTATATAAAAATTAACTAATGATGGATTAGAGACTTAAATGTAAAACCAAAAACTATTTTTAAAAACCCTGGTAGACAACCTAGGCAGTACCATTCTGGACATAGAAATGGAAAAAACATTTTGTGAAGACACCAAAGCAACTGAAACAAAAGCAAAAATTGACAAATGGAATCGAAACTAAAGTGCTTCTGCACAGCAAAGGAAACTATCAATAGAGTAAACAGACAACCTATAGAATGGGGGGAAATTTCTGCAAACTATGCATCTGACAAAGGTCTACTGTCCAGGATCTATAAAGAACTTAAACAAATTTACAAGGAAAAAAAAAACCCTATTAAAAATTGGGCAAAGTTCATGAACAGACACTACCAAAATAAGACATGCATACAGCCAACAATCATGAAAAAAAGCTCAGCATCACTGCTCATTAGAGAAATGCAAATCGAAACAACAATGAGATGCCACCTCTCACTAGCCAGAATGGCTACTAATAAAAAGTCAGAAAATAACAGATGCTGGTGAGGTTGTGGAGAAAAAGGAACACTTTTATACTGTCAGTGGGAGTGTAAATTAGTTGATCCATTGTGGAATGCAGTGTGGCAATTCCTCAAAAACCTGAAGATAAATACCATTCCACCCAGCAATTCCATTACTGGGTATATACTCAAATATACATCATTCCATTATAAAGACACAAGCATTGCAGCACCAGTCACAATAGCAAAGACATGGAATCAACATAAATGCCCATCAATGGTAGACTGGATAAAGAAAATGTGGTACATATACACTATGAACTACTATGCAGTCCTAACAAAAAACAAGATCATATCCCTTGATTTTAGATGCTGGACAGGAATAAGGAAGGAGCTAGAGGTCATTATCCTTATCAAACTAACACAGGAACATAAAACCAAATACTGAATGTTCTCACCTATAAGTAGGAGCTAAATGATGAGAACACATGGGCACAAAGAGTAAAACAACACATGCTGGGGCCTGTTTGAGGTTGGAGGGTTGGAGGGAGGGAGAGGATCAGGAAAACTAATAAGTGCTAGGCTTAATACATGGATGATGAAATGGTCTGTAAAACAAACCCCGAGGACACAAGTTTACCTACATAACAAACAAGTTTACCTATATGACACAAGTTTACCTATATACCTGCACAAGTATCCCTGAACTTAAAAGTTAAATTTAAAATACAGCGTGCAGAGGCTGGGTGTGGTGGCTGACACCTGTAATCCCAGCACTTTGGGAAGCCAAGGCAGGCAGATCACTTGAGATCAGGAGTTCAAGACCAGCTTGACCAACATGGAGAAATCCGGTTTCTGCCAAAAATACAGAATTAGCTGGGCATGGTGGTGCATACCTGTAATCCCAGGTACTTGGGAGACTGAGGCGGGATAATCAGTTGAACCCAGAAGCAGAGGTTACAGTGAGTCAAGATCATGCCACTGCACTCCAGCTTGGGCAACAAAAGAAAAAGTCTCAAAAAAGAAAAAATAGGTAATAATAATAGCATGCGAAAACCAATATATTTTATGCACACACCACTCATCAATTTGAAGATATAATGTTGTAAGAAACACCCAATTTATAATTACAAAAAAAATTCTTAGGAATAAACTTAACAAGAAATGAGCAAAATCCTCATGACAAAAACTTTAAAACATCCCTGAAAGACATGCAAGCAAACTTGAACAGAGTAGATGACATCTCTTTTACTTGTATTGAATAGCTCAAAATCAGAAAGATACCAGTTCTCCTCACTTAGTTTTATAATTTAATGCAATCCCAATTTAAAATATATTAACAAGCTTTTTAAAATGAATCTAGACAGGTTGATACTGAAGTTCAAATGAACAGAATAAATATAAAAATACTTATTTTTTTTAGAGCTATGGCCATTGGTCTTTTTGCCAGAAAAAAAAAAAAAAGAATTATAGCATGATATGAAACATCTATATTTAAAATATTGTGGTGATAGCACAATAATAGAAAAATCAGTGAAACAGAATAAAAATTTCAGAAATAGAGCCAAGAATGTCTGGAAAGTTATTATATAATAAAGGTGGTATTTCAAATAATTGGGACAAATATGTACTTTATAATAAATGGGCTGAAGCAATTGGATAGCAATGTGGAAAAAGGTGGTAAAACTAGAGCCATACTTCACATCTTATGATGATTAAACTCCAACTGGATCCGAGAGTTACACATTAAAACTGAAACCACAAAAGTAATAGACAACATGGGTGAATTTTCCTAAAACCCAGGTAGAGGGAAGGGCTTTCTGGAATGCAGAGGCAATAAAAGACATGACTGATACATTTGATTACATAAAAATAAAAGAATTTTAAATAACAAAGGAGATCACACAATAAGCAAAGTCAAAAGCAGCTGATACACTGGGAAAAATATTTGTAACACAACACACATAAAGAACTGAAAGCTCTAATATTGTAAAAAAAATTTTATAATTGAGAGGGAAAAATTCTAAATCGCTGATAGAAAATAGGACAATGGGCAAAAGACACATGATTTATGAAATATATATAATTCTAAACATTTAAAATGTTCATTTTATTCATAATATGAAAAATGCAAATTAAAACTATACAAATATATTAATATCATTTTTGTCCGATTGGTAACAATTGAAAGCTTGACAACATATTTTGTTGTGAACACAATGAACAGACACTTTCAAACTTTTCTTGTGGGAATGTAAAAGGGCACACTCCTCTGGAGGGAAATTTGGCAACATCTAACAACTTATTTTTCACTCAGAAGTCTGTCTTCTAGGTTTATACCCTGAAGATACAGCTTCAACATTACAAAAGTATATACCCATGAGATTCTTAATTATGTTACTGTAATTGCAAAACATTGGATACAACATGTCTTCATTTTTAAAATTTGTTCAAAATGAAGTACTTTGCAGCTGCACAAAAGAATGGGGAAGATAACCATGAACAAATAGGGAATAACTTCCAGGATTTATTGATGAATATAAAGAAAGCAAATGTATAAAAAAAAGTGCAAACATGTATAAATAGTGTATTTATGTTTAAAAAAAACCCATTTTTGAAAAAAAAAAGACACACTGGAAGGATAAGGCAGAAAGGAATGAAATTGTATCTACAGAAGGTAGGTGGGAAGAGGATGGAAGGGATGGGGGAGTAACTGACACTTGTCTAAGTATATTTTTAAGAATAATTTTTACTTTCTGAACTATGTTAATATTTTATATACTCAAACCATTCTAGCAGTGAGAATGGGGGGAAACCCTAAAACAAAACACAAACAAAACTTAATGGACCTAACTGTATTCCAAATGAAAAAATAACCATATCAAGTGAGTGCACTGTGGGAGAAACAACATTAGTAATTCCTTTTTTTATATAGAAAAGTTTCAAAAACCAATATAGAGCATTTCCTTATATCCCCCATTCACTTTTCTTTAATGTTAACATTATTAAGAATAAGAAATTAACATTGGTACAATATAAATTAATTTACCTTACTTTAACTAAATAACCTCAATCTAAATAACCTCACTTGTCACTAAATAACCTAAGTCTAAAACTGTCAAGACATTTTTTCAGCTTATTTTTCACAGTAGTGTGGGTTAGCAATTCTGAAATGACTTTCTGTGTACTGAGCAAATGAATAAATATACTGACAGTGGGAACAAGTTTCTCTCTGTTGAAGAAGGGACTTAGAATGTGGAATGCAGACAGATAGGCTAGGAAGAATCTTGTGGTGTTGGATGGAAATTAGAAGCATCAGTATGAATTTATGGACTTATAAATAGTTATAGAAATATGTTTGTATAATGCTGCATGTTTCACGTATAACTGGCAGCTAAATGGCAAAAGCACATGGACATGTAGAAGGGAGCAACACACACAGGGGCCTATTGGGGTGGAAAGTGGGAAGAGGAAGATGATCAGGAAAATTAACTCATGCATATTAGGCTTAATATTTGGGTGATGAAATAATCTACAACAAACCCCCATGACACAAGTTTACCTGTAAAAAAAAAACTAACACATGTACTTCTAAGTTTGAAAGTTCAGAGAGAGAGAAAGAAAAAAGAAAGGAAAGAAAGAAAATAAAAGAAGAAAGTGAGAGAAGAAAAGAAAGAAAAGATTATTCTCTTTGTAGCAATTGTGAATGGGAGTTCACATGATTTGGCTATTATCGGTGTACAGGAATGCTTGTGATTTTTGCACATTGATTTTGAATCCTGAAATTTTACTGAAGTTGCTTTTCAGTTTAAAGGAATTTTGGGCTAAGTCGATGGGGTTTTCTAAATATGCAATCATGTCAATTGCAAATAGAGACAATTTGACTTTCTATTTGAATACGCTTTATTTCTTTCTCTTTACTGATTGACCTGGCCAGAACATCCAATATTATGTTGAATAGGAGTGTTGAGAGAGGGCATACCTGTCTTGTGCCAGTTTTCAAGGAGGATGCTTCCAGCTTTTGCCCATTCAGTATGATACTGGCTGTGGGTTTGTCATAAATAGCTCTTATTATTTTGAGATATGTTCCATTAATACCTAGTTTATTGAGAGTTTTTAGCATGAAGGGGTGTTGAATTTTATGGAAAGTCTTTTCTGTGTCTATTGAGATAATCGTGGTTTTTTTTGTCTTTGGTTCTGTTTATGTGATAGATTACATTTATTGATTTGCATATGTTGAACCAGCCTTGATCCCAAGGATACCCTACTTGATCATGGTGGATAAGCTTTTTGAGGTGCTGCTGGATTCGGTTTGTCAGTATTTTATTGAGGATTTTCACATTGATGTTCAGCAGGGATACTGGCCTGAAGTTTTCTTTTTTTATTGTGCCTCTGCCAGGTTTTGGTATCAGGATAATGCTGGCCTCCTAAAATGGGTTAAGGAGGAGTCCCTCTTTTTCTATTGTTTGGAATAGTTACAGAAGGAATGGTATCATCTCCCATTTGTACCGCTAGTAGAATTTGGCTGTGAATCCCTCTGGTCCTGGGCTCTTTTTGGCTAAAAGCAATTAATTACTGCCTCAAGGGATATGAAGAACCTCTTCAAGGAGAACTACACATCACTGCTCAAGACAATAAGAGAGGACACAAATGGAAAAACATTCCATGCTCATGGATAGGAATAATTGATATCATGAAAATAGCCATACTGCCCAAAGTAATTTAAAGATTCAATACTATCCCCATCAAGTTACCCTCATCTTTCTTCACAAAATTAGAAAAAAAAAACTACTTTAAATTTCATATTGAACCAAAAAGGAGCCCTTATAGCCAAGACAATCCTAAGCAAAAAGAACAAAGCTGGAGGCATTGTGCTATCTGACTTCAAACTATATTTCAAGGTTACAGTAACCAAAACAGCATGGTACTGGTAACAAAACAGACATATATACCAATGGAACAGAACAGAGGCCTCAGAAATAATGCCACACACCTACAACCATCTGATCTTCGGCAAACCTGACACAAGCAATGAGGAAAGGATTCTCTATTTAATAAGTGGTTTGGGGAAAACTGGCTAGCCATATGCAGAAAACTGAAACCAGACTCCTTTCTTACACCTTATACAAAAATTAACTCAAGATGGATTAAAGACTTAAATATAAGACCTAACATCATTAACACCCTAGAAGAAAACCTAGGCAATACCATTCAAAACATAGGCATGAACAAAGACTTCATGACTAAAACACCAAAAGCAATGGCAACAAAAGATAAAATTGACAAGTGGGATCTAATTAAACTAAATTGCTTCTGCACAGCAAAAGAAGCTATCATCAGAATGAACAGATAATCTACAGAACGGGAGAAAAATTTTGCAATCTATCCATCTGACAAAGGGCTAATATCCAGAATCTACAAAGAACTTAAAGTTACAAGAAAAAAAAATCCATCAAAATGTGGGCAAATGATATGAACAGACACTTCTCAGAAGAAAACATTTATGTGGCCAAGAAATATGAAAAAAAGCTCATCATCACTGGTCATTAGAGAAACATAAATCAAAACCACATTGAGATACCATCTCACACCAGTTGGAATGATGATCATTAAAAAGTCAGGAAACAACACATGGTGTAGAGGATGTGGAGAAATAGAAGTGCTTTTGTTGGTGGGAGTTTAAATTAGTTCAACCATTATGCAAGACAGTAGGGTAATTCCTCAAGGATCTAGAACCAAAAATACCATTTGATCCAGCAATCCCATTACTGAATATATACCCTAAGGATTATAAATTATTCCACTATAAGACAGATGCACACATATGTTTATTGCAGCACTGTTCACAATAGCATAGACTTGGAATCAACCCAAATGCCCATCAATGACAGACTGGATAAAGAAAATGTGTCACATATACACCATGGAATACTATACAACCATAAAAAAGTATGAGTTGATGTCTTTGCAGGGACATGGAGGAAGCTGGAATCCATCATTCTCAGCAAACTAACACAGGAACAGAAAACCAAATACCACATATTCTCACTCATAAGTGGGAACTGAACAATGAGAACACACAGACACTGGGAGGGGAATATCACACATCGGCACCTGTCAGGGTTGGGGGACTAGTGGAGGGATAGCATTAGGAGAAATGCCTAATGTAGATGACGGGTTGATGGATTCAGCAAAACACTATGGTATATGTATACCTATTTAACAAACCTGCATGTTCTGCACATGTATCCCAGAACTTAAAGTATAATTTTAAAAAAGAAGAAAAGAAAAGAAAGCAAGAAAGAAGGAAAGAAGGACAGAAAGCAAGAAAGCAATGAAGCAAGCAAGCAGGCAAGCAAGCAAGACTGATTTTGAGGACAAAGCTCTGATTTTTTTTTTTTTTTTTTTTTTTTTTTTGAGATGAAGTTTCACTCTTGTCGGACAGGCTGTAGTGCAATGGCATGATCACAACTCACTGCAACCTCCACCTCCTGGGTTCAAGTGATTCTCTTGCCTCAACCTCCCAAGTAGCAGGAATTACAGGCACCTGCCACAATGCTCAGCTAATGTTTTTTTTTTTTTTTTTTTTTTTTCTTTTGTATTTTTAGTAGAGACAAGGTTTTGCTGTGTTGCTCAGGCTGGTCCTGAACTCCTGACCTCAGGTGACCCATCCGCCTTGGCCTCCCAAAGGGCTGGGATTATAGGTGTGAACCACTGTGCCTGGCCAAAGCTCTGATTTTTTATCTTGCCCAAATTTCTATCTAAGGTGTCTGGGGAGTCATGCTCTACAAACCATAAATTCTCATCAAACAGGTTTTATATGACCATGTATATAATGGCTTACTTTCCAATCTGACTCAGGCAGAAGAAGGAAGAAAATCAAAATGTTTTACCCCAAAGTATATTTCATTGCCATACCTTGAACTTGCCCTGCAAAGTCTCTTGTGGAAAAAATCCACATTCTATAGGAATCCCTTTTCCCTTTTGTTTTTCTACCTTCCTTCCCAGATCCAGGACATAATCAACTAAGAGCCAGGCATCTTTTTAGGTCTGATAAGGAACATTTTACAACCTGCTGTCTCTCTGAAGTCTGCTCTCTGAGAGATTCCTCTGCACAAAAAAACTTGATCTCCACAATCCTTAACCTTAACGTGAACATTCCTTTTCATTAATCCCAGGTCTTCAGATAAACGCAACCATCAACTAGAAAATGCTTAAATTTACCTATGGCCTGGAAACTCCCACTTTGGGTTGTCCTGCCTTTCTGAACCAAACCAATGTATTTCTTAGATATATTTTATTGATGTTTCATGTCTTCCTAAAATGTAAAACCAAGCAGTACCCCAACCATCTTAGGCACATGTTCTCAGGATCTCCTGAGGGCTATGTAATGGACAATGCTCACTTATATTTGGCTAAGATCAAATATCTTCAAATATTTTACAGAGTTTGGCTGTTTTTATGGACAATTTATATGAACATATGTTGTGTGTTCATTTCCCAATTCTGTTTGCTAAAAGGGCCCGGGAGCAATAACATCTCAAACCTAGTAAGCAGATCTTTGATTCTTCAAATGATTATTCTTGGAGAAATAGCTCAGTGCAGGACAAGGACTAGAAAGTTAAAAATGCGCCTAGAACATCTTCCCATATGAGAAGATAGGAAATGTTTAAAAATGGTGACGACATATCAAAAGGACATGAAGACCAGCCTGAAGAAGCTTTCACTGACCGAACCTAGAACAGTTTGGGCATCAAAAAATAGTAATATTAATAGTTTATAATCCACTGAATAAAGTAAGAATCCATACTTCCATGTTTAAATAAAAAAGAAAAACTCTTCTTACAGTGGGTGAAAAGTTATAGGGAAGAGGATGGATATTTACATCATCTTAAAAGATCTCGTAATACATTGTTCACTAATTGTACAGGGTTAATGGCAATTTTACTGTTAAGAAAAATAAAAGAAAAACCTAGTGAAAACTACCTTAAACAAAGAAATGAAGTAATACTGCCAATAATGGCACCAGCCAATATGGTATGCCTCCTGATTCAATGCAACAAGGAGGCTCATCACTGAGGTGACTTTCCAGACAAAAAAGCATAATATGAATCCAATAAATAGAAAATACTGGACGATCAAATTAATAGAGCAAAACAAGTAAACTGATTTAATAATAAATAAACTAGCCTATGTTCTTAAAACAATGTTAGAAAAGAAAGCCTGAAGAAATATGATACATTACAGGAGAAAAATTAACAACTAAATGCACGTCATCTTTCTAGATTAGACTCTGGACCAGGAGAAAAACAACTCTAGTAGACATTACAGGGAAAACTGGCAAAATCTGAATACATAGGTTAGGTAATAGTCTTGTATCAATCTTAAATTTTCATATTTTGCTAACTATATTTAGACTATAAAAGACAAATCTTAGCCGGGCACGGTGGCTCAAGCCTGTAATCCCAGCACTTTGGGAGGCCGAGGCGGGTGGATCACAAGGTCAAGAGATCGAGACCGTACTGGTCAACATGGTGAAACCTCATCTCTACTAAAAATACAAAAAAAAAAAAAAAAAAAAATCTAGCTGGGCATGGTGGCGCGTGCCTGTAATCCCAGCTACTCAGGAGGCTGAGGCAGGAGAATTGCCTGAACCCAGGAGGCGGAGGTTGCGGTGAGCCGAGATCGCGCCATTGCACTCCAGCCTGGGTAACAAGAGCGAAACTCCGTCTCAAAAAAAAAAAAAAAAGACAAATCTTTGTTCTTATAAAATACACATTCAAGAATTTATCATAAAGGAGCATAATGTCTTCAACTTATCATCAAATGGTTCAGAAAATAAAGGAGTGTGGGAAGGAGAGAGGGAACAAGAGAAACTGATAAGGAATATGGAAAAATGTTAACCTTCAGTGAATTTAGGTGAAAGGTATGCAGAAATTCTTTATATTTTTCCTACAACTTTTCTGCAGGTTTGAAATTACATCAAACATTACAAAGAAACTGAAGGACCACCAATAGGGGACAGGTTTAAAAAGAGTAGTTCTTATCAGAAGTGCAAAGAATGAGATAGATCTATATACAGTGATGGAAAGCTCTCCAAGGAATAGTATTAAAGTTTTCCTTTTTAAATAGTCGGAAAATAAATAATTAGCCCACATATCTAACGCATAACTCTGTACATGTATATTCATTCATATACATATGCACAAACTCATAGAAGACTTATGACAGGGTATACTCAACAATAGAATGTTACCTCTGAAAAGAAGTGAAAATGTCTGATGAAAGAAGATCTCTACTTTCATTTGAGTTTTCAGAGAATTTATCAGATATTACCAACGTTAATGAAAACAAAGTAAAGAGAAAAACCTTTAAAGCATACTAGAAGGTAAAGACTTATGGAACAGTAGAAAATGGAAAGGGATTCAAAAACACTAAGGAAAGAATTATCCTTGAATAAAGAAATTATGTTTGTTTGTTTTTTAACATCAGGAAAGGAAGTTTGTGAAGCTAGATACAGGCATAGGCTTATTTGGAGGTGCAGGTGGGAGAAGGTATTTCATGTCTAATATCCTCTGGTTTTCCATGAGCTAGAATGCAAGGTTAACCACTAAATAAGTTAAAGAGGAAGTTTTCAGAATGAATTTAGTCTGAGGAATGAAAACTAATGGGAGACATGATAGTTGTCTTCAAATACTTGGAAGACTTTTATGTAGGGAAGAATGAATTCATTCTATGTAGACATGAACCATCAGGAATAAGACCTAGAAAGGTAGATTTTTTACTCAGAATCATGATTTTCCAACATGGAATGGCCTGCCTTTACACATAATGAGCCTGCTGGCATTAGAATTATTTAGACCGAGGCTGAAAATATTAACAATTATATTCTTTTTGTAATGATACGTCTCACACTGGGTGCAATGGCTCACACCTGTGATCCCAGCACTCTGGGAGGCTGAGGCAGGTGGATCACAGGAGTTGGAGACCAGCCAGCAAACATGCCAAAACCCCATGACTACTAAAAATGACAAAAATTAGCTGGGCATGGTGGTGCACAAGGTTGAGGCATGAGAATCGCTTGAACCCGAGAGACGGAGCTTGCAGTTAGCCATCATGCCACTGCACTCCAGCCTGGGCAACAGAGCAAGACTGTGCTAAAAAAAAAAAAAAAAAAAAAAAAATCCATCTCAAGTCTCTGCCTCTTGCCTAGGCTCCAACCACTCTATCATTTCTATTATATGATAAAGCTAACTGTAGAATTCTCCTGTTGCTAAATTATTCAACTCTAGAACTTCTCTTAAAAACTGTTATAAACTATTTCTGATAATACTGAAATATCTAAACATAATACACTCACCTACCACCCAGCTTGAGAAATAAAACACTGTAACTACACATGAAATCCCTTGTACTCCTAGGATACTGCATTTACTTTTCATTCCATTCCCTCTCCTCCCTATCATTATCCTGAACTTAGTATTTCTCTTCCTCGTTTTTCTTTATGCTTTTTATAACATGTATCCTCTATTTTTATGTATTCTAAATTTTATGTAATGCTTCACTATATGTATTTTCTGTTAATTCTTTTTTTGGCTCAAAATTATGAGATTCATTTGTGTGTGTGGGTGTGTGTGTGTATAGCTGGATTGTTTACTGTAAAATATTCATTTTGCTGATGGGCATTTAAGTCAGTTTAGATATTTCCATTATTACATACAATACTGATATGACAGTTCTGGCACACATCTTCTCATGCATCTTCTCGTATTGAGGGATGCTAGGGTAGAGCTCATCAAACATTATAAGGTT
This sequence comes from Saimiri boliviensis, assembly GCF_048565385.1. NCBI lineage: Eukaryota > Metazoa > Chordata > Mammalia > Primates > Cebidae > Saimiri > Saimiri boliviensis. The sequence goes on along the minus strand of NC_133449.1, from coordinate 195,744,314 downwards.
CCTTTTTCCATGATTGGCTTATTGATGAGCAAGGGTGGTAATACCTCTTAGGCTTAAACTTGGCCAAGTGGAGTCTAGGAGTCCATAGAGTTATCTACGGACACAAAGAGTACCATCCATTTACTCTAGTATGTCTTAACCTACTAACATTGCCTCTCTCTCAAGTCACATAAGAATGTAAGAACTGTTCTAGAACAGTAATTCTGAAACTAATGGGAAAGACCAAATGTTTATTTCCAATTTACCCTAGACTAATATTTTTGTATAGTACAAAATAGATGACATAGCAGTATCAAATTATTATCAAAGTTTTAGCCTACTCTCAATATTTGTGCTCATTTCTTCATGGATTTGTTCTAACAGTTCATAGAACGAAGCTTGCCTGAGGACCATACTTTGAGTAACACTATTCTAGACTATATACCTCTGGGTAGAATTGCTATGCAATTAAATTTGCACATCTTCAATTTTACTAAATTGGCCAAATTGTTCTTCAAAACAATAGAAACTATTTACAACTTACCAACTGGGAAAAATTGTTTATACCGTATCATATAGTTGTCAAACATTAGTATCGACAGTTTTTAACTTTCGCTGTCTCATAGGTGTGAAGTTGTATCACCTAGCGATTTTGAGTCAGAACAACTCTTCATGTTTAATAAACATGTGGGTTTCTTCTTCTGTTAATTATCTATTCATTTCTTGGCCCATTTTGTTCTTACTGGGTGGCATTTTATTTACTAATTTTTTAGTCTTTCTTTGCATGTTACAAAACATTCTTTGTATAAATTTGGTTATGGTGTTGTAAACAGATATTTACTGATAATTTTAATTTGCTAACAGTTTATTTAGAAGTTTTGCTTTGGTGTTCATACATGACAATGGCCTACTATTTTAATTTGTTATATTGTACTAGTATCATAAAAGTACCTATTGAGAGCTAGAGTGGTCCTTTTTTATCATAATTTAGGATTTTCTTTTTCTGGATTTATAAAACTGAAATTTAAGTGTCACTTGAGAATTTGCTTGAACTTGTCTGGAAAATCACCTGGCCTATAGTTTTCCTTAGAAAGATATTTAACCACTCACTCATTCACTGATTTTAAAGATAGTTATAAGTTTATTGAAAAGGTCTGTTTGCTGAGTCACTTAAACTCTTTCATTTTCTAAGAACAATTATATTGTTTCAGTTCTATTGAAGTAAAATTACTCAAGGTATCTTTTATTACAGTTTTAAAAACCTACTACACCCATTGTTATGACTTTCGTTTACATTTCTACAATGACTTATTTATACTTTCTCTATATTTTTTACCTTGATGACATTTCCTAAAAGTTTATCTGTATTATTAGTCTTTTCAAAGATCCAACTTTTTGCCTTCATCGTCTGTGTTCCTCTTTAAAATTTTACTAAACACTGAGTTGGATCAGAAAGAGATAGCACTATTGCACCACAAAAATAATGTTATTATTATTTAAAACAAATGCTTCAGTTTTATTTACAAATTGGTCCATCTTCATGGCAAATGTTCATATGATTCTATAGGATTCTAACAGCATGAGACATAGGTATTAAATCTCATGTATAGCTAAGCCTAAGATATAGACATTATTCTTTCCCTCTTATAAATTAAAAAAGACACTTAGGAGGGCTAAATAATGCCCATGGTCCTTCATTGATAAGTGACCTAGGCAGGATCAAATTCAGTTGATTCTAAAGTCCATTCATTCAATAGCCATGCTGTATTTTCTGGACTCTTAAACTTCCATAATAATTTTTTTACTCATTCTTGCTTCTTCTCTCACCCATGATGAATCAACCACTCAAACAAGCAACTGTCTCTAACTTTGATGTTTCTTCAGTGAGATGGTTCCTGCTAGTACCTCCCTTACTTT